>NC_142213.1:3455681-3765909 GCF_049639895.1 Pseudopodoces humilis | reverse complement strand
GGTGTAAAGCTGCACACACATATGGAGAGGTTTTCCACCTTGCCATCTGTGCCCACTGAGCCCTGCCTGGGCTGCAGCTCTGGGACACCAAGCACAAAGTTCAGCAGCAGCTGAGGAGCTGCCCGTGGCTGAGAGGGATTTCAGATGGGTGTTTGAGCTGGGTGCTCACTGCAGTAAATACATGACATTTCTTTAAAAAGCTCTTTTCCTCCTCATCCTGCTATTCCCAAACAGAAATCTGTCCCTGCCTCGGTTTGTTCCCTGCACAGGGAGGGGCAAAGGGCTGAAGGTCTTTGCTAAATAAAAAGCTGGTTTTTTATTAGGAGTCAGACACTGCTTCAAGATGCACAGATTTGCAATTTAAAGTTTTGTCCTGGGAGTGAGGATTCTAGAATCATTTGCTGACACAAATTTGCTCTGTGACCTGGGGAAATATTTAAATACTTTGTGCTTCATTTTTCTCCTGCTGCTACATAAATTTTTCAGTGTTGTGTCTTGTACCATCTGATTTGTGTTTTCTGTTTAATCAAGTAATATAAAATTTTAGCCTTTTAGCTGTACAATGCAAGTGAATGACTTTGCAATTGATACATCAGATACTGGCCAGAATTATTTTGATTTTTTTTAAAATTAATTTCCATCTTGTCATGACTTGCCTGTTGTTTTATAAAAAATTGAAGCAGCTGGAAAATACTAATTTGTATTCTGGGTGTGACTTCTTGCTGGAATTAGTGACATGCAGTTGTCTTGATGCAGGTGAAGCAAAGTTTGCGGTGTCAAGTCCAATTCTGCTTCTGTTTAAGATGAAAATAAATCACCCTCTGAGCTCTGCTGTGCACGTTGGGGTCCATCCCCGGTGCTGTTACAGCTTGTTTAAATTTCTAATGAAGACACAGGATAATGTATGCTCATATTATGGCTTCATTATACAATGTAAAATGTCTGCAGGAAAACACATCCCTAGTCAATCATCACTTGGAGAAGTTTTCTCTTCTCCTGACTAACACTCCATCACTTTGATACCTTCCAGACAGGTTTTGCATTCACCTCATGTCCTCAGAGTCTACAAAACAGCACAGAAAAATAAGCCAGTGCCCAATACCATTACAGTGGATGCTGTGAGAGCCCATATGGTGTTAGTTTCTCAAAAATAAATCACACTGAGAACTGTTGGATGCATACAGGGACCTTTTCCAGTCCTTCTTGGAGGAAATGCTGCACAAAAATTATTTTAGAAGAGCAGCAATGCATTGCTTTATAAGAATTGTTTAAAAAAAAATAAAATTAACCTGAGATGGATTAATATTCACAGCATTAATAAAAATTAGATTTTAATTACTGTTTAGTAAACTACATATTATAATTTATTAGCTAATTTAAAATCAAGATTGCAGCACTTAAAGCAAGTTTCTAGACCAAGAAATTATATCTTCTGCATAGTCAGCACAGTCATGCTAATGCTTTAATTCATGTGTTAGATAAACCCTGCTGACATCTCCTTTGCACTTCTTGCATGCATTATATAGACAATTTTCTAATAAACACATTTTTCATTTTTTTTTTTTTTGTAAAAGAGTCCTTACCTGCAGCTCTACAAAAACAAGTGTAAGTTCAATACCTCAACAGGCTTGGATTTCATCAGTTCTTCCCCCAGGCACACCGGGGTGATCCAGACAGCTGGGAGGCAAAACTGTTTCTAAAACTGTCAGTTCTTTCCCTAAGTGAAAGCAAGGTATCTTTTTCCATGGCAAATAAAACAATATTCTCCTTAAAATAACAAATCCATTCCCTAGAAATTGTTTTCCATCTCTTGTGGCCCGATGTACATAAGGACATTGGTTATTCCTACAGTCCATGGGTTCCCTCTCTTCACTTATAGCTTTATCTACAGGAATCTATATTTACATATTGTAATTATTTAATTCTCAGTGTTTGGTGTTTCCTTTTAGCTTTGCAAAACCCCCCAAAATAATTAGCAAGCAGGAGAATAAAAGGACACAGGTGAGACAAGCGGTTTGTTGTCGTGTCACCTTTGAACTTCAGTGCTAAGAATTTTCACTATTATAAACCTCAACAGGATTTTTCAAAGAGATCCTTTGTTGTTAAACCCCTTGCTAAAATAGATTAAAAAGAAACTGCTGGGAAAATAAAACAAAATAAGAACAAAAAGCAGCTTTCTCAAGATGAGAAGGTGATTTCCCAGCTGGACAGGAACAGCTCTGTTTTCTGGTGTTGTGTTCTTACAGGGTCATTTGAAAAGTCAGTGGTTTGTTCCATGGCATTAGAACAAAAGATGACTAAACTAAAACAAGAGAAGTATTCTATATGATATCAAATCTATCTGCATTTCAGAACCTGTCAAAGTGAAAAATGAAACCACAAGCTTGGCCTTTAAAAATATTAATTCACTTAAGAGATGAAATGTAGAAGTGCTGGGAAAGAAGTCACCTTATCTTCAGGAAGAAGCAAGCAAGATGAAATCCCTATCGCTCTTCCTGGATCTCAGATGGCTCCTTCATGCCACCCTTAAATCTAAAAAAGGATTTAATCATCAGTTCTTGCCACCATAAATCCCTGAAGCGTTTTTGCTCTGTTATTAATGAGACAGTCATCAAATGCACTAACCAGGGCTTAAGGAATTCCAGTTTCAGGGGAGTAATTTACCACTTTTACTGAGTGATGTGGATTTAGTTCAGTGTTGACCTAGAGCAGCATTTTGGGATTACAGCCACAGCTTATTGACAGCAGAAAGCACTGGTCATTAGGATGTCAGAAAAGGTAATTAGCGAATATTCAGTTAATAAATTGTCAATATCCAGTGATATCTGATGTACACTTTTCACAGGCATTCATTTAAAGCCTATATTTAGCTTCTCAGCTAAGCATAATTTAAAGCTTTTAGGGATCATTCTGACTGATTGATGTTATTGATTCCACACAGCAAACTATAATCAACTGGTAAATCTCTGATCTTTAGTCACAATAAAATAATATAAATGAATATTTCCATGCCATTTGAGATGATATTTTGATATTGGTTTTGTCAAAATATTTTGCAGAAGTTTCTCAAAAATTATCTGCCATAATCTATAACTGATGAAGAAATTATAGGTAAATTTTCACTCCAGTAGGCCTCAGCCAAAACCTTTGTTCCATTAAAATCTTTTTCTGTGATTACTCTTTAGTCAGTCTGTTTTGGATTTTCTAATTATTTAGACCTTCAAATTTGACAACACAAATAATTTTTTCTTGAGCTACCGAATATGGGTTTCTTTTTTTTATTCTTTGCAGTTATTTGATGGCTTTGTTGTTGTTTTTTGTAATCTCACCTCCCATATGCCCCCAGTTCCTGTTCTTAGGCTGCCACCTAGTAATAGAAGAGAACAAAAACCTGTTGGAGAGACAGGGTAAGCCCAGAGCAGAGAGCTCTTACAGCAGAACCGCTGCAAACCAAGAGGAATAGAGCTGTTAGTTTGTCTTTCACTTTCATAAATAAACCTGCCATTTTTTTCTGAGGTTTAATTTTCCTTACAGCTTGTTTTAATACTTCAGCCAAGTGGAAGTTCAATACAAGGGAGCATTATAATGAATATTTCCCATTGTTTTATTTCCAAGCACCATAACCAATGAGGCAAATAATCCACGGCCATTAAGCTTTCTATATAAAGAATTGGAAGGTACACAGAGCTTACAATAGCATGAATAACAGAGGTCTTTCCTCAGGCCTTCAAAGCTTGACACTCACAGAGTATTTTCTAGGTGTGTGTGATGATCTCTTTATTATCACAATATTTTTATTGCCTCTGCAGGGAATATGTGGTGGTTTTACATTTACATAGCTCTGTGTCGCTTGGCCGTCGAGAAATCCAGGGCATGTGGCTTATAAATTTTGATTTTATTTTCCTTATTGTTTTCCCAAGTGAAGCTCAGGTGCTGTCCTCCTGATAAAAACTGCATCTGAGCAGTAAAGCCTCAAACTCTGTGCGAGCATCAGAGAGCCCTGCTGCACCAAACACCAACTAGCAATTACATGGTAGAAACAAACTTCTAGAGGCTCAGAGGGCTTAAAGTTAGTCTCAGGAACATAAGCATGTGAATGCTGTTTCCTCAGAAGCCCTAATAAGGGCAAAGATAAACCTAAACCAAACTAGAAATGCAAATATCTTATTATGAAGCTTATTGCCTTTAAAATTGTCAGGCAAATGCTCCAATTAGAGTCCCTCAGTGACAAGCAGTCAGCAGCTGACCTCACCCGAAACCCTGACACCCTGCTGCCTCCCGAGGTAATTAAACTCTTGATTTTACTGAAACACTCAGTGAAGATGAAAATATTCAAACAAGAAAACTGCTGAAACACAGAGGCCAGGCCAGCAGACACAAGGAGGACACGTGCTGTTTTCCTGTGGGGTTGGATGTGTGGGGAACGCGACCTTGCAGGCTGCAGGTTTTGAGCCAGCCAGGCAAGGTGGGGACTGAGAGAGGAGCACGAGGGACTGGTGCATCAGCCATCAAGGGAATTGTGCAGGTCTTTAGAAAAACAGGAAGGGAATCTCAATCTTTTCATTCATAACTAAAAGGGAGGAAGGGCTTAGAGCTCCAGATTAAGAACTGGAACGCTCTCAATCTGTAGATGTAGAGATTTTCAGCATGACCTCGTGCAGTGCCATTTATCACAGTATCAATTAACCTGCCCGTGGGCTGATGCTGCAGCCAGTTAATGGGTGTTTGTGCATCAGGATCTGCATGTGAGGACACATTTCATAACTTCTGGGTGTCCTGCTGCACACAGAGCTGATGGCTTGTACAGCACGAGTAACACTGTCAGATTTAAATAGTGTGTCCTTCGATAGCTGGATCCTCGCTGTCCTGCAAGGCTTGGGGAAAGATGTCCTGCTTAAAAAGGCACTTGTGAGGATGAAATCTTGGGGTTTTTAAAGTTTCTTAACCTAAACTGTTATTTATTAACATGTTCATTGACGTTAATTCATACACCTGCTGACTTGGGAGATACTGCAGTACCCTTCACTCTAAGTGTGGATTTCTGTGCAGCTTTTCTCCCATTCCTTTTCCACCTGTAACCAGATCTTATTTTATAATCAAATTGCATTTCCTGGTGACTTGTCTGTGTGGGGAAAGGAGTGAATAGAAGAGCAGCATATGAATTCTCAAGTCACCAGATACCAACAGCACGTACAAAGCGGGCACTGCTGGATTTATCCTCCAGGTGGAACTGAAGCCCTCCTGGCCCAGTCCCCACTGCACATTCCAATAGGTCCTTTTGAAGACAGAATTATGTTCAGAAATGCCTTTATTATTAGCCAGTTGTTTGGGGGGTTGATGGAAAAAGTTCCAGCAGTTCCATGCTAGTCAAAGATCCCATAATATTTCCTTAGATCCCTGCAGGGTGAGGTTCTGGATGCTGTCAGGAACAAGTATGCTGACCTTTGGTAAACAGAGCATCTGTAAATAAACTTTAAAGGCAGGATGTGATGCTTTTTTAATGTAGGGCTGGTTTTGGAGACATTATATTTTGCCCAATAGAAGGATCAATCATCTGGTCTCAATATTCATGGAGGAATGTCTCAAATGTATAAAATTCTGGTTAAAAGATTTGGGTTCTGTGCAGTCATGTCTCAAAAATAGTGATTAACTTCAATATAACCCTTCAATCTGCCAGGAATAATCAAAAAATGCTTCATAATTTGCCACTGTTTGTAGGCACTTTAAAAGCTGCATATTTTCCTCTCCTGGTGCTGTGACATTTTCCTTTCAAGTGCTCCTTTCCTAAGTGTGCTGTAAGGGAAAATTTCCATAATGGCCCAAATAAGGTGTTGGTTGTCTCTGTGTAAGGAGGGTTCAGTGGGATACTTGAGATGATGAATGATCTGAATGACCTCTCAAATGGGTGTTGTTTGATGCTGTTCTTCACCACCTGGAACTGGAATCACTTGGTGGGAAAAAAATGTGTCTGATAAATACCATGGATATTATAAATCCATTTTACCTACCCTGGCTTAGAACCGAGTCAAAATATCAGGTCCAAGGAAATCAGTGGTGTCCAAACTCACCATATTTTGACACTCTCTTTTAGGTCCTCCTTCACAAGAAAAAACCCACATTTTTAGGCAAATAATGGTTTTTTTTAACCAAGGGTAGATACAGAGAAGGCAAAGCTTGGGGAGAGGGAGAACACTGGGAGACAACTGAATTCTTCCTTGGTTATCTGTTGCCAGCCTTTGGGTACCAGAGAAGAAACCTAGGTGCTGATTTATTTTTATTGTGCTTTACTTTCAGTTGTGTACCACAGTCCTGCTCTAAAACATTGTCTGTCTAATAATATCCATTTTATTTCACATTTTTCACCAGCAATTGCATTCTTGCTTTGATGAAGAGCATCTTACCAGGCTTAAGATGCTGAACATTTGACAAAGGCAGTAATTTTAGAAGCATCTTCTCCATCTGTTTATTAAGCTAATAGTCTCACTTGTAGCCTCCCTTCCAATTTGTTGTAGTGTTAACTCAGCGTTTCCTGCCTCTGGAAATCTGTTTAACTTGAAGTGACTTTTAAGATAGGCTTTTAAGAAAATTCAATTTTCCAGTTTTGTGAAATTGAAATTTCTTTCTTCCTTTCCTTTCTCTCTCAATAAAGTTTATGCAAATAATATTAAAATTTATAATGAGACTAATATTTGTTAATCTCAGTTCAAACAGTGGATTTGTATTAAAACATAGTTTCAAACACTTCTGTTGAGAGTGAGGAAGTGTATTGCTTTTAATTCTTTCATTACCGTGCTGCTCTTGTTAAGCTTGAACTGTCATTATGATTACACATCATAATTTTTAGTATTCAATATTAATTATATTTAAATCCCATTAGATCTGTGGTTGCTGGGCCTGCTTTGATTCCCATTCTGCAGAAGTGTTTTGGAGTAATTCCAGCACATGAACCTGATCCTGGAGCTCAGTGTTAGTTTCAGCAAGAGATTAGTGCACATAAATTAATTATGTGAATAAAAGTTTCTTGGGCTCAGTAAAGGTTCCAGAATGTCAGACGATCTGTGGCCTGCAGAAATGTCAGGAATTAGATCTTGAGCTGGTTGAGGTCAGTATCAAATGTCCTGTTGGACCAACAGGTGTTGGAGAATGCCCTGAAATACAAATTTGATGTTTCACAGTGCACATTCCAGACACAGGAAATGCCAGCCTGCAAAGAATGGCAAAGGTGCCTGAGTCATTGATTTGGTTTAATTGCAGATCCTTAGGAGCTGTCAGCAATACAAAATTGCATTTGTCTACGTGTGTCTAAGAGGGGCTGGATTTTGACCCGGTTTCTTTCATACTTCTCAAAGCTCTTGCCTGTGGCCCAGCTTGCTTATCACAATAAGATGAGATGTGGCCATGGGAGCCACACTGGGAATTCAGGGATGTGTGGATCCCTTCAGGAGCGAGCAGGGACTGCACATCTCTCTCCAGAGCAGCTGGGAGTGGGTTTGGCAGAGCAGAGGCTCCCAAACTGTGATTTGTGTCTCACCTCCCATATGACAGGGAGTTGAGGAGCATTCCGTGTCCCTAGGAAGCACAGCCTGGACAAGCAGCGAAATCCAAATCCTTCACCTTCAGAGCAGGGAAGGAGGGGAGCACAGGGCTGGGATTCTGAAAGCTGCCCCGGAGGCACAGGGCTCCCAGGGCTGGGCTGGGTGTGGAAATGCTGCTCAGATCCACAGCTCAGCTCTTCCTGCCTTTGAAAAGCTCTTTTAATAACGTTGTGGATGTCTCTCCCCAGTTCTTCAAAGGCTCAGGTCTCCTTTCCTCCCACTTCTCCTCCCGCTACCAGTGCCTCCCATACCGTTCTCCCCATTGTTGGCTTTACTGCTTTTAGTCTACAAGAACTGCCTGGGAACGGGATTTGGAGTTTGCAGAACTCTTTCTGAGCTCTCTCCATTGTAGTTCCCTGACCTCTGCTCACCCCCACGTCCTCTTGTGTCCCACCTCCTGCACTCACCTCCCTCTGGCTCATGGTGCTACATGTTCTTCACTTAATTGCGGTTTGTACTCCTTTAATACAAATCCAGTGGATTTCTCTCAGTCATTAACTCTTATCTTCATTTCTTTCTTTATTCTGCACATTAGCAAGAATTTGTTTTTCTTTCCAGTGTGCCTTGGGAGTTGTATATAAGCTTTATATAAAACTACTTTTTAGAGCACCAGGCCTCCAGAAATTTCTGACGTTGAGTAGCGTGAGCACAGCAGGGAAGCTGACTTTATACTGCAGTATTATTTATTTGAGCAACCTGTCCTATATTTTCTGTCATGTAAATTATTGTTTCACTAAAGCAACTGTACTGCAGTGCAAAATCTGCATGAGGCAGTGACAGGCTAAGTCTGAATGTGAGAATAACCTACAAATGTTGGTTGGGTTGCAAGAAGACAAAGCCTGACTTAAGGACAATGGTGGGCAGCTGTTTGGTTGTCAGATGCTCTTAGAAAATAAGAGTAGGGTTCTGAAAGTCTAGCAAAAAGAGAACTTTTTAACTGAAGCAGAAAATGCAGGACTTCCAAAAAAGGCATTTAATTATTTTTTTATCATGAAGGAAAGTGATAAAAAGATAAGTAGGAGTAAGAAAGAAAAGAATTAAATTGACTGGAGAAATTTTAAATGTAAAATTCCATTGTTACATCTTTCATCAGAACATAAATCCTATGGAGGGGTTGATTTTTCACCCCATAGTGCGATAAGCTTTTTGGTAAAACAGAAATAGTGTAATTGAAATCCATTTTGCATCGTTTTCCCTTGCATGATTTAGAATTAGGCCAATTTATATTCTGCAGGTACAACCCAATGAGAGTGTAAATGCAGCCACCAGAATTGTTTTTATCCACGAGCAAAGCTGGTACCATTTACTGATTCATTACACTCTCAGCAGGGTCCTCTCTTTCAAAAGCTACCTGGAATTATTGCTGGCAATATAACACTAAACTCTAAAATAAGATTTGCATAAAAAATGAAAGTTCAAGGAAAAGAATGATAAAGGTGATCAAAAGTAACATTTGATGACTATTTTGATTAGAATACCACGTTGAAATGTGGTATTCAAACAGACACAGAGGCTTTTTTACCCCTCCAGCTCCAGCTGACAATGCAGCTATTTAACTAGACTATTATGTCCCTGATAATTTGCCTGAAATAATAGACAGTGCTTCCATTAATATTTAACAATATAAACATCAAGCAAAGGCTGTACATCTGGAATCACAGAATATGCTTTTTGCATTAGGGTACTAATTTTAGAAATAACCCCTGTCTGCCAGGGCCTGCTGATGTATGGTTGTCCTAACAAGTCGGTAATTGAGTTTTCTGGGCATTTTGACCACTGATACAAATTTGCAAAGCAGATTACACAGCAGAAAGGCAATTTTCATCCTGACCTTTATCACATTGCTTTCTGTTGGGGGAACTGGAATGTTTAGGGAGGAAAATATAATCTAAGTGGGCCTAATTTGTGGCAATGTCGTTTCTAGTGTTAACCCAGTAAGGTGCATTTTGATTCATTCGATAACACATCATCTAAAAATCTGGCATTAGGCAAATATCACAAAACTTATTATCTTTTATTGCCTAGGCAGAAAATATTGGGTTAGGTGATTATAAATCAGACCTCATGGAAAACTTTTCTCTTCAGCTGCTGTGCAAAGATCTTGTCCCAGCCAGGTTTGTTTTAGCAAACAAACAGCCTCTCTCAGCCTGAGTTCTGTTTTGAGTACAAACCCATGGAAACCTGCCAGTTTTTCATTCACAAACTGGGCACAGTAAAGCTTAATAAAAGTATAAATAAACATGGGAAGTCCATTTGAAGTCAGTGGAGCTGTGCTGATTTATTCTAGCCTGAGAATCTTTTCAGAGATGCTCCTGATTTCTCCTCTCTCAGAGTTCCAGCAGAACTCATCTGTGTCCTGATCCATTTTATCTCACCTTTACACCCTCCACACACTCCGGGAATTCTCTTGGCCCTGGGATTTTTATACAGAGATCTTTGAAAAGCTGTCTCTACTAAAAGCCACTTGAGGTTCCTGTGTAGGAGAAACTTGTCTCTCATGTTTTTGGATTTAAATAGACTCATTCCTACCTACAGCAGGGTCTAGGAATGATTCAATAATTTGCAACTAATAATTTATTAGAACAACTTTGCCCTCCTTTCTCCTCGCAAATTGTCTGCAAACAGACAATTGTACAACTCTAATATGTTAATAGCTGAAAATTATTTGACCATTTTTTTTAGCAAATACCTTTTGGCCTGTGGATTATTTGAATTGCAAATTGTGACTGTTAAAATGAAATATATAATTAACACTGCAAATAGAGCTGATTGGGTGTTGCAGGAGACCAGTTTTCATGGAAATATATTGGTTTGTCGAAATGAACATTTATTACAGCAACACAGTGATTTGGAAATAAAAAACTTTTTTGAAGTAAATATTTGTAATACAGAAGGGAATTCTTGAGTGCTCCTGACAGCTCACTTGAGATTTTGCTGGTGGAGACAACCAGATTGAAAGTCCTGTTGGAAAAGTTGAACTGCTTTTTACCTTCCCTCACCCAGCCAGGTGTCCTGACACAGACATTTATTTGTTCTGAGACACAGTTCTTTTTTGTGTGCTCTGTCCAAATTGTTACCTCGGTAAATATAATTAGACATAACTTGGCAGATTGTGTAGTTGTTGTAATATTTTTTTAGAAGTGTAATAATCAGGACTGGTGAGAATGGTGCCTCCTACACTTGTCAGTCAGGCTCTTAATGTCTCCAACCATATATTCTGATTTGAATGGAAAAACCCTTGGAAATTCTTTTGCTTTCTAACATTATTGAGGTGTTCAGTATGAAGCTTTGGAAAATGTTAAGCATCAGGAAAATGATGTAACCGAGTCCATCCTTGGGGTTTTTTGGGGTACAGTTCATTAAGATGGATGACATAGAGTGTTTTCTGTCCAGCACCAAAAACTGGAGTATAAACAGTGGTAGGTTTAGAGTCTGTAAGGAGTAGGAGTAGTGCCAGGGGCCATTTCAAGCACCAGAATACTCAGTGCTGCATGTGCAGGGAGGGTGGGAGGCTCTGGGAACGGGGAATTGTGACACAGCACATGGGAAGCTGCACCCTAATTTCCATGGTTCCTCTCCCAAAAGAATCCTGTGGTTGCAGGAAGGGCAGGGTTGCTCCAGCAGGCTGGATTGTCAGGAATTGTGAGCTCTGGAATTGCCATGGATTGTGAGCTCTGGAATTGCCATGGGTTGTGAGCTCCGGAATTGCCGTGGGTTGTGAGCTCTGGAATTGCCGTGGGTTGTGAGCTCTGGAATTGCCGTGGGTTGTGAGCTCTGGAATTGCCGTGGGTTGTGAGCTCTGGAATTGCCATGGGTTGTGAGCTCTGGAATTGCCATGGGTTGTGAGCTCTGGAACTGCCATGGATTGTGAGCTCTGGAATTGCCATGGATTGTGAGCTCTGGAATTGCCATGGGTTGTGAGTCCTGGAATTGCCGTGGGTTGTGAGCTCTGGAATTGCCATGGGTTGTGAGCCCAGAGGAGCTCTGTCCCAGCGAGGATG
The DNA here is from genome assembly GCF_049639895.1 of Pseudopodoces humilis. NCBI lineage: Eukaryota > Metazoa > Chordata > Aves > Passeriformes > Paridae > Pseudopodoces > Pseudopodoces humilis. The sequence goes on along the minus strand of NC_142213.1, from coordinate 3,754,313 downwards.
GCTGTGTGTGTTCCTTAGAGCCCCTGGAAGGGTCCCCACACAGGCAGGGACTGTTTGCACCCAGCAGGGTCTGTAATTGCTTACAGACCATAATGGAGTTGTTTTTTCTCCAATCAAGCCCATTCCTGGGGAGCAGACCCTCTCTCCAGCCACTGTCTGCCCCTGACAGCGGGTCTGGGTGAGAGCAGCTTTGGATTCGTATTCCTGGCACCTCTGAGTGTGGAATAATAAGGGTGATTCGGTGGTCTAAAATCAGCACAAGAAGTTACATAATAATTGATGCTTTCACACTGGAGTGAAAGATTTCTGCAGCACTGTTTAATTATGAGGAATAACTGATTTTTTTGCCTGAAAAAAAAAAAAAAAAAAAGAAATTACATACATTAGTCCAGGAGGAAAGCTGAAACATAGCTTGTATTTTAAAAAGAAAAGAGTGATTTCAGTATATTTATTTGACAGCAGGTATTTTCCTTGGAACATTGTGATTCTTATTCTCCAAAGCTATTAAAAATTATTATAGTATTTTATATTTCTAGCACAGCTGGCATGGAAAATAATCTTTTTCCCAAACCATGAGCATCTTGTGAATAGCTGTAGCAGATCAACATCCCTCTGCTATGAAGGGAAATATCTTTGCCTGGTAAAAACCAGTGTAGATACACCAACTTCACTGGTGTTGTGTCTTTTATGACAATTTTATTTACAATATTGAATATTTTCTCTCTTCTCTGGGCTTAATTTTAGTAGCAGCCTAACTAACAATAATGATTTAAGGGGAAATATCTCAGACTAAACCTGAGCTTCAGCCCTTGTTCTGTCTTAGAGATTGGTGTTTTCTACCTGAGGAGAAATTCTTGTAAATATCATCATCCATGTAAGGAAACTCCCTTAAGTGGTGTTAATATTTGTATTAATATTTATATTAATAGATATATAACAGCCACAATGCACATGTGTACAGCCTTCTACAAAGTGATGTTAATTCAATATCCAAATCCTAATTTGCACAGCAGTCAAAACTTATAATTTTACACAGACTGTTGAAAATATGACCATAAAGTTCCTGTATCTTCATGTAAAATGTAACAAACTCATCAATGTACACAAGCCCTGTGGTTAGGCCAGCATTATGGAGAATTAAATGTGTAAATTTATGTGTAATTCAAAATATATGTGTAAGTTATGACAAATTTAAGTCTTGATCCTATACATCCTATATATTAAATAGTCACAGATTTCATCATGATGAAAAACTAATAACTCTGGCCAGGAAACCAATTTGGTTCAAACACTTTGGAGCAACTTCTTTCCTTTTTTAATGGCTACTGCTGAAGGAGAAAATTTAGTCTTCCTTTTGCTTCCAGATATACCCATGGACTCCCTCGGGTAGTAAATAGATATTGATTTTCTTCATAACAGAAGTACATTATTACAGTGATTAAACTGTAGACATTCCTTTATGATATGAAAAAATTGGAAATTGGTGAGCTAAAGAGGATTTATATTACAAAATAGTTTGGGTTTTTCTATTCATCAAACTGTAATTCAAGCTCTAAATGCAAAGCCTCTGTGTATATCGCCCTTTTTAAGCAGCAGCAACTGGCATTTAAAATAAATGCTGATATTATAATTATCAAAGCATTATGTCTGTTAGAGCTGCTAATAATCACTTTGCTTCCTTTTTTTTTAATTTTACATTTGTCAAAATCCTGACAAGCTTACTCTGAGATAATGTTAGATTCAATGTTGATATTGTTACTCAACAAGAACATTGATTATGTCTTAATAGGACATATTCAGTATGCATTATATGCAATTATCATCTTAAATGAACACAAGCATTTATTTAGCACCAACTGAAATTATTTCAATCCAAAGGATTTTTTCTTTCTGGTTAGCATTATATTATAAAGTCATTAGTACCAAATATGATATGGCAGCACACTCCTGATACAATATTATGCATGAATACATAGTTTATAAGCACAATTATAAGTAGAAGAGTCAAAGCACTGTTGCATCATTACAGAAATATAAATATCCATGGAATAGTCAGAAAACTCTCTATTGATAATTATTATTGAAAGGATCTTTTAAACCCTTGTATGTGTTTTGAACGTTCTGTGAGTTGTTTCCTTCCCAAACACAGTTTATTTTGATTTCAGCAACTTTCTGCAAATTTGGGGATTTCTATTCTCCCCACTATATATATATTTTTTTTTGCACTAAATGAAGTCTTGGTGCTGTGGAACTGAGTGTGCCCTGTCCAAAATAAGCGACCCATGGGTGTCCTGCAGGGGGGCACTGGAGGAACCTTGGATTCCTCTTGGCTTCTGGGGAAAGTGGTTGCAGTCCTGCTGCTGACAGAGCCCTGGGTGCTGCTGTGGGGAATCACATCCCCAGGGGCCAGAAACCTCCCCTGTAACCACCCAAGCAGCTCCACTGGTTCCCACCCTACATTTGGAGCTGTGCTGCTCCGATGGTGCTGCCAATTCCAGCTGAATTTGGCTGCCTACAGCCCAGACCAAGGATGTGAAATACTGACAGCCAGGGCTCGCTCCTCTTCTCTCACTGATGGCTTTTTATTGTACCTGTGACACTGAAAGATTAAAGCCCAGCAGAAAGCCATTATCATGTGGGGTTTCATTCAGCATTTCCCCAAAGCTCTCCCTTGGTTCACTCTGCACTGCCCAGTTTATTTCCCTGTGCTGTGGTTAGCTGCTGCTGGCTTTGTCCCGGAGCTGAACTCTGGAAAAGTGCCTTTGCTGGCCTCTCCCTGCTCTGTGGTGCTGAGCCAGCTCTGCCAGGGCAGCAGGGGAGCGGGAGCTGATGGGATTGTGAACTCTGGTGGGGATGGCAGGGACCTGTGAAGGAAAGCAGGACACAGCTCACCTCCTTGGCAAACCACACAAGCTGGCTGTGTCACCCCTGCCGCGGCTGAATGACTAAAAGGAAAATTTATGGGGAAAGGAATGGTTCTCCTGCTGTAATTATACAAACCCTCTCAACAGTGCCACACTCCACAAAGTCACAGCTGATAAATAATAAGCCACACCAGCAACGACTTGATGTTCATTTATTAAAATAATCCATTATCCTCTGGAGCTGCAGATCCCACTTGTTGAGAGCTGGGGCTTATTTCTGTTGCCAGTATCTCACTATCCAAGTGGTATTGACTGGATTGCTTCTGCAAGGCTGTGCTTAGGTCATTTAGGAGCTGGCCAGGGTTTAGTGACTGGCAGTGACTTGGTGGGACATGTCTGAGTCTCTGTGGGGTCCCAAAATGATACAAATTTGGGTGTTGCATTTATTGCTCACCTGCAGCTGGGCAGGGATGGAGATGGGGAAGGAAGGATGCTCTCCTCCACTGCCTCCTTCCAGCACATGCTCCTCACAAGACAGGAGAAAAAGGAAGGAGAACACACTGGGGTCAAAGCTCTGAGCCCTGGGAAGAGGGAAATGCCAAGGAGGTGCCATGAGATCTTCCAGGGCAACCCATCTGCAGTGGCATCCCTGCGGAACGGGGCTGCTGGCAGCACAGGGAGCCCTGCTCCAGCTGCAGAAATCCAGTTTTTGGTAAATCACACTGCTCCAAACAATCCCTGCTCTGCCTGACTCTGCTGGGCTGGAAGCAGGAGAATTCTGAAAGCTCCTTTACAAGCGAGTGCAAAGAGAGCCTGTGATGGGAACAAGGCTCTGCTCGGGGTTTGCATCTGTTAGCTGCTGCTTCCTCTAACAAAGCAAATATTTGGTGACAGAACGAGTTGTAGGAAGTGCTGCATAGCAGGGAAGTGTAAAGTATTCATAATTATATCAAATACTACTCAAAATTCAATGTTTTTCACATTTTGTGCTAGCTTAAACATTGGACTCCAGTCACAGACATTTCTGCTGCAGTAGATGCAATTTCTAGCATAAATGAGCTTGCTTTCAATAGAAAATGGGACGGTTTTCAAAGGAAAAAAGGCCAATTTGTGAGTAAAAATGGGCTTCTTTCTGAGCAAAGAGGCTTATAAACATGAAGTGATAAATGGCTTTGCAAGTTTTCCATACAATAATAATGACTTTCTAATCAAAATAATGAAAAAGTTGCAGCTAGGGGAGGGGAGGGAAGTCTCATTCAGGTTTTAATGCAATTTAGAAAACAAATATATGAAAACTGTAAATTTAGTTTCCCTCCATGACGTGATTTTGTGTTGCAGACATGTCAGTAATACTTCTTTGCGTATATCTTTATGATGTTATAAATCAAATTCCTGTTCTTGGTTTTCTGCCTTCTGAGATGAAATTCATGGTATAATGTTGTAAGAATTCAGGAGATACATTTCTTAGGATCCCCTGTGTGGCAGTGGTGTTTGATTTCCTAGTTCATATGTTTTTAGAACAAAATTTATCTTCTGGCTTGACTTGTTGACTTTACATGCAAATATGTTTCATAATAGCTGATCTGATGAGCAACCAAGGTGGTTGCTAAAAATGCCTCAAAATCTACGTACTGAGGAGCTGGGATCTCCTTCTCACACATTCTCCAAAAAAAAAGAGATGGTGAGATGTGCCCAGGAAAATTTATATTGCAAAATTCACCATTTGGGAAAAGCTTCCAAATCCCTTGGCTGCAGAGCAGACTGGGAACCCAAGAGGTTCCTTTGCTGGGCTGTGTCCCTGCTGCCAATTCCCTGGGAGAGTGTTGGATAGAGGATATGGATGAGGGATGTCAAAGCTGGAAATCCTGGGCTCTGGCAGACACTGCTCCAAAAGGTTCCAGAAGCAGGGCCTTTGTTGCAGCTTTCCCCGTGGGATCCAGGTTTCTTTTCCAGAGGGGTTTGGATAAACATTCCTGGGCAGTGTGATGTCCTCACCATGCAGCCCTTCCCCAGCAGTGTCCTCTGGGCTGGTGGTGCTCACCTGGGCTTTGGGAGGGTGGTTCCATTCGAGGCAGCCACACAAAACTCATTTTGATGAAGTGAAATCCATCTCAGAATTCTAGGGGAGCAGGTTTTGATGCTGAGAGCAGCTCCCTGTGACAGTGTTGCCCACCCCTGTGCTTTCATCCCTGCTGGGAGAGGTGTGAATTCCAGAGGCTGGCACATTCCCATTCCAGAGCTGAAAACAAATAGGATTTTTTCCAGATTAAGGCTGTGTTTTATGAGAGGAAATGAAGTTGGATTTTACTGTGGGCCTGTGCTGCCTGGTTCTGCAGTAGGTGGGCAGCCAGGTAAGCACCCATGACATGGCAATCAGACATCAGCAACATAAATCATTAATATCACTTGACACCTTTGTTTTGGGCCATAACTAGAGATTTCTGCCCGTTTTGGAAACTGCTTTGTTGTTTCTCACAGTGAAGCAAACTTAGATTACCAGCCTAAATGCTAATACCCAGAATGAATGGGATTTAATAAAGTGAATTTATATGTAGATTGTGACATTAGTATTTAATTATGTACCCATCATAACACTGATGAAGCAAGCTGCTAAATATTGGTGCACTGAAAGTAGAGCTTACTCTTAAAGAGCAAGTATATTTTAATTTCTTACCTCTTTCTTAATCTTCCTAAATAACAGGATAAATTATGAGCTGTTTACCAATATTCACCTTCATGCTGGATTGCAAATGAGGTTTCCAGGGTAGCAGCTGATCTCATAGAAAGCTGTGCTTGTGTTTCAGTACAACTGTGATAACAGATCTATTTCTCTGTGTTTTATTAGGCCAAATAAAATTTTGTTGTTTTTTTGTTAAATTTATTATTTTAATATTAATTAAAAGTAGTATGTTATCTCTGTAATTTTTTTTTCTTTAACCTTTCCTTTTCTGTTGTTTGGGTTTTTTTTCAGACTATGGAAAGCCCGAAGTATGAGCTGGTTATAGAAGCCAAGGATATGGGTGGGATGGATGTGGGACTGACAGGCACAGCCACTGCCACCATTCTTATCGATGACAAAAATGACCACGCACCAGAATTCACCAAGAAGGAGGTAAGAGCTGGCCATCTGTTCTCTACAAAACACTGCAAATAATCATAATTAGCTTGTTTCTAAATATAAAGATGTTCTTTAAGGAAAGAAGACACGTACAGAATGTTTTTAGCTCGGTGTGACAGAGTTTCCTGGAGCTGCTCTTTTCTTTTTCACGTTAATAAACGTGTGTGCATCAGCTCCAAACTACAGTACAACCACAAGGTAAAAAAAAACCTTTTAATTTAGAGACTGGATACATTTAGAGCAGGATAAAACCTGTAAAATAAATCTGCTGGTGGTAACTTTCTCCTTTTGCTCCTGTGGGGGGAAATAACAAAACTAGCTTAAGGCTTTGGATGGTCAGGACTGTGGATGAAAACAGCATTTTATTCCTGTCTACAGCACTTCCCCTGTGAGCCAGCCAGAGTTTGGGGTTCTGTAATTAAAACTCCAGTCCTAAAAGCTTCAAACTTAACCTGCAGGTGGAATTTGCAAGGAAAGGTTTTTTCCCTGTAAATTGAATTCAGGTGAAGGGTGCTGAAATCCAGGAGAGGGAATTCCCTGCCTGAATCCACCAGATTTCCTGCCCTGCTCACATTGTTCTCTTCCATGAGCCTGATCTTTCAGTATCTGGACAGAATGAGAGAACTTTAAAAGTTTTACCTAAGAACAGCCAGGTTGGATCTTGATATAAAAGTTTCCTGGGGCTCTGCAAACTTTTAAGGAAAAATTCCCAAAATATCTGGGATATTTATAACCAGGGATCCTGGTTTTAAGATAATTGTGGAAGAAGAAAAGGGAAGCCTGTTGCTGTAGAAGTTTTTTTATTTAACCTGAAGTATATTTTTACCTTTGTTAAAATGTGTTTCCTGGCCTAAAATTAGTGATTTGAGATTAGATTGTATTGAAACAAATTGCCTTTATTTTACTTGAATAATTATTTCTTTTATAAATGCAAAGTAAATGAATACCAGATTCAAACATGACAGAGAAGGACTTTTTAAAAAAAGAAAAAATAAGAAGAAAGTAGAAGCAATGACAATTTTACCAAGGGAATATCTATAACTACATCAGTAAAATGCTTTGGCAGTAGTGTTTCAGTCACCTAAAAATTACCATGGAGAGACTGATCCAAACCTTTCAAGTACATCAGTGATAACTATGATCAAACTCTTAATTCCTTTAGAATTAACTTTTAGATCAGGCTTTTAATGCTCTGAAATCTGATTCCTGACAACCAATACTTAAAATATCTTTGAAATGTTGGAGGTTTTTTTTTAACCCTCTGGAAAATAACAGTGTAAAAGGACAGCTTGGTGTATTTAGAAATAAGAATTTATTGGATTAATCAATATTGATAGCAATTCATGTCACTCAGAGTCCTACCTGCTTGAATTTCTGAAGTTGGAGAATTCTTCTCTGGAAAAAATATTTCAAGATTGAATTATTTTAGAAGTCTTTCTGTAGTTATAGTCCTGCTTGACTTAATAGTTTGGTGACTTGGAGACAAAAATTCATGTGCCTGCTTAGATACAAATGTATTGTTAGCATCAATTTCTGTGAAAATTCATAAATTCTCATACATTCAGTTCTGTCAGTGACAGTAAAAGATACTTTATACCCTGAAAAATTATGGGGGTTTTAGCATGGAAATTAAATAGGTGTGAAGAGAAGCATTTATATTGTTTTCTTTGAAAAGTCTGCTCTTAGAATTTTTCTTTCATTTTGTTTTCTTTTCTGAAGCAGCATGTCTTTATCTTTTTAATGGTTTGACGTGGGTTTAAACCTTTCACTATTTAGAGATGCTAATGACCTCGGAAATCTTCCCTCTGCCTTGCTAGGTGATATTCATATTCCATGAAGAAGGCAGGAAAAATCAGTCTTTAATGTATGGTGCCCACCCCCTTTAGGAGCAGATTCTCAGTTTAAAATTAACAGTGTAAGGGGATGGAGGTGTCTCTCAGCTGATTTAATGCCACTTTATTTGATTTTCTGCTGAAAGTGCTTAGTTATTGCATTTTAATACCAGTTGCATACCACAGGCTGCAATACTATTGATTTGAATTAGAGCTGAAAGAAAGAGACAATATTTTTCAAGGTAACTTCTGAAGGAGAAAGCTCAAATTCAGTAAATCTGAAGCTCTGATTCCAGAGTGCAGCTTCTTTTATTTATTTTATTACCTGGCCTTGGACACTTCCAGGGATGGGGCAGCCACAGCTTCTCTGGGTGACCTGCTCCTCACCACCCTCACAGGGTGAAATTTATGCAAAAATTCTTCAAAAATTTCTTTAAAATCCACATTTCTTCAGCTAAAGGCTATTCCCACTTGTCCTGTCCCTACCTGATCTTGTGACAAGTGCCTCTCCTGGAAGAGGGAGTGCTTGTCCCGAGGTTCTGTTCTTCCACCCAGCCTTTTCCCCTCCCTGCAGCCACTCCTGGGCCAGGCTGAGGCAGGAAAAGTTCATCCATGGAGAGTCGGGGTGTGACCCCAGGAGCAGCTGAGCATCCTGGCTGTGATCCAGCAGAGCCCTGGAGGCTCTGAGCGTGTGTCAGGTGCTTTGATGGCTCAATAAATGAGACATTGCTTTGTGGATTCATTGTTTGCTTACTGCCTCATCACTCCACACTCTTCCAAAATATCTCTTCCCTCTCACATCCATACTTGCTGGCAATAATGGGCTCTGAGCGGTGTAAAAATCCATTCAGGTGTGCAAACAGTACCCTGTTCCCTCCAGGGGTTTTAATAATTTCATCTTTAATGCTAAATAGAGCAATATTTAAGAGTTCCTGCAAAAATCCCAGGTGAGGTAGCAAGGTCTACCTTTTAAAAGGTCACAGTGGCTGGGATATTGTGCCAGATTTAAATTACAGAGGCTGAAAATAGAGATACTTATAAAGTTAGTGGCCTCTTTGTAAAATTTACAACCTTATTTCTATAATGGGAAAAAGTTTTAAAATTAATTTTGTGAATTATTATTTTGTGTCACAAAGGATTTTGGAGTTTCCTTTCCAGCAGGAAAAGGCCTTAGGCTCAAATTTTGTTCAGGGTTTGCTTATGTGAAAATAAGGGTTGAAGCAATGCAAGGAGCAGGCACAGATTGTTCTGGAAAATCTGATACCTGTCTTGAATCCTGCAGGATATTCCAGGTGGGTGGGGATGAGCTGGACTGAGTGAACACTAATGGTGCTGAGTATTGTTTTTATACTGGAACATTCACAAAAATGAGAATTCTTTTCTTGTGTCCCTTTAAGAGTGCCTGACAGATCACTGCAGTGCTGTATCCTGCAAAAGAAAAAGGGATTTTAGTACAGAGGTAATGTCACTGTGGCTGTGGTGTGATGAAAAATTAACAATGTGGCATCTGCTGAAAGACATGAACTGGCAAATTCTCCTCTTGTATCTGTTCCTGGAGGCCTGGCTCTGCCCAGATACTGCCTAAGACCTAGGGGAGGGAAAAAATGAGCTTTAACACAAGAAAGATATGGACTTGACCCCTTTCTGTCTTGTCTTCCTTCTCCAAAAGAATAGTCCAATGAATCCTACTTATCCCATTCCTGCCTGCAGAGTGTGTGCTCAAAAATGAGATTCCTCTGTTTGCCTTTATCTTCTGCCCTGAATTTTTAAAACTTCCATTGTTGCTCTTTAATGTGTTATTTTCCCTTAATGCCAGATAGATTGTGTTCCCTGGGTAAATCCTGTCAGGCACTTGAGAGAGGAATGCAGTGCTGTGGCTGAAGGGGAGGATTTTTCTGCAGTGCCCCCAGTTCCCACATTTCTCCTCTGCCACAGATTTGGGACTGCAGCCCATCCCTAGCCAAACCTGGAAAAGTGGGATTTGTCACAGTACTGTCCCTGGCACATAACAGAGACTACATTTGGCCAGGGAACAGCCATTCCTCACACAATTCTTCATTCTGCCACTTCCAGCCTCACCATCAATGCCATCCATTTCTGGGACAAAGAAATGTAACACAGAAATAATTCTGTCACACCAGGGAGACCAAGATTAGGGAAAATATTTTTCCTGGTATATTTTTTTTTATAATATATATGTTCTTAGAAAAGAATTTTCTGGTAAAATAAAGACCTTGCCTCCTGTGAACAGAATAAAATTTGTGTAATTTGACAAAACACCACCACAGTGAGATTTGAGATACACTAGTGCTGAGATTCTTAAGTGAAAAATATGATTTGCTCACATTTTGAATACCAGCTGATAAATGGTTTATAAAAGAGTAATAAGTGACTAATGGGAGCTTTACTAAATGATTCATCAGTTCCTGGAGAGGCCTGTAAGTGGCTAGGTTGCTTGTCACTGTGATTTATGGTGTCTTGCAGTGCTGTCTCCTGACTCAGTTGTGTTACCCACTGGGTAAAGCAGCCCCTGGAGGACAATCTGCACCTCCGTCTGCTCGTGGCTCTCAGAGGACAGGAGACTTTCCCAGCGCCATCTGGAGAGATTTCTTCTGCAGCTCAGGCTGTTGAGAAATGGGCCTGAAGCTTTTGAGAGTCCCTGTCTTGATTCTTGGTATTGGCTAAACCGTACTGAGGAACAGATATGGAGCTAAAAGCAATTTTCAGGTTCCTCCTGGATCACTTTTCCATTCTTCTTTTATAAAAATATCTCTCTTGGACATGGTACTTTTATTTTCTGTGGTAAACAGACTTTGGCAACCCAGACCAGATCTGCCCATTGACTTTGCATGTTTAAAACCAGCCAAAATCACCTCTCCTTCTTCTGTGGACTGAGTCCTTCTTACCTTGTCCTGCAGGGAAAATTTTGCCCTTTGGGACTCCTAATTAATTTTGTTCCTTTCTGTGCAGGACTCCCAGTGAGCTGGAGCACACCTTTAGACACAATCATGTTTATGGTAGATGATTCCCCTTCCAACCCTCTCCCACAGGCCTTTATGTCTGACAGGGAGAAATTTCTAGTGAGAACCACAACTGTGTGGAAAACAGAGCCAAAGAGGTGCTGTTCCCTGACAAACCCAGCTTTGGAGCAAGGCCAGGGCTGCAGCCCTCTCCCATTCCCTGTTGGGATGGAAATCACAGTGCAAACCAGGCTGAACAGAAACAAAACCAGCAGGAGCTGCCAAATAAAGCAGTTTGGATTCTTCCCACATCACAGACTCCTATGGTGGAAGGGCTGAGGTGCTTGAGCAGCATCAGCAGATCTGAGCAGATGACAAGCCTCTTCCAGCCAGGCTGACAGCTAAGAATCAGAGTTCCATTATGGCCTAAAAGTGATGGGAACCAATCTAAAATTCCAGCAGCTTGTTCAAATTGGATCAAACTCCCCCAGAGCTGATTTGTCAGGAGAAATCGTTTTGTGGGGTGGATAAATCCATTACAGCAAAACCACATGAACAGAATGCATACTGGAATTTCCATTTGGCTCCTGTTTTTGGGCTGTGAAACTGTTTACATGCAGAGAAATCAGAATTCATACAGAAGCTCGACAGAGCAGGGCAAAGCCTCTCCAGCTGTCAGTAAACTTTGGCACAAAGAACAGCTTTAGGATGGCTGGGGATCACCACAGAGGAGCTCTTTGGCCACCCTTGTTTTTTCCAGAGCTGTAAATACAGCTAGAAAGGCTCCTGGAGCATATCTTAACCTTCAGAAACCTCTACATCAGATAAATATTTGCACTGACCTTTTCACTCAGCTTTGTTTCCACTTCATCCTCTTGCAGCAGTTCACCAACACACTTGACATATCTCCAAGTGCCCAAAAGTCTCCTTGAAAGCAAAGCAAAGATGTTACCTGGTACATTTCTCATGTGTGAGAGGCGGAATTCAAGAAAGGAAACAAACATCTAAATAGCAGCAAATATTTTGTTTTCTAAATGAAGACTGTGAGCATTCTGTTGTCACTGCAAAAATGAAATTGAAATTTTCTGTGACTGTACCATTTCTTCATGGTTAATAATTGGTCATTGGTCTCACCCATGGTACACTTCAGGAGTTTTCTGAGCTCTCGTGACTTGCAGAACAGATTTCAAAATCACATAAGCAGTTTAGGAACCTAAAAATCTAAATACCAGGCATGTAGACATCCTCTCCTTTTGCTTTTTTTTTTCCTTAAGTAATTTTAGATGTCAAAAATATTTTTTAAAATATTATTGGACTTAATAAAGTAGCTGTAAAGACATTTAGTGCCCAGTGGGTTTAGGAGCATAGATTGCTTTGACTCTCAGTGCAATTAGGATTCCAAATGTCTGTCTCTCTGCTAAACACTTTCAAATAACCTGGAAAAATGCCCATGATCAAGAAGAAGGTTGATTAATATTTCTGAGTTGTGTTGTGGTGCTACCAAACCAAGGACATCTGGAAGACTTATTTAAACAGTCTGGCTATCTGGATAATGAAATTACTCTTTTTGTTATTTTTTTTTTACCTTTTCTTGAATATATTTTGTCAGTTTTTATCAGAATTAGCTGGCTTGAGGATTCTCATGTGATGAGAAATGCTCAGCACCACTCAGGATTGAATTACCAATGACCTTAACAACAAATACTCTGCTGTAGCATTTCAAGAATAGAATAATTTCAGAGAAAGGAGAACAAATGCAATTATTCTGTGCATCATCTGAAACACAGAACTCTTCAGCAAAAAAACAAAACCAAAGCAATGAAATAATATTGTTTGGCAGACCAGTGGTTCCTGTACTCATCCAGATTCACACTGTGTGCAAAATAATCTGTATTCATGTGTCTTTCAGCAAGCTATCTGCATAACCAGTGTAAACATTTTGTTCAAGAACTTTTGTAAAATATGTTTAACACAGAGTCCATCCACTTATCACATAATTAGGGCTGGATACGCTGCGTGGCAGAGGCAGCAGACTCCTGCATTTATCTTTGCTTGTGAGGGGTGAGTTCATTGCTTTGTTTCTCTCCACCAAGGTCAGGGAATACATGAGGTTGTCTATTTAATCTCCGGATAAACACATTTCAGTGGTACATAAAACAACAGAGTGCTTGCTTTATAACCTGGGAGCAGCTGAGAAACACTTGTAGGATACAGGAAAGGGTCTGTGAATAGAAATGACCATTCAACCAGTAGGAATTTGGGGAGGAGCATAAGGGAAAGGGTCTGTGAATAGAAATGACCATTCAACCAGTAGGAATTTGGGGAGGAGCATAAGGGAAAGGGTCTGTGAATAGAAATGACCATTCAACCAGTAGGAATTTGGGGAGGAGCACAAAGGCACTGCGCTGCTCCTTCAGATCTGATTTTCCTCCTGGCTCTCTTGCTCTCCAAGTAGGCTCACACGATAAACTTGCATTTTTGCCAGTCCTTTTTCTTTCCCCACTCCTTTGGCGCTGTTCCCTCCCTGCCCTTTGTATAGTTGCCCCGATTTGTTGTCATCAGCTGACCTGACCCATCCCGATGCCAGCTCCTGGGCAAGCCCTTGCCTTTTGCAAGCCTTTGGTTGTGCTGGGAAGGTCAGCAGCAGCTCCGTGGTAATAACAACAATTCCCACTGCAGCTGGCAAATTCTCACCACAAACCCATTCCGGTGCCGACTTATCCTCGGAAGGTTTCTTCCATCTGCTTCTGCAGACAGCAAATATCCAAACACTGCGAGCAGCAGAAAAGCCATAAACCCACAATTTATTGTTCTCTTCTCCAGGAAGTGAAGGTTAATATGCTTCCTCAATGTGGTCTATGAAGTGTGAACTTTACGACAGATATTAAGGTCAGGATTGCAAAGTAAACAGTAGCAGTGAGAGTCTGGAGTACCTCTAGCACAAACACGTTTGGGTGAGGAGCTGGGGAGTAGAATTTAAAAAGGAAGGAAAGCTCAAACAAAGGCTCTTGAGGGAAGCACAAGCTAAACAAAGATAATGTGATGTTTCCAGACCTAGTCTTGGACCACTTGTTCAGGGAAGCTGTGTAAACATAATTATTAGCAATCATTGCCAGGAGTGGCTGTGTGATGTTCCAATTAAACAAAAAAACACCCCTGCCAGCTGGAATTTTGCAGTTGCCTTCAAATCAAATTAGAATTGTTTTCTGCAGATTTCAATTGTAATGGACATTTAAAAATTTGAGGATTTTCCCCTGATAATATTTTTTTTCCTCTAAATGTACTGTTGAAGCAGTCCATAGAAAATTCCTTTGATTTCACTCTTCTCCAAGAGCGTTCACAGCATATTGTATTCCATTAACTGTCCAAGCAACTCCAGCTTCAACACTGAGTGCTGGCACATGACACAGAGACTTTCAGGAAGCCTCACACAGTTGCTTTCAGATTAAGATACAAAATGATGCATCAATCTCTTTCCTGAAATTATCTTTGGGGGTCTCTGCTGGGAGACCTCACCTGACTATGTGACATCCAGCTGACAAAATTCCGTAGTGTGGAAACAGTGATTTCTACTCGTGATATTCATTGCAGAGTGATCCTTAAGCCATCCTTATCTTGTTCATAGAATCCCAGAATTATTTGGGTTGTAAGAGACATTAAAATCATCTCATTCCATGTGCCATGGACAGGGACACCTTTCACTATCCCAGGCTTCTCCAAGCCCCATCCAGCCTGGCCTTGGACACTTCCAGGGATCCAGGGGCAGCCACAGCTTCTCTGGGCACCTGTGCCAGGGCCTGCCCACCCTCCCAGGGCAGAATTTCTCCCTAATATCCAATCTAATCTTCCCTCTTTCAGTTTAAATAATTCAGAATGTAAATTGGTTATCAGGCAGTGAAGAAGAGATGACCAGGTGTTACCTCTTTAGTCTCAAAGGACCTTTTACTCCGTGTATAAATTATTTCAGTTCCTCACCCGTGGAATGCGGAATTCTAACAGAAATACCAAGAATTCTAAATCTCTTTGTCTGGCACAGCGCAGCTGATTTGAGAACAAATAGAGGAATTGTTAGATGTGTTGCAAAATATCACAGTAATCCCACGAGTTCAGAAACCCACACTGTTAATATGCCTGCAGCATCTGTGGGAGTTCTGTTTTAAAAGCAGGATCAAACATGATAACACACTATAGATCTTAACATATTCAATTTGCAGCAGACAAAACCCTATTTAATACCAATTACACAATATGTGTGAGCTGGTATCATAGCTGCAGTTTATGTGAGCAGAGGGAATTTGTAAAGCTGAAGTCTATTCATTCAAAAATAATAGTTTATGTGACTGCTTGGGTCATTCTGCTAGAGTGGAATGAGTTTTGTGATCAGTTTATCAATTCCTTCACTGACAAGTGAGATTTTAAGGTTTTTCTCAGCAACACTAAAACTGATTTGGCTACTCCAAAATTTGCTAACCATCTGTGCACATGAATCAAAATGTCAGGATTATTTAGACAAAATATCTTTTTTCCTTCTGCTCTGAAGCATTAAAATAGACAATGGCTAAAACTCACCATGCTAAAAGGAACTGTAGGTTTATTCAAGTAAAACTTTTAGCAAATGCTTGTGGAAGATATTAATTTTGGAAAAATTTAAAATATATAGGCCTGATTGTGTCTTGTACTTAATGGAATGAAAATGGTGTTGTTACATGTAAGAGAAAGCAGATTAGGGGGTTTGTAGAGCACTCCTTATAGTTATAGTCTCTTTTGAAGAAAATGATTCAGAAGTGGAATTTATTCATATCCTTGTAGTTCCTACCTTGGCCTGTTTCCAGGACTTGTTTGCCTTAGAGTTCCAGATGCTTATTTGCTAAAAGGGCAGCCCTTTCTCCAGCCGTCTGTCTAACAGTCACATAATATTTGTTTGTTTTACAAATGTGTTCCCAGTGTTCTCAGTCCATATGTCACAAACAAAGTGTAAGCCCAGCTCCACGCAGAGTATTGATGTTATCCTCCCTTTCCCATTCTAGACTTTGACCTGATTAGGAAAAATCCCTGAATTCCAGTTGTTTTCCTCACCCAATATTTCCCTCCAACACTATTGCTCTACATCCAGTCCTTTGGAACTTATATTCTAACTCCTGTTCTCCTCTTGATGCACCTGTTATAGAGATTTTTTTTTTGCACTTCTCTGTGTTAATCACTTGTGCCTTCTCTTGATATTTAATTTGCCCAGTGATGAAATTTATCCTTCAAAATTCCTTCTGCCTGTTACACCATTCTCTTTTTTTTAGGACAAAACAAACCTCCCCATTCCAACTAACCAAGGAGCAAACTCTTGGGTTTTCCCCCTTCCGAGCCTATTCTTTAGTCAGGAGTCTCTTAGGAGCCTTCTCTGAATTTTAATAATTAGCTTTACATTTTGCTTCTGCTCCAAACTCCTGGACTCTGAGCCTGATCACCTCACATTCCTTAAACCCCTCTGCTCCTGTTTCCAGGTGCTGCCTCAGAACTCCTGAGACCCTCCAGTGATGCAACCCCCGACTGCTTTTTGCTGAGCTCCCCTTTCTCCCTGCTCTTGCTTTCGTCACTTCTCCCCTGTCTTCCTACATGGAAAACTTTTTTTTTTTTGCTATACAACCAAAATCTTTTTCTGACCTTTGTCCTTTCATGATCCTCGTTCTGTCCCCATGTTTTTTACCCTTTTTCATCATTTCTGAAGACCTTCCTTCTCCCGCCCCTTGAAACCATCCCCCAGTGAACTCTTCCTCATGCCCTCATCACCTGCTTCCCTTGGGAGCCACCTTCTTCTTTTCAGTGCCTTAAACAGATTATCTGCTCAGAGCTCACAGAAGTCCCTTTTCCTCCTACAAATCGAGCCCCATTGCTGTTGGCTCCCACACATCCCCTCATTTGCTCCTTTTAGGCTTTATTTCCTCCTCCCCTGCTCATTTGTTCTGCCCATCTCCACCACCCAGGCTGGCAGTGCCCATACATTAACTGCTACTGTCAGATGTTCTTAGAGCAATGATTTTGCTTCATTCAGAAGACTGATGGTGAGGAGAGCGCTGCTGTCCTCAAGAAGTTTAAAGGGTTGAAAGCAATCTTTTAGCTAAAAAAAAATAATAAAGTTTGAAAATTCAAAGGAGTTATGTGAGGAAGTTTTGAAAGAAACATAAGGAAAATCAATCCTGCTAAATAAGCTTAAATCTAAACCAACAGTTGTCTGAAATAATATCAGGGAGGAAGATTTATCTGTAGCATTGATATTCTTAACTGCCGGCATCCAAGCTGTGGCTCCCATCCAAACGGAGATGGGAGTGCAGTTTTACACTGGGAAGTAAATCTGGATTTCTATACATGTATATACATATAAATAGAAACACAGGCCCACAGGTGGCTGCCTACCTAAACTGAAGGCCTAATGTTTCCTTTTCCTAAAGCTGCATTTTCTAACGTGGGTTAAAACAAAAATGGAGCCTGGATTTACTTGTCTGTTTCACAGAGCCACAGAATCATTTATGTTGGAAAAGGGCTCTAAGATCAACAAGTCCATTTGGAAATAACACAATATATTTCCATATTGAGAAATAACACAACTGGCATTTGAAAGCAAAGAACATTGTTTCTGATTAATTGATTCAGTGCAGAACGAAGCTAAGAAACCTGTGTAGGTCTGAAGACAAATGAAAGGCAGCCTTTCTGATTTAGCAGTTCTGACCTTTTCAAATTTTCCATCTTAAATAATAATTGAAGCCCTAAGTAAATAAATTCAACTTTGCCTGCAGATGTTGAACTCTTTAATGTCCTTTTCCTGTGACACAGGCACTGCCTGATAGTCCTGGCACAAACAGGTTTATCATGCCCCGTGCTAGGGCTGGCTGACAGTCCCTGGGAACTGTTTTCTTTCCTCCAGACAAATTATTAAAATGCAGTTCCAATCAATAAATCTGTGAGGGTTCTGTGGCTGGGAAGTCTTCGCTCAGGGAGCCTCTGTGTCCCAGGGGTATTTCTTTTCTTCAGTCCTCCTGTATTCATGGGAGAACCAAATTGCAAAGAGCCCTGCTCAGCTGGCCTGCCCACTGAGGTTGTTTTTGGCTGCCTGGAGCTGGAGGGAGCAGCACAGGAGCACTCTCAGCGCTGCTGGATGAGGCAGGGATGTCAGCTCTGAGGAGTTCCAGCAGCACCTCTGGGAAATCTCTGCTCTGGGAAGATCCAATAGCGCAGCCTCCACTCCTTTGCTGTCGGGGGGAACAGCATTGGCACATTATAAAAGGGTCTCAGGTTCTGGGATCAAATTCTAGGTGAATTTCTCCACTTCTCAAGGATTCCAGACTTACCTGTTTCCCTTTCCTTGAGTGAGGATTACCCCAAGTTGATCAAAGAGTAATATGTGAGCGCTAATCAGTTTCCAGCAGCAATTGCTTTAATGCAATCAATTAAAAGAAGATTTTAATGATCTTAATAATTGTGCTTTTAAAGGGAACATGGCAGCTATTACTGAACTCCTAATTTATTATTTCCCATAGAGATCAGTTTGGAAAATCAAAACATAGCTTTTAAAATGCACCATCCCCTGCAGTCTCACTGGTTTATTCCTTAAATTTGCACGTTGGATTTGTAAATAATGGCAGCATAGAAACAATGAAGCAATGGAGTAGTTTCCATTTCTAACTTCTGTGTTATGGGAGATGCAGGGGAAAGGTTCTTTTCCTGCCTGAATCCAGCAGGGGGTAGGACATGTTTCCATGCATCCATGCAGCTGGGAAAAGCATCTCGTTGACTTCTTTAATGGACTACTTTCAAGGAAAACTCTCCTCTTTAGCTGCCTGTAAATGCAGACTGGGATTCTAGTCAGCAGAAATTCAGCTACATGTTGCACATCTGAATTATTTATTCAGAAATAATAAGAGTGCTTTATCACCACACTGAGAGGATTATCTGTGGTACATGGGAAAGCCATTGTAGAGCCTCTCCTGAACTAATTTGGGAGTATTCAGGAAGCACCTTATTCACTTTTTAATGCCTGGAGTCCAGACTATAGGTTGAAGCTCACTTATCCCATAAATGTATTTTTCTTAAATTCTTAAAGTATGGGCAGCATTACAAATGTTAATGCTACTATTATAGGATCATCATTTAAAAATACCAGCATTCTCCAAAGGCTCCAGCAGCGTGTCATTTCCCTGCTTTGTTAAAATGAATGAACAGATGTACAATTTATTTCTGCTGAACTATCATCTAAATTCATAAGCTATTTCTCATGTGCCTGAAATCCATGTTGGTTTCCCATTTTCTTTGCCTTAGAAAGGAAAAAAAAAATATTCCACTCTCATTTATCACTCTGGGGATATAAAGAAGTATACTCTCCACTTCATTCACTTTAGACTAATACCCTCAATACAATTTAAATCCCATCTCTTCAAGGCTATTCTCAAAAGCCAGGCACTGGGACACCCAGCATCTGAGTGGAAAAGTCCCTTGCTGTCAGTGCAGGTGGCCTCCAAGGACATTGTCCCTGACAGGACAGCACAGAGCAGTGTTTCATTTACAGTGCCACTGGAGGAGATGCAATTTCTCAGCTGGATGTTGGGGGAAACCAAGGAAAGGACAAATAATGGCTGGGAGTGGTGAGAGGTGAGAGTGATTGGAGTGAAATTTATGGCTGAGGAACAAGTGTCAGCTGGCCCCAGTCACTCCAAATGTGCTTTCTGTGTCTTGCAGCAGAGTGGAGACGTGGCAGGTGCTCCCTGGAAGGGATAAACCAAACAAGACTATGCAGAGATTGGAGGCAATGAAACCATGCACGTGAAACGGAGATGTTGCCATGGAAAAAAATGAGCATAAAAACCCCAGACAGTGCTCTCAGCCTGTCGCAATCTTTATTTGTTGGCAGGGTTTGTAGGCAATGTAAGGGTGGCATTTTGCTTTAATTCCATGTGAGGAATGAGTGGATGACACGTTCTAGGGGTTCTGGCAGCATTTCTTCTGTAAACCGTATTTCTAAGGGCTTATATCGTAAGCAAATCAAAAAAACCCTTGGTGGTTTCATGTTGAAAACTGAATTCTCAGGCTCAGATTGTAGGGTTTTAAGTCTTTTTAATTTTTAGGTTTTTTTTATAAAAATCATTTTGGCAAAGAGAGGAGTGGAACAGAATGCAAATCAATCTGCTTTCTTCATTTCAGAGCTGCTCCAGAATTTAAATGCAGGCCCTTAAATTCCTTTTTGCCAGACAATTCAGGAAAATGATGAAATAATGGTTGAGATTTGTTAAAAGCATGATTTTCTTCAGAAATCTTGTCTGCTTGGCAGGGGCAGTTTGTTCCTGTGGGACTGCAAGGGAAGAGTTTTAATTCACTAATAAAAGCAGAAGAGTTCTAATTGGAGCAGGAATTTTGCTACAGTGGCCACATTGTAGCCTCAAAACAACTAAATTTCGCTATCTAGTGCTGCCACTCTTGTCCTCTTTGGATCCTTCCCCAGGCTGAGATCAGAGTTATTTTCCTCTCCCCTTTCCTTACATTTTGTTGCCAAAAGAGGACAGGACCAGCTAGGAAAGCTACAGGCACAATTTTTATCTGCAGTAAGGAGGGCAAGTGTTATTTTGCAGTTGCACCCTGAATCTCCAGCTGTCAGCACCAAACCCAGCATAATGAGGAGATGAGGAGCCTTGGGTGATGGGGAGTTCCAGACTGGAATCTCAGCTGGGAAATTCTTTCCTATCACTTGGTTTTGGCACAAAAAAAAAAAAAAAATCATGGCAATTCAGCAAATTTCCAGGGTGTTCATGAGTATCATGAACCATAAAAATGTTAGAAAATCAGTGTTTTGTTCTGCATGGATTCTTGGATTTGGGTGCAAGTTTCAGGGAAGGGTTCTCATGATATCCTCAAATTCCTCCCTCCTATTTATATAATTTCCAGTATTTGCTTATTTTTCCTTTAAGAGCTTTGATGCTGCAGTCTCTGTGACCTCCCAGCAATCCTCTACAGTCCTTCAGCTTCCCTGCAGGGGACAAGTTTTGCCTCATATCTGGGGAAGATTTCCCTTGCCTCCAGCGAAGCCCAGAGTTGTTGGCCTTGTCCCTGTGCAGGTGACACTCAGACAATCCTTTTATCCACAACAGCCTGTTTTCTACCCAGAATGATCCCAGACCACGTTCCTTAGACCCCTGCCTGTCCCAGTGCTCTTTCCTTCCAGCTGTGGGCAGGAGCCAGGGGCTGTGGCCATCCATTTCCGAGCAGATGGAGCAATTCCTGCCTCCGCCCTGCCTGTGCAGCAACTTCTCCCACTTCTCAGCAGAGCTTTGCTGTTTGCACAACATCAAATCCTCTTTATTGTCCACAATTCTTTTTCCAGCACAAAGTGACAAAACCAGCATCTGCTGGCTGTGGTTTCTTCTCCTTTCATCCTCAGCACAGGAGGAGTGTATAGATTTTGAGGACTTTGATGCAATGGGATTTTGTTGCTGTTTGTTTTCTTCTCTACCTGTGGTTTTGTGCTTGATGTGGAGAATTGATTAAGTCATTTGGGTGTTGTCTTATTATTTGTTTTGGATTTTTTTAGTAGAACAAGCTAAGAATATTTCACACACAAAGGAGAGCCTGCAGGCACTGTGTAGGGCACTATAGGCACTGTCTATAGGTTCCCAGCTTTATGTCCCATTTAGAACACTGTGATCTTCTCTAACACACCAAACTTTTGTCCTGTGGGCAAATGTGCCCAGGACTTCAGGAGGAAATTCATCAGTTCCAGGGATAGTTGAGAATGAGCTTCATTAAAAGAATGTTTTATAACCATACAGCATTTTTCATTCCAAAGAACCCCAAAGGAACATGCAGAAAATGGATCTTCTCAGTGGGCAAGCAGAAAATTAAATTGCAACTTTCTGCTGCTTGCAGAGAAAACAGCGGTCTAAGACTTCATTTCTTTTATTAAAGAATTCTACTCAGGAAAGTTGCTTTCATTTCTGAGGAAGCGTTACAGGTAACGGCTGACGCTGATGTTGTATTTTTACACTCAAAATCTTGTTGTTTGGGAAGCCCACCTTTCATATATAGCCAAGAATTTATTGTTAATTAAATTGGAAACTAATCCAAGTATCATTGTTAATTCCAATTGAATTACTCAAACAAACAAACAAATCTTCTTTGACTTAGAAAAATTTTCAATAGTGATAATAGTACAGATGTAAAAGTGTTGTACACACCTTTCTTAACTCCTACCCCTTTTCTTGCTGTTTCTCTCACCATTTCCTTGCTCCTCTGGGCCATAAAGTTGGTTTCATTGCAGGTGTTTGAGCTCAGGGTGCTGTGGGGAGTCCTTTGCCAGGACAAACTGACTCTGATCATTTCCCCCTCCTGCCCTTGGGATCATTTGGGGTCACGTTTATGTCTTTGAGGATGTGTTTTTGTGTGTTGTGCCCTCTTCCTCGGCCTGAAGCTCCACGTTAGGTCCAAATTTACTGTGTCTGATGTCCCTCACATTTGTTAGATCCTCTACTGCCCCTCCTGAGCAGTCTCTCCACCCTCATCAGTGCTAATCACCCACCCCAGGGACAGAAGGCAGAGTCTGGCTGTGGCAGCAGCCTCAGGATGCACAATTAGAACATTTGTGCATCAGCAGGCGCAGGATCCTTCTGTAGGACACAAACCTCACTCGCAGGAGTCAAACTGAGCTGCTGGACACTTGTAGGTGAAGTGCCTCGAGGTTTTCAGAGAACAGAAAGAGGAGCTTTTTGTGTTTCATCCCAGACACAGCACTTGGTGCTTGGGGTGGCTGAGGTGCCTTTAATGAGCTCCCCAACTCCTCTGAGCACCCACGAGGGCGCTGGGCTGTCTGAAATCACCACTGTGCTGTCACAGCTGATCAAAGTCTCCCTGCTTACAAGAAAAATGGAGTGCTTCTCTGCTAAACAGCAAAAATCCACCAGAAATGAAAGTAAGACCAAAAAACCTGGCAGTGGCAAAAAGGCAAGGCAGTGAGAGCCAGGAGGAGTTTGTGAGTTCCCAGTGGAGAGGGTAACCAGGAGCTGAGCTATGCCGGCCTGTGTGGCTGTCACAAAGGTTTTTATCCAGCTAAATGCAGGCAACTTGTCTCCCTCTGGTTTCCCTCCCTCCCTCCAAGCTCAGTGCCCCTGACTTTGAGTGAAAATATCACAAGTAATTGAAGTTGCAAACCCCAGCAGAATACTAAATTAGAAATTAAGCAAAAATACTCATCAGCTGGAGCACAGAAGTCCTGGGCAATTTTTCTAATGTTATATTACAGCAATTGTAATATCTTTTTTCTTCCCCCTACTGCTTCACTCACTGAATTGATTGAATTAAATGTGTTCTGTGGTGCCAGTGAACCTCTGACCCCAGTTATTCAGGATAATCAGGGGGTAATCAGCCTGCTGTGATCCAAGCTCCAAAGGAGCAAGAATATTGTAAGGTTCAGGGAGCCTGAGCTGGCATTAATCAGATGTCGTCAGGGTTTGATTATAAATCCTAAAGACCACCAAATTGATACAACATGGTTTAATCCACTAAAAATTAGGTATCTACATATTAATCACCAAGTTGAATATCTGCAAGTGATTGCTTTTCTAGTAAGTGAAGTCAGGTGTCAATGCTTTGGAATGTCCCACAGTTAGTCATAAATATAATGATCGGCATCAGCACAAAAGCAGCATTAGCCAGATTAAAAAAAGATTTTGTTCTAACCTCAAATAGATTTTTTTTTTCCCTCCTGTTGGAATTTTACAGCTCCATTGAAATTGTTCCTTGTGTTTCTACTCTAATTACGAGCTTACTCAGAGGCAAGAAATAGGAGATGTTTCTGAGGTACCTGCAAGCACAGCATTTTTCTGCCTTCCAAGGGGAGGAAGGGTGGCTGCTTACAGTATATCACACTGCTGTGTACAGAAATAAAGTGGTATTTATTGTCCCTTAAAATGATTTCCCCTAGAACTGGCAAGCTCAGGTGAAAAATCTGTATCTAGAAATGTGTGTCAGGATCCAATTAATTCCTCCTGTACTGGCTGTCCTTGGGAAGGGCTCAGTGTGGCAATATTGATGCAGATGTATGAGCACATTACATGGAGGATTCTGCAGGAGAAGGAGAACCAGCCTTAAAAGAGAGGAATAGCAGAGTCTCTTAATGAACTCATGCTCTTCACACAAGTCCTGATTTAATAAACGTTTAGCCCTGAGGAAAAGCTTTCTGATATAAACTGAAGATGATACCAAATTCTTTTTTGTCTTATTGGTGCCACCTGTATTTCCCGGGAATTGCCTTTATTTGCACGAGACATTTGGTGTGCCTGGAACCAGAGGACCTAAGGTGCTCTGAAGGATTTCCAGGCATCCCAGAGTGTTAGCTGGGATTGGGATGAGGGAATTGCACAAACTCTGGGTATCCCAGCAAGTGTCAGCTCTAGTGACCGGTGGCTGTGTAGGTGCCTTGTGCTGCCTGCTCTCCCCCAGAGACCTTAGTAGGGAACTTAAAACTCATCTTGTTTCACCCCCTGCCCCTGCAGGGACACCTTCCACTGTCCCAGGTTGCTCCAAACCCTGTCCAGCCTGGCCTTGGACATTTCCAGGGATCCAGGGGCAGCCACAGCTTCTCTGGGTAACCTGTGCCGAGGCCTTGCCGTCCTCACAGCCAGGAATTCCTTCCCAATATCGCAGCCCTGCCCTTCTCCAGAGTGCAGCCGTTGTCCCTTGTCCTATCACTCATCAATACAATGATGTATTGATGGATACAATACAATAATACTAAAGTGCCCTTTAGGTTTTGGAGCGGGCTCTAAGGCTGCAGCCTCAGGGGACCCTGCAGCACACACAAGGCAGGGCTGACAGGTTTGGGTGTGTGTTTGGGTGTGCCCCTCTCCTCTCTGCCCAGAACACAAGTGCAGAACCTTGGCCTGTTTTGACCTCGCTGCTAAATCTCAGACTGGGGAGTCCTGCCAGTCATTCCCAAACTCTAAACAGCTCAGAGAGAATTCAGTATCAGGATAGAAAAATACCCTTAGCTCATTTTTATCTTCCTTATTAATAAAAAGGAGCAAATAGTTGCTTAACCATTTGCACAAAACTTATCCAGCTGAGGCTGCAGTGGTGTTTGTGTTCCAGAAGGATGAGGAAAAAAAACAGAGAATGTTTGGGTAGGAAAACATAAATTACCAGTGAGAAAATGAAAGGGCCCTGAATGTTCCCCCTGTGACATTCTAGACAAGAAATAAGCACACAACGGGCCCTTACAAGAGGAATGTTTCATTTTCCTTTATCACAAATATTTTTCTTTCATGGAAAGATGAAATGAGCACTGGCAAAAGGAGCTGGGTGGTGGGAGATGGAGACCATCAGTAGCCTTAAAGCAGAAAGAAATAAATCCGTTTAGCATAGCTGAGATTTTTTTTCCTGACCTTTTCACAGCTGTGCAGTGCCAAACCATACATCTGTTGCTGCAATATATGCTTAAATCTCAGTTTCCAAAGCAGGTTCACCCCAGCTGCCAGTGAACTCCCCTGACCCTGCTCTTGGAATGCTCCCCTCACATGCTGGATGGGCAGGCTCACATCACCCGTGGTCATTAGTCAAATAAACTGCATTTCTATCTATTATTCTTTATTCTTGACCTTGGAAACAGAATTTTTCTGTGCTAACAGGGTTAGAGGCCCCAGGTTTTCGTTGTTCCCATCCTGGGTAATGAGAACTCGATGCTCACCTGGATGTTCAGGATATAATAAAGATTTTCTGCTATGAGAGGAAAACAGAAAAGGAAAGAGATCATTAATCATGAAAGTTCACTTATGTCTCTGATCTCTAAATGATTATTCTTGTATCATAGCTTTTTGATAGAGCAGTAATGTTTTGCTCAATGAATGTTGAGCCAACTGGATGTAGACTGGATAATTTGAGAAAAAAAAAAAAAAGTCATGTATATCCAGTAGAAGAAACTGTGTGCAGTAGACTTCATTCATCACTTTGTCAGCAGACTTGGAAGACTTATTGTGTTCAGATGGATTGAAATATGGAGCGTTCAGCCCAAATTCTCCTTTCCTCACTCAGCTTTTCACAGAAAACAAAATGCTGGCTCGAGATTTCATTTTTAAAATTCAGGCAGATTCTGTATCACTGCAGATTATGCTGCCTGTAAACTTCCATCTGTACCTCCTGCTTCCACTGGAACAGTGTGAAACCTTGCAGAGTTCTTATCTGCTTCCAAAATAGAGTTTTCAAACTGGGATAACTTCAGACAGCTCTCAGCTGGAGGGGCTTGTAAATCTAGGGCGTCTCATCCCATCAACTGGCACAACCTAAAATGCCAGAAGTTCGGGGAATTGGTGAAATTTGTAGCTGAAATATTCTGGAGATACAAGTTGCTCTGAATGCTTGGAGTGGGGCTGCTCAGCACTGCCCACCAAAGGCCCCATGAAGAACCTGAACCGCTGTCAGAACATCTGTTGTTGGCAGCTTGGTTCTCTATCAGCTGTAAACTGGCACAAAGAATGAGCCCCTCCTCTGGAATCAGTGCCCTCCCGGGGCAGAAAAGGCAGGATTTCTCATCTGGCTGCATATGCTGCTTGTTCTCAACCAGGCCAGAGATTCTGACATGGAGAAAGTCTCATTTTCATTGCAACTTCTACCTCTCTGCAGAGACCAGGAGTCTTGAACTAGCAAGGATATGCCTCTGTTTTCAAATATCAAGGTACACAAATAGTTGAACAAGATGCCTCTAGATTTTTATCTAGAAAATTTTTGGTTTTTCACCTATTTAGAATGAGGCATTCCTTTCTGTTTGTGTTGTTGTTGGGTTTTTTTTAACTCCTCTTAGTTTAGTACTTTTATAGAACACTAAAATACCTTGTCTGCTTCCTAGAGGTAAATATGATAATAATTTTAAAATCATCAGTGGGTTTCATCTGCTGAAGGTCTTATCATTGCCCAGCTCTCTGCCCATCAGTACTGAGGCTACATTGCATTTATTTACACCTGGGAGCAGACTAAAGCCCTTGGAGAAATCTCTCCTTCACTTCCCTCATTCTCTCAAAATTTCTAGCAAATTAACTGGTCTCTCCATATGTTAATGCTGATATTAAGAAAAAAAACAACAACTTATTGTCATTAAATTCTCCCTTTTTCTACCAGTTTAATATTCAGAGAAGAGTAAATTCACCTTTTCTGCTATTCAGGGTTCTTTGTGGTGCAGGTAACAACTGCAACAGTGAAGGAGAATGTGTTTTCTGAACACATTCTGTGTCCAGGCCCCAAAAATGTGACATTCAGGGAAGCAGTGGGAGGAAGCTGTTGCTTTAAGGTCCTTGGAGTAAATGAATCCCACCTCTAACTGGGACTGCCAGGAATTCCTTGCAAAATGGGTCATAGGTGACTTCCAGTTTTTCCTTTTAGGAGAGCGGTATCAGTTCCACCATATATGTTCAGGTGTTCATCTTCAGCATCAGAAAAGTTGGTTTGGGTATGAAAAAGTCTCTGCTAAAAATGAAAAAGGACCATTTTACAAAGCCTTCTTCCCTTCCCATGTCACCATCATTAGGACAAGTGGGGAAAAAATCCTGCAAAATCTTTGTGCTCCTCAAATCCAGTGGATGAAAAAAGAAAGCAAAATCCAGTGAGGTGTGTTCTATTTAAAGCTCATTCCATTTAAAGAAGACATCCAGCATCTTAGGAAGAATACAGGCTTAACACTGCCCTTGATGGGGAGTGCACTGAGGAAGAAATGAGAGGAGCTGGGCTGGCTGAATTCAGCACAAGGAACCTCATAAATGTGAAAGGCAGAGCTCTCCCTGCTCCCTGGGCAGGTGAATAGGTGCAGTCTGCTCCTTCAGCCCTGCTCAGATCATCATTTTCTCTCATGCTGCTGTTTTAAACATAAGGTTTGTTCTACCTGCGGTGAAGGAATTTTTTATAGCTCAGAAAATAACATCATTATTTGAGGTTTTCTCAGAAGTTCCTTAAAGGTAATAAATACAGTGACCTTTCACTGTGCTCTGTCCACCTGGAGAAGGAGTATTTGTTTTCCTCTGATACAACTAGCATTCTAGAGGTGTCCAATTATTTGTGGGTACCTGATTTATTCCAGAAACCACTGAATGCACCTTGCATTTATAAGTGGAAAAGTGAAAAAGAATGAATCATTTCTAAATTATTTATATATTCAGGAAAAAAAAAAATAAAAGAGAGCACCTTTGTCTTCCTTCTGAATCTTCAGACATTTGATGCATACCTGGAGGTAACTGGCTTTGGAGCAGGCATTCAACACATGATTAATACGTGTTAGAATTATCTTTCTGCCTTTGCTCAGTGAGAAAGAGTCAGAATCTTGTGCACAATCTTCAAAATAATTCCGAAAAGCGTCTGCTTTTCAAGTAACCTTCACCATTTGCTTATTTACCATCCCCAAATGGCTGTTTAGTCTTCTGCAAGCCTATAAGTGACAGGATTGAAACCAGCACCACCTCTGAATGGGCTTTCAGTACTGCTGTGGGGAAGAAGCAGGGAGAAAGTTCTGTAAATTAATTTATGGCTCCTGTCAGGATCTTATTCTGTAGATTTTCCAAACTTTTCAAAGATTTATGGTGCCTGAGAAAGGGATAGGATGTTCCTTCACATTGGCAGCCTTACAGGCAGCTCTTGCAGCACCCAGCTCCTTCCCTTCCCTTCCCCTTCCCTTCCTTCCTCCTTCCCCCCCATTTTACCCCATTATTTTTTCATTCTAACCCACCACAATTCAATCATGAATTTTAACACCTGAAGAGTTCTTGAAGGGGTCTCAGTCCCAGAAATAGTTTGGGAGGTTTTCCCAGAGGGACTTTTACCTGGAGCCTAATTAATTAGTTTTTGTTTGTGTGAGTACCTTTCCAGGTAGATTGATGAGCAGCAGAACAAAATGAAGCCATGCAGAAACTTCCCTTTTTTTGCCCATACCTGATGAATATCAGTGGTTTTAAGCATCTTTGTGTTTTTCTATAAAAAGGCACAAATTCAGAGCCTGCAGACATTGTAGCCATGTTCCAGAGAGCAGAATTTAATCCTTAACCTTCCATTTACCTAACTGATCTTTTGGATTGGTTGTTCTTGCTGCAGACTTGTAGACAAAGATTTTGCAGAAAAAAAATTAATTCAGTCCTTCATTACTGAGTCCTACTTTTACTTTGTAAAGCAAACTGGTTTGTGCCTTGAAAGATCACAAAGCATTTACAATGCAGAGGCTGTGAAAAATCAAAAGTAAAAACTGAAAATGCATCCAAAATTATTATGGTCAATTTCATATATTTGAAAAGTTGTTGAGTTTTTTTGGTTTTTTGTTTTTTTTCTTTCTTCTAAGCTACGATTGAATTATTTCTGTAATTTCACCAGGGAGGTGGAAGAATATTATGTAGTCAGAAAAAATATAGAATAAGCTGAAAGAAACACTTTCTGTTAAGAAACAATGCTGTGCCTATGAGCCAGCATTATGGCAGTAAGACAATGACAATAATAAAGCTTGTTTAGGTGACTCACAGCTATAATTTCTGCTTTGCATCTCATTTACACCATCAAATCCTTGTCATACCATGAAAATGCTTTATATTTATGTGGTGTCTTTCATCTAAATGGCTTTCCAAGTGTTTCATGTGTTGCTTGGTGTGCAGCTTACATCAAATTAATCCATCACTTCAGTACAGATATTTTTGTACTATGATACAGCCGCTGCTTGTGTCCATGTAGCAAAGGCTGTGCACAGTCTTAAGAAGTAAAATACCTTTAAAATCTGCAGAAGAGATTAGGGAGATGAAGCACCAAGTTAAAATTCCCCTTGACCACACCATTTTCCATTAAATTGCTCCAGTGGAGGGTTTGATATGAACTGATTTTGCTCAGGTGGAGTTTTCCAGCCCTCCAGGGGCCCAGGTTAGTCCCCTGGGATGGGAGGAAAGTGGCAGCAGGATCAGCTGCACCACTTTGGGCAATCACAAATTCTCTTTCCTCCTTGTGCTTCCCCTGCCTTAAACACCCATGACTTGGTTTGTCCTTTGGAAACTGGAATTTGTGTCCCACTGAATTCCACCTGAAATGCTCGTTTCTGACATTTATGAGACTCTCATTCCTGATTGATCCAGAATGCAGACCTTTGTGACCACTCTGAAAATTCATTTGTACTTGGAGACGTTCCAGGTACAGAGCTATGGAAAATACGTTGTTTCCTTGGCAAATAAATCCTGGCAGTTCAGGTGCATTTGTACTGAATGACAGCCTGCAAAAGAAAAGGCAAAAAGCAGGTTGCAAGAGATTCTATAACTTGTCATCACATTCTCAGGAAATTAAACAGACAAAATATGGTAACAAAGGCAGTGGGCTTCAGTGGAGGGAGATAATTGCAATAATACAATTTCTCTGTGGAATTTCAAACACAGACATATGAATTTAATACATCCCATTATTTTCCATCTTTTATGATATATAGAAGAGGAAAGAAAGCACAGAATACCTTCCACTGGAATATCACCCTGATAAATGCAAACTGACATAGAGTTTTAATTTGTTTGTTCCTGATTGGGAATCACAGCGTGCAGAATCTTAATGAGCCGTTGGGTAGTGATCACCGACCCCAGGCACGTTTATCTTGCTTTGTGTTTGCTGCTTGTAGCAGCTCTTTAATTTGGGTGTCAGTGCCCCACTCTGAGACAGTTTTTTAGTGGCTTCATGAAGTTGTTGTTTGTGCCTGCTCACACTGCTGTTGGACAGGAGGCATTCAGGGGGTTCTGATCGCTCAAGTTCATCTCTTCATCTGCTCTCAGAAGTTAGTAAACAGAATCTCATTTACTACAGCAGCTTTAAATGAGGCTGTGAGATAAGAACCTGATTTTCAGCTGTGTCTGAGATGAGGTGGGGTCGGTGCTTGGGTCCTCAGGTGATAGCGTTTTGCAGAGCGATCTTTTTGTGTACCTGCCCTGTGGTGGGAATCTGACAAGCGTGGTTTGTCCTGAGACCATGCAGAGGAACTTTCTGTCAGTAAGAGCAGGCAGTGCACTGTCCTTTCAGTTCATGGTGGGGCTCAGCCTGGAGGGGGATTTGGCTCAGTGTTACCCCCTGGCTCCAGCAGGAAACAACCCCTAAATTAAGCTTGTAAAATCCAGGGAAGGGAGAAACAGTCTGTTGGGATGAGACTCTCTCCTCTGCTCAGGCTGTGTTTGAGCACAGCAGCTTTGAACATTTCTGGTCTCCCTGCCATCCCTGTACTGACTCCTGTAAGAAACAGAAACTGCTCCTTGTCACCCTCCAGGACCTCCATGTCCTGTGGAACCACGCTGGTGATCCCTCACGAGAATTCCACTGTGCTCATCTGCTTCCCCTCAGTCCATCGTGATGGCAAACATTGCTGCTTGTTACATTTTCAAGTCTATTTATGCACCCTCACAAGCCTCACTCTCTTCATTTACATCCATCACTATATTTCCTCAAAATCTTTCAGTTCCCCATTAGCTGCTGGCCACTCAGTGTTTCCTTCCAAGTTTGTATCAGTCCCTTTTCTATGTATTTTGCCATGGGATTTTGGATGCAAAGAAAGAAGAACTGCATCTTTTTTCTCCCTTATATTTATAAAACTTTAAAAATGACAGAATTGCTAAAATCTCTGGCACAATAAATGACAGAGTGGCACATCACAGAGCAGGTTAACCTCACATTTCAAATACTCAGAAGCACTAAATGCACAGAGTTCCTTCCAGCAAACCCACTCTGGCCCAGGGTATTTGCCTTCTAAGTTATTAGTGTTAAAATAGGTCCAAATGATAGCAGTTTAAATAAAGTACCGAACTCATCTACTTTATTCTTAATTTATAGTGGTGCTTAAGGGATGTGCAGATATTTAAAATGAGTAAAATCAATTAACTTGTGATCCAATTATTTGTGTTAGCCACTGTGGGGTTTTATTTTAGAGCACTGGTTCAGACTTTCCCAGTTAAGCACTGTGCTTTGAGAGTGCAAACCTTTCACTGTGAAATATGAGGAACCTGTGGTTATTTTTTTTTTCTGTTTCCAAATCTAATTCCTATTTTTGCCCTTTTATCATTTTTAAATTCCCTTTTTTACCTTTGTTTTTGAAAGGGACTCGGTATAAGTGTAACAGGTTTTTCTAAATGTTGGGAGGTTTATTCCTTACATAAAGGTGACTGAACAGACAAAAGAGTTCACCTTCTAGATAAAATACACTATATTTTTCTAGGCACATGGTTTCACAGTAGATATGTGTCTTTTGCTATCATAAATCTGTGATTTATTACACTTTTCATATTATAAATTTAGAGTAGACCACTGTGACAACTTCTGTGGTCTGATCATTCTGCTTTTCCATCCATCTTGAACAGATTTTACTCTAACCTTCCAGACAGCTTCAAATATCTGTTTTTACGTGGTCGTTTCCAAAATGTGAAGGATTCTAGGGGTGAGGGTACCACAGTAGCAGGAATTATTTGGCTTGGCACAGCCTTTCCCTGTGAATGCTGGCATTTCCTTGACCTGCAGGAGTCAGAAGCTCAGCAGTGCTGTGCCCCCAGCAGGTCCATGTGCCCTTTCTCTCTGCAGCTGCAGTTCCTGAGAGCTCTTCCTAAACCAGGAGAAAACAGGGATGCAGAAGAAAGCCAATCCCAGCTGAGATATCCTTGATTTAGATATCCTTAGCTGGACATTCCATATTTTTTTGAACTAGCTGGCACACCATGGCAACCTTTTCCATCCCAGTCTGGCACTGATGGGGTAAAAATAATAAATTCCTCTCACAGGCTTCACAATAATGCATCTGAATAAAACAGCCATATCTTTTAATATTTTACCCTAACAGCTCTTACAGCTCCCAAGGTGAGCCAGGGAGTATTGAACACTTAATTGAATCAGACTGGAGGATTAAGGAAGAGATTTTTCTGAAGGATCAATATGAATTAGGAGCAGATGCCTGGTCAAATCTCAGGGTTAGATTTTTTAGTATTAGGCTCCTTGAAGTCTGGTCACCTTTTTTTACGCAGCTGAATGGAAATTGGTGGGTACCGCCCACTTGTGGGAAAAATTCTGACCCTTATGGGTCTAATGTCTCATTATGCATGCTCAAATTGGGACAATATGAAATAATATAAAATATCAATCGAGCTAATTGGTTATTTTCAATCAGAGTAAGAGGTATCCAAGTCTGCTTGTGACAATATTTGGCTGAGCTGGAAGGAACACAATCTTGGTAATCATTCTTCTGTTATTTCTGAGATTCTTAATAGAGTTTTCCTTTTAATTTGTTTCAAAGCAAGTGAAAATATTGTTATATTATCATTTAGAGTTAATTAAACTGCAAATGAGCTTAATGAACTGTCTGAAACAAAGCTCAATCACAACCTGTTACATATTAACTATCAAAATCAAAAGAATCTTTAAATTCTTTGTTATATTCACCAAGGAAGATAGAAATAGCCAGTTATTAATGTCATCCTTTTATGAAATCAAGTTTGAGGCTGGAAAGCTTGAACTGAGTGCATGCACTCAAATTTCACAGACAAATTGAAAAAGGGTTTGGAAAGAGAAATTAAATCTATTGGAAAAAAAAGAAAAACAAAGATAAGTGAACACAGGGGAAGACATAGTCATCTTTTCTTTATTTTCATATGAGGAAATCCACTTTACCTCCTATTTGTCCAGATTGGGAAATCTATATATTAATAAAACGCCATTTTTTGGATTCGGTATTTTCACAAACTCTTCTGCAGTGTTATGACTTCTTGTATTCTGTAAGAGGGAAAGACAGTTTATTCAGGTCTTGAAGCCACTTGGGTGACTCTTGCCCTTGAGTGATGCATTGTCACCAACCATAGCACAGCAAAACCTATTTGTGTTATTAAAGTTTGTAATTTTGGACTTTTGAAGGTTTAATCCCTGGAAATGTTAAGATTTCTTAATGATCTGTAATGGCAGTGCTGATGTTCAGCACTTCTCAGGATTAGGTCTGTTATCAGCCTGGTTTATCCACCTCTAAAGCACGCATTTTCTTATCACTCTTTTATACAGTGCTTTTAGCACGTCAGCCTCAAGTACTTGAAAGGTGAGGAGTGTTATTAAGTGTGACCCTTACAAGCTTTTCCAATGGTTTGCTTAATGTTTTTTCCTACATAAACAAGAATGATGGAGAATAAACTAGAAACTTCTTACAGGGCTTGGCTGGTTGAATCGTTCAGCAACACATTTCGCAAGATCATAAAAAATTCTTCTGCTGCAAAAACAAAACAACGCTGGCTTTTAGTTATGCAGCCAAAGTGGTAGCATGAGGTCCAATTATTTTTGAGTGTCTTAGAGCAAACCCTCAAAAAAATGCTTTGGGAATGGTTTTTGTGAGACCTGTTTTGTGTCCTGGTAACGATGCATTGTAAAAAGGAATGTGGGTGGGATAATTCATGAAAAAAAAAAAAAAAAAAGAGTGTGAAATGCAAAACTGGAGTTGTTTGTAAATAAAAGTAGATTTGAAGGCATGAGTGGTCTGTACAAGGCAGGTTCCTCTTCCCTCAGTTCCTGTGCTGGAAATACATGCAGCTGTGCAGCACTGCTGGCATTTTCATGCTTCACTTTCCAGCAATATGAGCTGAGCTCTCTTCTTGTGATCAGAACCTTCCCGAGCTCCATTCCTGTAAAATCGCTGCTTATCTGCCATCTATTAAGTGAAGAACAGCTGAAATGTGCTGCCTCATATTTCATAAGTGAGAATGTATTATTTAAAGCCCACAACATTCATTTTCGGTCAAGGATTCCACCTTCCTCCTGCTGGGGTAAATAATTAACGCTGCCTTGGATATTTTGTGTGTGTGTGTGGTCATTAAGTGGAAATAGTAATGATTTCCTCTGTGTTTTATTTTCCAGTTCCAGGCCACAGTGAAGGAGGGGGTCACAGGTGTAATAGTGAACTTAACTGTGGGTGACCGGGACGACCCCGCCACCGGGGCGTGGAGAGCCGTCTACTCCATCATTAACGGGAACCCAGGGCAGAGCTTCGAGATCCACACCAACCCCCAGACTAATGAGGGAATGCTCTCTGTTGTCAAGGTAAGAGCAATGCCCTCCTGCCCTGTATCTTTGTTGTCGGGTCCATCCCCTGGGCTCATTGCATGAAACAAGGCACAGCAGGGATAGGTTGTTCCAAGATATAAAGTTGGCTGCCAGCCCTTGTCCAAACTGTGTGTATAACCCCTTCTTCTGTCACAGTAACCTTATTCTTCAGTCACAAGGACTGTCTGTTCCTTACTGTATTGCCATTGTGTTTAAATAACACCCAGACTTGCAGTAATCATCACAATTAATAGTGAGATTTGACAACAATATCGTGTTTGTTGCTGGAGGTACAATTAGAATTCAGGAGCCCCATTTTGGTCTCACTTAGAGAACATGTGCAAGTAGCAGGAAAGAAAGGGACATGGATTCAGACTGAATCCACATTTCTAAAGAGGATTAGTCCCACGTTTCTAAAGTCTCATAGGAAAATTCACTGCCTGTCTTTGTACGAAGACAGTCCTATGTCTCAAATTTAACAAATAAAAAAAATAAAAAAAAAGAAGAAAATAGCCCTGTTTGCTGCCTATACCAGAATGCTCTCTTTTTTGCTTCAGAAGAGGCATTGTCAATTCTTAGGACAAATGCATGTATTTCCATGGCAGTGGCTTTGATTTTAAGACAGGAGTTGAGAAAGCAGCTTGTGTTATTGTCATGAGTAGCTACTGAGTGTGACTCATTTGTTTGTTAAATACATGCTACATATAAATAAACATGTATATATAAGCATTGAATTGTGTCTGTAAATGGCAAAAAAATGTAAGCTCTTGGGCAGAGGGATGTCTCCACGGGTTTTGAAGTCTGTTATGTTTTGAAGTTTATTATCTTCAATGCATTTAGAACTGAGTGTGTCTAATCCTAAACTCTCACCAAGTCCTGGGTGCAGGGAATGTTGTTGTCCCTTTCCGGCTAATTCTGCTGTCTGCAAGTTTGCCATGGGCTGAAGGAAAAAGTGTTGTCATTGTGTTTGAGCTTTGCCCTTCCCTTCTACAGCCTTTAGACTACGAGATCTCGGCCTTTCACACGCTGCTGATCAAAGTGGAAAACGAAGACCCGCTGATCCCAGACATCGCCTACGGCCCCAGCTCCACAGCCACCGTCCAGATCACTGTGGAGGACGTCAACGAAGGCCCCGTTTTCCACCCAAAC
Source organism: Pseudopodoces humilis (assembly GCF_049639895.1). NCBI lineage: Eukaryota > Metazoa > Chordata > Aves > Passeriformes > Paridae > Pseudopodoces > Pseudopodoces humilis. Next base: position 3,718,330 of record NC_142213.1, on the reverse strand, counting down.
CCCATGGCAGTGACCAAGCAGGAGAACATCCCCATTGGCAGCGTGGTGCTCACGGTGAACGCCACCGACCCCGACACTTTGCAGCACCAGACCATCAGGTGAGAGCAGAGCCCTCTCATTTTCATCCCTCACTAAGGGAATGTCTTTTCTGCCCAAGAATTTGCCTGCCAGTGCAGAATTAAGTTTAACTTGTTTTGGCTCTGCACAGTATGAAGTTTCAATTTATATTTTTTTATATTTTGCTGCAATTATAGATTCAGTTTGTTGAAAACACAGTGCTGTATTAGACAGGAAGCAATAATTTTCCACACCGTGAGATTCCTACAGTAAAACAATCAAGTGCCACAAGCAATAGACTTGGTTTTGAATAGTTTCAAAATTTTAATCTGCTTGTTTATTCCTCTTCCTTCATGAGATCCAGGGTAGATATATAAAATTTAAAAATGTCTGTAGAAATGATGCATCTGTTTTACATAGTGTTTAAATCAGTTTATGATCATTTATAATGTTTTTCAGTAAAATAATGGCCATCCATCCACTTGCAAGAGCTGAGAAAATATTTCCCAGTGAAAGACTGAAGCTAAAGGAAACTACAACTTGGCCTTGTCCAGATAAATGAAAATAAATTATTTTTTCTGTGCTATAATATAAACCCACACTTGTGCCGTGTCTCAAGGAGCAAAGCTGGGCATTATGTGGTAACATCATCTTAAATTTTGTTCCACCTGGTTTGGTCTTTTTGGCCTTAGATTCCATGAAAAATGAAAAACCAACCACTTTGTTCTCTAAAACTAAATTGGCTTTCCAGACAGATTTTCTCAGCATTTGAGAATTACAGGTTAGGCACTACCACTAAAACCTACATCCGTGTTTAATTTTTCATTTCTCCTTGTAAGTATCATTTCCCCCAGGTCTCAGTGTATATAAAAGGGGATAAATACTTTGTGAGAACGACTTCAAAGCTGCAGCTGAACAATGGCTCTGTCAATCCAGAGCACAGGCAGAGATCTCTGCTGTCACAGGGTTATTTAGCAGTGATTGTGCAATCCTTAAAGAAGGTTTGACACATGTACTGCTCTACAATAAAGAAAGCTGCTGATCTTGAAGATGTTCTCTGTCAGTAGCAAGTCTTGGTGAAAATGTCACTGCAAAGGACTTGGATTTGAATGATGAGGAGGTGAATTTAAGCAGGTGAGTGTGCTCATCTCCAAGGAAAGAGGAAAATGAGAGGCAGATAATTAAAAGTTTCAATTCTCTGCATCACCTCAAAGATAATGTAGTTAATATCATTAATAGTTCAGTTTCTCTTCTACCATGGAAATGACAGTTTACCTGGAGGATGATTCTTAGCATATAATTTCTCTTGTTTTCTAAATGGATTTATTTATAGAATAATTTCTTATTCTTAATTTTAGCTTTTGCTCCAAAGAGCTCTTATTTCAAACACAAAAATCTCTGTCTATGGATGGAATTTCTGTTGCTTGTCAGACAGGGCAATGTGACCCTCAGCACCTTTGCTCAGAACCTGGCTTGTGCAGGAAACAGATATTTATTTTCTTTGGCTTTTGGACAGAGTTTAAGAAACAAATTTATTGATGTTCTCCTTAATTTACATCTTTTCATGGGAGATGGGAAAACTAACATTCATTAATGTAACAGCTGATTTTGTGATGCTAAAAGAGAAAAGCCATGAAAATGTGAGGATTTTGTTATCAAAACCAGCATTCCAGGAGCTATTAGCTGTAATTTTCCCTTCACCTACGATTTTGCTGAATTTATCCAAATTACACTGACCCAGAATGAAAAGGGCACCCAGGGAGTTACTGAGTACTCTTCAATCAGCTTTAAGGGTGGTGTATAAATAGCCAAATAACATAAACTGCAGTTCACCACACCTCACAACTGCCTGCCAAGGAACCCCCAAATCTTGATTAACTCAAAGAGAATTTTCCCGGAAGTTTTACTATATCTGCATAGCCAGGCATGGAAGGCTTATAGCCAAAAGAAAGATTTTAATTTTTATTTATTTATTTTTTTTTCTTTTTATGTGCAGAAAAGAAAGCAGAATTAAGCTAGACTGGAATGAGGAATGATCATATAAAGAAACTATGAAACTGGTTGTGTTAGAGGAAAATAATGCAAATGTAATGGAAATCTGGAAATGGTAGAATGCATCAGGAAAAGGCTAATTTGACTACCTGTCAGTCCCATTGCTAAAATCACAGGGAAGCATAAAACAGCATTTTAAAAGATGTTTTAATGCTGCCAGGTGTTGAAACAGCTGGGTACCAGCAGTGAAAGAGGCAGGCTGTGGTATGAGAGCAGCATCTGCAGTGAAGGACAGGGTCAAATTCCACATGTAAAAGCCAAAACTGCTCTCACTGGCTGGGGTCTGGCTGAAATATTTACCTCCAATTCCAATCGTGTGTTTGGAGTGAGGGACAATGTGCAGGACTTTTACAGAGCACTGATACAAAATTTGTGGTTGCCAGTCTATAACTGTGCCATCAGTCCTTGCTATGGCTATATGATAAAATAAAGGCCAAGCAGGGACAGCACAGGCTACTGAATGAGTCTGTGGATTATTTGAATATTAATGACCATGAGCAAGCAATGTTTTGTCTGCAAGAAGCCACGAATGTCAGATTTGTGCTGTGTGAGCAGTGTACGTCACCCCCAACACAGTATAAATCTCTTTAAAATGGGCAGACCAGCAGAAAATTAGTAATGTTGGTGGGCTTTGGGTTCTTTTTTTCAGCCTGTTACAATTGAAATACATCTAACTGCAAGGATATTTTTAGTTAATTTTCTGTATAGAACTTGTAGAAGGAGCTGCTGATTATTTGTAATCAGGAAATTTAGTTACTCTGCTAGATATAACATGATAAATGCATTTCAAGACCAACAAAAAAGAGTAGAGAAACCATTTTTGCCATTGTCTGCAACTAGATTGAATTTATTCTTTGAACAATGCAGATCTGAATCAGAATCAAATTACTTATCTCTGAAAAACATAGCTTACTTTGTAAAATTTCCTGAAGACAGCTGTACTTTTGAAGCAATTTTCCTTCTTATTCTTCAGCTTCAAGTGTTTTTGCAGGCTGAGGAAGAATTTCATTTCAAAGCTCAAACAAGCTGGCAAAAAATGTGTTTCAATGAAAGAAAAAAGACTCCAAATCACAGACCTCAGGCTGTGGCCATTTGTCTGCACCGGCAGAGTTTGCACGGTGCCAGCTCTTCCCTATCCCATTGACATTAAAATTCCAGAGGAACTTGATGTAGATGTGGAAGCATCATCCTGGAAATAAGAGGTGGAAAACAGTGTTTGTTCCACTCCTCATTGCTCCCAGGAAGAAAAAGAACCAGTTCAAGCTGGGTCACATTTCTCAGATACATTAGCCTTTCTTTTTTTTTTCTTTTTTCTATTTTTTTTTTCTTTAAGCATTTAAATCTCTCTACAGTTTCCATCTTTTCTAGAATTAAAAAATGAAAGAAATCCAGCAGGCCCCATTTTAATTATAACCCAACAATTTATTAATAGAACAGTAATGAAGTTTCTGAAATTTGATTTCTTAATCAGGGACCATTGTTATTTTTGTGCCAGATTTGAGAGTTTAATTTTGGGTACTTCTTCCCAACCTCTGAAATTTTAATCAGAAGTTTCAAGTGTACATGTCAAAGAGAAGTTAAAGGCCAAATTTAATAACATTTTCTACCTTGGGAAATTAAAAGAAGAACCTCACTCTGAAATCCATTATTAACAGTAGATCTTAATTAAACACAGTTATGGTTCTCAATATTTGACTGTGTGAAGAGATTGGTTTCAGTATTTTTCCCTTTTATGGGATTCAACAAGTCCAGAATATTCAATAGTTAGACTTTTAACTACGTGTAAATAAGTTGTTTACTGCCATGTATTTGTAATTTGTAATTAGAGCAGTGTTGTTTTCTGGTTTCGTGGCTTATCATGGCAATATATTTTTATTACCTACTGTGCTCTTGGATTTTAAATTATTTATGTAAACATATTGTTTCAGCGTTTATTCTCAGTAAGCAATGTGACTCAGTGCTTCAGAAATATCTTCATAAGAAAAGTTTATTACAGCTCTAAAGCATATCTAATTCATTAAGTAGAATTAAAATGCAACATTTGAAGCTGGAGAACTCAGAACCCAAACTGCACCGAGTTTTACAGGAACATGAAAGGCTGCAGAGATATCTGAAACTCTTTACGTAGATAAGGTATATAATTGTATATAATATTTATATCAAGCTGCCCCACATAGTACAGGTGGCTCCTGGAAGCACAGGGACGCTCTTTCCAAGCCCTGCTAGTCTGGAAACAGGAGCAAACTCATTTATTATTGCCAGCGTTTCCAAATAACAGCTACTGGTGTGTCTGGAAGGGGATAGACTCTGTTTCTCTTGATATAAATTGCATTTTTCTGTGCTGCAAATTAAGTGTTAATGAGGTTTCATGCTGGAGCATGAGAGCAGGGGAGGGAGGAGGCTGAACCCAAGTGAATTAAAAGTGACTGTGTTTGTTTGCCTTGAAGGAGGTTGTGGTGAGCCTCTTCTGCCAAGTCTCCAGGGAAAGGATGAGAGGAAATGGCCTTCAGTTTCCCACAGGAGGTTCAGATTAGACACTGGAAAAAAAAAAATCAGTGCAAGAGTGGTCAGGTTTTAGAATAATCTGCTCAGGGAGATGGTGGGGACACAGATCTGGAAGTGTCAAGATTATGTGGCACTTGGAGATGTAATTTAGGAGCTGAATCTGGGTTGACTGTTGGATCTTGAGGATCTCTTGCAGCCCTGATGATTCTGTGCATGGTTTGTCTTTTCACCTCTGGATAATGGACTGGTCAATGTCTTTGGGAACAGGATTTTTACTGCTGGGATGTGTTTTGCTTTAGATTAGATCACCCTGGCTTTGGGGTTGGTGTCCATGGAGCTGGTGGAAATCAGTGGAAATGTTCCAACCTCTAATCAATGGCAGCCATCATCATCATCAAAAAGAAAAAAAAGCCAATAAAATGAATGCTTAAAATTTTCTAAAATCGTGCTGAAACTACACTGAAATGGGATTCATAGCTCAGAGATTTTCTCCCAAATCTCAAATGGTTGAGAAAACTAAGGAGAATTCTCTGGAAAAAGTGAGGTTTACTTCTGTTCCTCTCCTTGGCTGCCAATCCCCACCCTTCCACACAGCGAATGCATAAGCCATGAATTGCAAAGACAATTCAAAAAGCCTTTTTCATGTCTCTTGCCAGGATTTTTTGAGAGATCCTGAACCCCCTGTGAGCAAGGATGAAGCTTCACATCACGATGCTCACAACCACTTAAGAGATCAATTTTGCATACTTTGTTGCACATCAAGCCTTTTTAAAGCACTTTTGTTGCTGGTGGAGGTCAATAAACTTGCTTTTTCGGGATACACTCCAATCACTTCCAGAAGTACTACATAATGAGAGAGGGATAGGAAGACTTAAAGAGTGAATGCTTAGGAAGCAACACACTTAGTCATGGTTAAATATGTCTCCTAGAGTCTGAAGGACTTGTCTTTGATTCCTAACAACAGGAGATTTGTTTTCCTTGTGCAGACAGAAGAATAGCTCCATTGTTACAAATGAATGGCTGAGCCATGCTCTCAGCATGCAGCACCAGAGTTTTTCACTGTAAGTTATACCCAGGAGCATCTCAAGTTGGCTCTGCAGTTTTATTGATGGCCTGCCTGAACCCAGCCACTGGGAATTTGTAGTGCATCTCTGGATCTGAAGTTGCTGTGTATTGAGCAGTGTACATTGTTTTTCTCTTCCTTTCTCTTTTTTTGAGTTAGATGGAAAGGCAGGGAGAGACGGAATCTGCTTGAAGCAAAGAAAAGTTTTTTCACTTCTGTCTTTGTAAACTCTGAAACACAGAAATACCAGCTCTGGAGAGCTGTGGCTATTGGGGTATCTAGCAGAAAAGATTTAACCAACTCTGAAAGAACAAACTTGGGCGTTTCCCTCGTGCTACACAAACACCGCTGGTAATTGCAGGTTCCCACTGGTCAACCACTGGCTCAAGGGTATTTTACACAGCAGTCTTTCCTGACACTGTTCCTTGAAGGTGTTAATACTATCTGATAATTATTACCCAGTGGGTTATTATTGTGATGTTTATATTTTACTATCATAGAACAAATATCTGAAGGAAAAAAATACTAAAAAAGCTTGCATTGTCTTTTTTTTTTTGGTTTGTTTTGGTCAGCTTGCCCAAACTGACTTCTACTTTTCATTTACTGAGCAAAGTAGATGACTCCTCTTTCCCCATACAGCAAACTCTTCAGGCCTACAGCAGTAAGGGAAAAGCAAAGTTGGTTCTGGAGTGGTGGTGTACCTCCTGTCATACCTAGAACCACACTGGTGTAACTCTGGAAGGGTGAAAATGGCTCAAGAGCCAAGTCAGCCCCATTTTCCCTGTGCAGAAGGTTGTTTGTAGCTGGCCAGAACTGTCTGGGTTGATCACCAAGGCTGGTGGAGGAAGCAGCTGGTTAAAACAGAAAAAAAAAAAAAGGAAAATAAATAAAAATTTTTGGGTGGGAGCTACAGAGATGGGACAGAAGAGAACAAATGACTGGAATTAAATCCCACTGCTGAGAGAATTGAAACGTCTGCCAAAGCTGGGGTGCAGGGCCTGTAAAAGCTGTGGACAGCACCTGATGCTGACCATTCAGGAGAGCCAGTTCCATCTCTGTCAGCTCCCACAGCAGAGCTGCAGAGTAACAGGATGTGCTTTCCCTGGGAGCTGGGAGCAGATGTTGATAGTCTGCCTCCCAAGCTCTGTCACTCAGCCCCTTTGTTCCTCACAGGCTTTTCCTGGCTGCTTTAATTTGCCACCAACCTGTCAGCACCTCCCTGCTCGCACTGGGAGCATCCCTGGATCACTGATTCCCCAGCTGCTTTCAGTGTCTCTCATCCTGAGGGACACCTCTAAGTCTCCCCTGATGGTTTTTTTGCCCTTTTTTTACTGATATTCTCTGCCTCTGTGTTGGGACAGATGTTTGACCTCTTCTTTACTTCTTTCTGCATTTGCAAATCTTAATTTTCAGTGCTTGAGGCCAATCCCAGCTTACCAGTTGGAGCTAAGCTTTGTTATATCAGTTTTTGCCTTGCTATCCTGGCTGGATTCTCGATTCTTCCTAGCACTTGCCAAAGTTTGAGGAAAGGTTAATGTACATAAACTGGTTGGTATAGCATTATTTCCTTTTCCTCTCCTGGTAGAAAAGGAGGCAGAGCAGGGGGGAAATTTTCATCCAGACTGAGTGAGGCTGTTCTGTAAAAGTCTCAAAAGTGTCCCTTTCCTAAGGGGAAAAAAAAAAGCATCCCCTCTCTCCTTGATTGGCTTCTTAAATAGCAGAAGTGTCTGAATTAAATTATTAAAGGATACCTAAAGCAGGGGGCTCAGGAATTCTCAATCCATGATTCATAGTTTTGCCCAGAACCCAGTTACCTGAAGCTAGACTTCCTCACTCCTGACAACACTTGTCAGAAGATCCTGTTCTTAAAATTTTCCACTGCTCTACTCTGTTGGCATAAATCATACTTAATATGTTGATATTAAAGCTGTGGATGATAGCATTGAAAATCTGTGTTTCCATGAAATCAAATAAGCCACAGTCACCTATTTCAACTTGCCTTGATATTACCTTTAGAATCCCGAATTCTTGATTAATAAGGATGAATGTAGCATTTAAGGGGAGTTTAATTAGACCTTCTGTCTTTATCCTGCATAACAATATTATGCCACATTATGATTTCAACCGTGTCAGCACTCAGAATGAATGGCGGTGAACTGTGAAATTATAGGGCACATTTTTCATGTCACTGACTAAACAATATTGCAGATCTTCTTGAGAAATATAACAATAGGATCTATCAGTCACAAGTTATGCTTGCAGTGGAAGGCAGATCTAGACAATAACTCACTTTGTCATTACTGTTCTCTTCTAGTCTCAGAAAAGGCAGGATTTTGTCTCGGGAAGGAGTAAAGAGTATCTTGATTATAATAAGTTAGCTATCAAGTTTGAGGACACAGTGTGAGGAGCTGTGTTGATGGGGAAGGGGGTGGTATGAATTTCTCTTAATATTTTAAAGCTGTTGAATTTTGGAGTCTCACTCAGCTGGGTTTGATCGTGTGTGAACGTCTGTGTGTAGTTAGAGCTTTCAGTGGTGCTTTGATAGAAAGTTATTTGGGCTGGTTATGTGTGTGATTAGAACAGGGACCAGTGGTGTTTTACATGATGGCAAAAGCTGCAAAAGCAAGCACTGAAGCCAAAGTTTTCCAAGGAGATTGGTGCTGCCCCCAGCCTGAATCCTGCCATGAAGGGAAAGTGTCTAATTAAGCAATTCAGCACTTGTGTCCTTAAAGCAGGTACAGATCTTGTGTGGCACTGAGCAGGTGGTGTCTGGCACATTCTGGCCATATTTCATTAATTTACCATCTTCAGACTAAGGATAGAATAAATCATGGGCGCTCCCAATTCAGTGGCAAAATTCCTGCCAGGAATAGGTTTTCATCTGGGAGCAGGAGATTTCCCAAAAGCAGAATTTCTGTCCTGTGTTTGCAGCCACTGCTCGGTGGCAAGGCAGCCCCAGTCCATGCATTTCAAGGTACAAAAGCCCCATCTCCTCTCAGGCTCACTGATAGTTATCCTTGGAGTGGAATTCGTGTTCACTGAAGAAATTGTCAGAAGGTTTAAGCACTCATTTTTGCTAAATGGAGCTCTGCAGTGTTACTTTAATAGGAAAAACGCCTTGTAGAGTTCAGTTGGAATTTTTCTATTAACTTTGTAATAAGGATGCCAATTTCTGCAAAATAGTTTCTGAGTAAGAGTGAAATTATGCACTTTGTTAAGCAGCAGCAAGCCTGCAGATTCATTCTCGGTTCAAATGTGAATTACTAGGGACTGACTTCTTCCTAATTTTATGACCATTATACTCTAGGTAAATATGCCTACAGAGACATGCATGCCTGCTCTACATAGAGCCAGATAATTATTATCCATGGGATCCCTTGGGCAGCTCCTCTGGCTCGTGCTTAGCACCACATCACCTTGGAGATACCAACCCTTCTCATCCAGATTTCACTGAATACTCCAAACCCTGAAGAATTTTTACACAATTACCTGTTTTAATGGGTCTGGCAGAGTACTGTTTCCTCTCTCACATGGGAAATTTCCACAAGAATTCTCGCAGCCTGAGGCCCAGCCTCTCTGGAGATTCCTTGGTAGCGTTTTGCACAAATGCAGCCCCAGCCTTTATCTGATAATGCTTCAGGAGAAAAATTAGGAATTTTTCTATTAGGAGGAAACAAGGTGTGCAGATTCTGGCCCTGGAATCTTCTAAGTTATTAATCAGTGTTTAAAAAACATTTTAGCACAGAAAGAAAACAACACTGTCTCAGCTTTCTGCACATGTCCATGTCAAGGCTGTTAAGTCAGTTGATTCATGGAAACTGCTGCAGTTTAGGTTTTGAAGTGCCAGGAAAAAGAAAAAGAAGGAAAAGCCTCTAATGTCTTTAATCTTTGTATAACTGTGCTTTTGAACACATCCTTCTTTGTGCAGCCAGGTGAGTCTTTTTATTACAGCTTCTGTCATTTCAGGGGGTGTAAAAAAACCAGATTATTTCAGTTTTACAAGTTTTGAGACTTCCAGTTTTTTTTCTGTCAAATTAAAATTCACCTCACAGTGATGCTCTGGACCTACATGGAAAGTGGCTGGCAAAACATTCAGATCCCAAAAGACAAGGGTGTGAGAAGTCTAATTCCTGGGCTTCCAACCCAGGGTTAAACAGCATGAAGTAACTAGGGCATAATAGAATCTTGGGAGATAAAATACATGAAATTCACAGAGCACTATATTTGTGTGCACTGAATGCAAAGGATGTCAAGCAGAAAATAAAACTATATATGGCCAAATAGTGGAATACTTTTGGTAAAGTATTTATCTCATTGGTACCACCCTGCAGTCAGGCAAGGCCTGGATAAAAAGTTTATCAGGACTGTCAGTGAGGTAAATTAAGGTTAAACAAGCAACTCTGAATCTTCCATTTCCTCTTTTTTCAGTGCCTAAGCCCACAACATCTAATGAAAGTATTCATTTTATATCATAAATGAATACTTCTTTAGAGCTTTCCCCTCTAACCTCTTCACATTTTCCATCACTGGCCAGCAGATTTCTTAAATGACACACATTTGTCATGTTGTTTAGTGCATGTCTGAAGGGGGCTTGGTTATTATGATGATGAGCATGATATAAAAATTGTGCTGTGCATCATAGATTTGTTGTAGGCAGCACATCAGAGCAAGCCCTCAGATGCACACAGGATGTGTAACCTGGCAAGAAAGCAGCTTTTTAACCTGCAGAGGGAAATTTCTGACTTCTTCAGCATAAACTCACCTTTTAGTATTTAAAGGATAATTTTTCTCTAAAGAATATACTTAAGTTTTTTATTTCCTTGGAAAACACAAGAGGGTTTAATACATTGTATATTATATATTGTATATTATATATTGCAAGACACCTTGTGACTTTTTTTTTTTTTTCAAAATATCTGTCAGGATTTAATTTTGAGCATCCTCTATTAATATTTACTTGTGCAAGGACAGTTTTGTTTTGCAGTAACATCACTCAGACAAGGGATGTTACAATGAACATAACAAAGTGTGGAATCTGAGTTTGAATGGCTTTGTTCAACAAGTGTTCAAGCAGTATTTTGTTTTCTAACATCCCTTGGAGGTTGGATGTTAGAGATTCCTACAGGCAGAAAGGTGGAGAGGAGGGGAAACCAGCACAGCAACCTCTAACAAATGGAACAGCCTGCACTTGATGACTTTAGAAATAAAACACCAAAGACGTGGTTATGCACAACCTGGAAACGTGATAAGGGCCTGGTGGGTCAGAGACAGCCTGAGAATCTGGTTCACTGAGGTTTGAGGAGGTGAATCACACTGACCTGCTTATTTTTCATGGTCATTAAATACAGCCAGTTAGGCAAACAAAAGAAACTGTCTGAAAATAAAGGAGAAGATGTGACATGATATCATGCATTGCTCCAACACTCAGGACAGAAAGAGGTCACGTATTTTTTGTATAGTTCAATGTAATCGGTCAAATAAAACTCAAATAGGAGATTGTCCATTATTACCAAAAGAATGAAAGAGAATTAATTTTCTTCTGTAAGAACTACACCCATGAAGTACATAGTGTATTTGTTCAGCTGGGAAAAAAAAAAAAAAAAATCTTAATTTAAAAGTTATTATTAGCCAGGAATAAATGTGCTTTTTCTTCACATTATCAGGTGGTAATGTAATTTTTCCTTGGATATTATGCACTCACATAATTAAACATGTTACTGAATTTCTCACATACCCTTTCCTTTTCTTGTTATTGATGCTACAAGTTTGGAAAGGGTTTTCTCTTGATGGGTCTTAATTCCTCTGGGCTACATAACTCTACCCATCACCAGAAGAGTCTATTTTCCTACTATGAATTCAGTTCTTTCTAAACAAAGATAAACAAAGGAACTGAAAGGAAAAACACATCAGTTTTTGCATTACTAATCACAAAGTGCCATATTTTATTTTAATATATTATCTCCTGCTCTTTCACTGTCCTGGAGAGTTCAGCTTTCATAATAATGCTTGGAGTTTAACTAGGCAGCAAGGACTCCTAACTAACAGCCCTAATTAACTCCTCGATTGCCATCAAACTGTGACAATTCTGCTTTGATTCTGTTTCACCCTGGAGTGCTTTGCCTGGCTTTGGGACTCCCCTGTCTCCCTGAAGGAAACATCTCACAAGGCCACATGAAGAACTGGAGCCAGGAGAAGCCTTTCACTGCCAGTGTCCCAGCTGGAGTTAGGACAGGCTGGAGTCCCCATCCCTGCCCAAAGCCCTGTGGATGTGGCACTCGGGGACACGAGTTAGTGGTGGCCTTGGCAGTGCTGGCTTAATGGCTGGCCTTGATGATCTTAAATATCTTTTCCAGTCTTAATAATTCCATGACTCTTTGTGGCAGCAGGAACCTGAATGTCCAGCACAGGGCTCTGTCCAGCTCCCTCCTTCAGGGACGCAGTGGGCACAGAGGGAGAAGCAGTGGCATTTTGTTGGCTCAGAGCTGGCATCCATGGCATCGTGGCTGGCTACAGACGTGCCCCTGGCACCTCCCGGCCTGCAGGAGCACGGAGCTGATGGGAACCTGTCCCTGTGTGCCTGGGCTGTGTCTCCAGGAGCTGGTGGCAGCCAGAGGCTGTGACAGCAGGAGCAGCAGCCCTGCAGAGGCTGAGGGTGCTGCTGCAGCCCCCTGAGGGGTCACACAGCTCTGCCCACTGAGCAAATCCCCCCTCTGAGATGTCAGCTCTTAATTCAGCTGCTGTTGTGAATTGCAAGCACGAAATATCCTTCTGGGGCTCAGCTCCACACTCAGCAAAGACCACAATAATGGCTCAGGCAGTGCCCTAATGTGAGAAAAAACCCAAGACTTAAGCCAGGTTTTGCCTGGATCAGGTTCAGCTCAACTCCCAGGATCAGCGTTTTCCTTTTCCTTCAGTGAAGTCTGGATTCCAGCATGGATCTTTGCCACTCAAGATTATGCCTGTCAAATACATGAAAACACACTTTTAATCATGGGATTAGCAGCCAATATCTCAGCAGAATGGGTGTCTGGGGGAGCCCTGCAGCAGCAGCAGGATCCTGGCTGTCCCATCGTGTTTAACCAGAGCTGGGGCAGTGCTGTGTGTTCACAGCACAGGGAAGGAGCAGGGCTGGGCTGCTTTCCTGACTGCAACGTGCCAACAAACTCGGAGGCTTTCCTAAGTCAGCAGAACATTGTTTCTCTCCCATCATCTCCCTGTTAGGCCTTGGGAATAGCTGAGTCTCAGAAATGAGCCCTGTGCAAGTTCAGCCAGCTCGGGAATGCCCCAGCTCTGTCAGCACAGGAGAATATTGCCACTGCTTTTCTGGCACTATCAGCTCCTTCACAGATTTTCTTTCTGAATTGCCATTTCTTGCTCAGCCAATTTATTGTGTGTTAGATTTTGTCCTTTCTTAGGCTACCCCCTTTTTATTTTTTTGGAGGGGGGGAGGTGTTTGTTACTAGGCTAAGAAAATGCAAATGAAAATATTCATGCTGGTTCATCCTTCCTTTCAACCCAAACCATTCTAGGATTTCCTCTAGCACTGTAGAAGTTAAAACTACTGCATGTAGTAAGGGATAGGATGGAGAAAAGTCTTTTTCTGGGAGTGGCCAGGATCCCATGTGTGTATGTTCAGACTGAGACACTGTCTCCCTTCTGTTTGGGTCATTTGTGAACAGTTTTTCCTTCTCAAAGATCTGTCATTAACAGGACATTTTGTTAATTTTTAGTACCAAAGGAAGGAATTCTGCTAAATCTCCAGGAGTTAATTCCCAAAATGTCCCCCTTGATATTTCCTGGTCCTGGGAGAAAGACCTGTGATAGTTCTAGACTTTATCATTCATTATTTTCACAGTGGCAGGGTGTTATTCCTCATCACTGGGATATGCAGTGTCCTCCAGATTTATATTGGACTGGAATTCTTTGAAAAGTATTGATTAGAAAGGGCAACAAAAGAGGCAAGTGAGTGTGCAAGAGGCAGCTGAAGGTGCCCAGGGATGTCTGCTGCTCTCACTCTGCTCTGAGGCATCGCTGCTGTGAAGGCTTTGCACCAGCACAGACACAGACTGGGCTGAAATGGTTATTCAGCACTTTTGTTATCCCTCCCTCTCAGAAATTCACTTGCAGAAACAGATTCCCTTCCTGAAGAGATGGGTCCCGGAGTCAATAGTGGTTGGGGCTGGGATATGTTTGGATACTCAGGCTCAGGTTGTAAATCTCCCCTGCCCTGCCCTTCTGGGAGGTGTTCCCAGGTCAGGGTGTGTCCTGTGGGACTCTTGTATCAGCCAGGGCCCAGCTGAGGCTTGCTGGCAGCTGCCAGAGCCATGCCTTGGCTGGGAGCAGCCACAGGCCAGCAGGAGCTTTATCAGTCCAGGCAGAGAAAAACTTCACAGCCTGAGCCACTTCCTACCTCCTTTCTGTCCATCCCTTAGGAAAAAATCTGGAGAAGCTGTAAAATGTCCGGGCTGTGTTCAATACTGGCATTTCTGTGGTGAATCTGCTGGGCTCTTATAAAAATTTCCCAGTTTTTCAAGAGCTACCAGGGCAGTTCTTGGACTGTGAGAGCAGCAATTGGATTTGCAGCGGGAGCAGCTGCCTTTGCTGGAAGCACAGGCACAAAGAACAAGCATGTGCAGAAACTTTGATGGAGTTTTGTTGCCAAAATCCTTCTCTGGGTAGTTTGTAAAAGACCCTGAAGCTCATCTGACGCTGATTAGCTTTTGAGGCACAATTGCTACAATGAGAAAATTTTTACCGATTTGCATGTGTTGACAATTATTCTAACAGTAGCAACCTGATTATACCAGTGTGTTAGTCCCAGATATGGTGTATTATTCCCTAGCTTTAGGAATAATTCTGATAGTTATGGCCTCTGGCTTCATTTAACCATAGCCCTAATCACTTCTGATTAAAACATACATAAATGAGTTTGTGGGGTTTTATTTTATTTTTACACCTCAGCTTTTAGGGTTTTTTTTTTGCCCTGAAGGAAAGAAAAAGAGAAAATTAGGTTTCAGCATAGAGAAATGTTTGAAAGACTGTACAATAATAATAAAAAACATTTTTGTTTCCAGAATATTTTCTTTAACCACCTCATTAATACAGTTTTATTATTTTGATTGGATTAATTGCTGGAAGTTTTGAGTTCGGATTTATTATATTATTTGAGTTGCAATGACTCTCCTGTTACGTTCTTCGTGTTTACCAAGGGGTTTACTTCTCCACACAAATAACTAATTAGTCAACCAGTTTCTCATTTCTCAGTGGCGGGGGACTGAAAACTGAATTTCATCTAATTTTTCATTCTTTTTTGATGGTATCATTGGAGATGGAGGGTTGTGATGAGAACCAGCCTGTTAAATCCCTGATGTGACAAGCAAAACAAAGCTGAGGACCCTTTTTGCTCACGGGGAGATGGGGTGCATGTTTCTGTGAGTGCTCTGCAGCAAACCCTGCCTGCACTGAGGTCACACCCCAGGGCCCAGGAACCCCTGCCAGGGCTAAAATCTGAGATCAGGGCCAGGCTGGCACTGCATAAATCATCTGCAAGGTTCAATCTGGGTATAAACTCCCAGGAATTTGAGGGACGCTCTGGGATCACCCAGGAAAAAGCTGCTGCAGGTGCCCCACCAGCAGAGCTGATGGATTCAGCCTGGGGTGTGTCTGGGCTATCAGTGAAACTTGGGTTTCCAGTGACCAAAAATGCACAGCCACTTGTGGCACAACACTGATGGGAGGTTTTAGTTGTTTGGGTTTTTTTTTAATTGTACTCTAAGTTAACATTTCCAGTCTGTGGAAATACTGTAAGGCCATAAATCTGTTCCATAAAGCTGAAAAATGGCTCTTGCATAAATCCTAAATCTTCAGTGAGTTTAAAATTGCATCTGACCTAACACCTTCCTTAGCAGTGTTTCCAGAAAATGTGATTTATTTCAGGTTTTAGATTTTGTTAATGATATGTTTATTCTCATTGCTAATAGTATCGATTTCAGTTAAATTTGCTTTTTTTTAAATTTTAAATTTCTTATTTTTTTAAAGAATCCAGCCAAAACAATTTGAGCATGTCCGAATCTCTGCAGGAGAGCACTGCAGGAGGTTTTTCACAGCCTACTGCTCATGTAGCATAGAGTCACACTTTTAGTGCATTTAAATCCAAATTCAAATCTGTTCATTTCATGTGATTTAATGGTAAAGAAGCCTGCCTTAGGCTTAGCTTGGTAGCTGGAGTGTGTAAATCAAAGATGGGCACTGGAAAGCACAAGCAGAAGAGAGTTTTTATTTTCCTTTCTGACTTTTTAACAGCATCTTTTGGGTTAACTCTGTGTTAACAGAGCATGGTTACAAGGAATGTGTTTAGGCTCAGGTTTAGACACAGTGAGGTTTAAAACTCACAAAAGGTTTTGAAAACTGTTAATGATGATCTCCAGGGGTTCCTCCCAACCCCAGCCACTCTGTGATTCTGTGGGATCCCAAAGTCAGACATACAGAGAGCTCTGAAAGCCTTGAGGATCAGGAACCAGCATGTACACATTTACACCTGACAGGAGAAAATCTGGAAAAGCCCTTTAGTGGGGTCACCACTGCTCCCTTTAGCATTTCTCTCATAACCTGGCCTGTAGTTCTTCAGATGTCTAAATTCTTACATTTTGTCTCAATAGCACTGTGTGATAAAGCATTTATGCTTCTTTTTCCCTTTGAGATGAAATCATCTGGTTGCCTTCAGTCCCTACCTGCAGTGGAAATTAATTCAGGCAGAGCAAATAATGCCTTCCCTGTGCTGTTAGGACAGGCTTTGTCACAAGGACCAGGAGTTATGCCCTGTTTAGGGGCTGCAGCAGCAGATTTTAGGCAGTGGCCTTATATATGAGTAAAAAAAAAAAATGGAATCCAAATCTCTGTATTCACCTGCACCTCCTAATTAATACATTCAATCAATCCACATTGTGGAAAAAGAAAGTGAATCACAAAATAATGGAATGGTTTGGGTTGGAAGAGCCCTTAAAGATGATCTCATTCCAGCCCCCCTGCCAGGGGTAGGGATGTCACCCACTCGACCAGGATGCTCCAGGCCCCACCCAACCTGGCCTTGGAAAATGAAAGCCCTGATCCAATATTCCTCCAATGACTTTAGTGCCACAAACATTTTAAAATTATAAAAGAACCCCACAAAACAAAGCAACACAATCTTGGAAGCTGCATCCAAATGATCTTTACAGAATCAAATGTCAGTCCTGTGACAGGACATTACTATAACATGCACTAGACAATTGTTGTTATTGTTTTCATCTCACATGGGATAGGAATTAGAGACCCAGCTATGCAAGGCTGGGGATGTACAGATATATAAATATATATTTATATATATATCTGGGTTTTGCCCTCCCCAAAGCTTACAACCCAGCCTGGGAGCAGGAATACCTTTGTTATCTCATGGCCAAAAAGCAGAAAAATTTCTGTGTCCTCAGTAATGAGCGTGGAGAGTGGTTCAGCTGGAGAATTGCTGTGCTGCAATAAGGTTCCCTTTCTGCTCTTCCTGGTGCCATATGCTGCCGTAATTAGTGCAGGCAAAAGGTAATGAGAGCACAGTGGAGAAGAGGGAGCTCCATGGGAAGCAGGTTGATCTCTCAAACTCTGCATTATGTCATCCCTGTATCGAGCACAATACAGTTTTGATCCAGATTTTTAATGTTGCACTTATATTTTGGGAAGGTTTTTTTATCTTTCTCTGAGAAGCTCCACTGCTTCCCTGGGTGTGGATATTTGTGCTGTAATTGCTGCACCAGTCTCTCCCAAATACCTGTGAACCTTTTCCCAGGGCTAGTGGCTCACGATTTTTCAACCAGCCTTGATGTAATGCCGCTTATAAATTTTAAATTATTTCCATATATCTGCTAGTCTATTTTAGTTGTGCACCAAGTGCAAATTCTGATTTCTGTTCTGCATCCATAGCCTCTCTGTGTCTCCTTGGAGGTCTGTGTTTAAGGTGTGCACTCAAACATTGGAGCAGACAATTTCCAGTCTAAGGGAGTTGTTTTTGCTGCTCTCTTTGCAATACCTGGCTCAGACAGCACCAGGACACGAACCCAGTGCATGGAGGTCACAGTCAGAATATGTTACACCCACTTTCCCTTCCCTCTCTTGTCACACAGGCCCTTGGGAACTGTGAGCTCTTGACACAGTTTACAATGTTAAAAAAATAAAAAAAAATCCACAATGAAATAAACTCCACGAGCAGCACTAAACTGCACTGCTGCAAAGCAGAATAAAACCAAACTAAAGAGTAATTGGCACAGCAGAGAGCACAGCTCTGTGTACCTCTGATATATCACAGTGCTCAGGACTGAAGATACAGGAAGTACAGGTAGAAAAGCTCATGTTTGACCACCTAAAAAATGGTCTGATTTTAAAAGCTGCTGTGCTATCGACAGATCCCACCGAAGTCAAAAGTGGGAAGTGAATCTTTGCATTCAAAACTTCTGTTTTTATCACAGTTTTTATGATGGCTCTATTCTAAACCTTTGCTAGCAGAGCCCTCAAAAAAATGGAACAAAGAACAATCATCTTAACTGTACTGCAATATGCTCTCACAATAAGTAAAAAATGTGGTGGGAAAGACAAAGTACTACTTTTACAATATCCTGTGCCAAATCACAGGTTATACAATCCAGGTTTTTATTTGCACAGCCAACAGTGCTTTGTAGAGCAATCAGGGAAGATAATACAATCCATTTTACATTCTCATTACTTCAGAAGTGTTGAATCTTCTGAAATGGTTTCGGGGTTAATTGAGAATTTGCAGCTTTACAATAGACTAGGAATTGTTTAGGCTGCCCTTGTTTCATATTTTTGTGCATACCTTTGTTGCAAAGTTATAAAAACAACAATAAAAGAAGAAACAAAGAAATGAAATGAAATAATGATCTGCATTGTTGCCATTGCAGGCACTCATTTTTGCAGGAGATAAAGCTGAGGTATTGATTAATGTTTAAATGGCTATTAAGAGGAGGGACGTGTTGGCTTGATGGAACATCTCACTGCACACTAACGCTTTCCTTTGATTCCTTTCCACATATTCCCTAAGGGATAATTTCTGCTCCTGGGGAAGCCAGTGGTGAAACTCTCGAGTTACTTTTCTGCCAGCATAAATAAGCCAACAATTTTCCCTATTTATCTCTTCTTCTGCATAAATTCCAAAATCTTCTGGTTTCCAAATCTGCTCTTTAACTTATTTTAATATCATAAGAGCCCATAAAGATGTGTAATTTTTCCTGGCTGTATATGCTGAAGTTTGGATGCTCCCTCTGGCTGCCTGAGCACCAGAATGTTCCTGTGCACCACAGTCAGGCTCAACAGCCCCCAGGAAGTTTCATTTTTCAAGCCTGAAGCAAAGTTGTGGTAAAAAGCAGCAGCCTGGGCAGGGCTGTCTGTCAGCACTTTGTTAGAAGCTGGCATTTTATTTCATTCTACCTTTTAGTTTTCTTACTTCCCAAAAAAATGTGTTATTTTTGTTTATTCCCTCATACTTGCACTGATATTTTTTTTGTTTTTGCAACATTATCACACAGGATTTTCAGGTGAATTCACTTTCAGGTGAATGCCACTGAGAGGCATTGCCTTAGCACAGACTCATTAAATAATAACAGGTTCCACGTCAATTACTGGTAATTTAAAATGTCTATAAAAGGTTGTATGGTGGTTTATTACCTATAACAATTCACTACAAAAAAAAAAGATAAACACGTTATTATCCCAGGTATTGATTATATGATTGGAGTTTTGGTTTAAAATATTAACACATTTAATTGGAGAGGGAATTGGTGTCAGTTAATTCAGCTCTGGGTTGTTCTATTACTTAATATATTTAACTGAGTATAGAATTAGGCCCTAATCATGAACATTCTTACATTTATTGCTTCAGTCAGGCAGGGAAGTTCCCAGTGTGTAAACTCCACAATCTCTCTAAGCATTTCCAGTTTTGGGGGCTGAATATTTGTGCTGATTAAAGGGAAAAAATCACACCAGGGAATTTCATGTTGGGGGAATCTTGGAGACAGCATTTCCAAACTCTGATTGAGACAACGTGAATGTGGTTGAATTTAATCAGAAGAAGGAGGAAGCTCCAGACCCCAGAGTGCAGAACAAATGTGTGCAAGCAGGGCTGGGTGTGACCACCTCCCCACAGACCTGGGCAATTCATTGCCTCTCTTTTTGCTACCATCCCCCCCAATTTAGTACCTTTCCAGCTCACCCAAAATATGTAATGGTAAGAAAAAGACAATTAAAATCACTCCAATGTAAATTAAAAATACAACTTCCAGTCCAACTGGAATTTTGGGTCTGGAAAAAGAAGGGCTGTGATAGGATTCATGAGGTCAAGGTGGGTGCAGAGGCCTGTTGGAAGCGTTCTGGCTGTATTACACAGCAGTAGGAAACAGGTCCTATATAATATCCTAAATATTGATTTCTCTGCTAAACTTTGGGACATATATATATATCCAAAGGAATTGACTGAAACCTCTCTCTATATCTGCCTCTGCCAGCTAAGCCTGACAACACTGAACTGTCTCTAAGGGAAGGCACAAGCTTAAATTGTGTTTTAGAAATATTAAGAGATCCACTCACGAAAGCCACTGAGTGCACAGACAAATTCCTTTGCAGCAATGCAATTGTTTCATGTTCAGATCAATAATTTGATAACAACTTCTGCACTTCTGTTCAGGTACTCAGTGTACAAGGACCCAGCAGGGTGGCTGGAAATCAACCCCACCAATGGCACGGTTGGCACCACGGCAGTGCTGGACAGGGAATCTCCCTTCGTGCAGAACAACGTCTACACTGCTCTGTTCCTGGCCATCGACAGTGGTGAGTACCCAGCAGGGATAAAATCCTGATTTCCTGCTTGAAATGCTCTGTCCTGAAAGCTGCACGTGTAAAAATAACCATGAGCTGCAGCACTTCTCTGCCTGGACACCTAAATGTGTTAGAGACCATTCTGGAAAACAGAAGAAAGAGGAATTAATTTGCAACTTCAAATTTGTTACAGTTTTAATATAGGTTTATATCTCACTTGTTTATTCCTGCACTGTTGTCTTAATGCTAGGTGCAATTAGTTTAGAAACATTCTTGGAAATGTAATAAATCATCCTAATCAGAGCTAATTTCTTCACAATATTTGAGCAGTCAGCGTGCCTGAGGCACTTAAACACCAATAACAACTCATCCTTGATATGCTGGATTATAATCTATTCAACAAATGAGAGTGACAATAAAAACATAACTAAACTCCTTGTTAAAATGCAATAATTTTTGCATATTGTGTGTACTAAAGTTCCTCCTGTCAAATAGAATCCAAATTAAGCTATCCAGGAAAAATTCAGCAAGTGACTTTGGAGCAGAGGAAGAAAGAGAAAATCCTGAATGTTCCAAATCTCCCGAGCTAAAGGCACAAAATAAATAAAAGATTTGCCTGTAATATAACAGCTAATATGCTAACACTTTTTCACAGCTGCAGCTGGTTTAGCTCTGGTGATGAATTGTAAAATGCTGTTTTTAAGAGAGCAATTCTACATTTTTGTAAGCACATGACTCAGGGAACATTTGCAGGGTCTGACAGGAGAAAGAAAATATCGCCTTAAGTATAACAGAAAAAAAATGATTTACTTATACATTGATATACATATTTTCCTTAGGAAATTTCTGGGGGGAAATGTAGCACTAAAGATATTTCTATTTTTTGCTTTCTATTGAGTTTTTTTTATTTTATTTTAATGCATCTCAAAATCAGGTGCACTGGGAAATGTCATCTCACAATGAAAGTAAAAATTTGGGATATTACTGAGGGGTTACCCAAAGGACAAAGCTGTGTTTTAAAGGTGAAGTCAGTTATTGTCAAAGAGAATAGGTGGACAAAGGAGATGAGTGTTTTTGACTGTGGGAAGCAGCCTGAGTAATGTGGATTTTGGGGGACACCTTTATGCTGCAATTTAGGCCTTGCTCATTTATTTTAAACCCAAAACTTTGCTGCTTTTAATGCTCAGATTTTTCTTTTCCATTCTGGAAACACGGGAGAAGGGGAAGCTGTGCTGAACATCGGGGCAAGAGATGAGAGGAATGCTGTTCACTTGGGGTTCTGAGCCAGCACCTTGTTCCAGCCCCTGTAATTGTGTTTATTTGAGATTGTGCAGCTCTGTCAGCGCAGAGTTCATCTCCTCCAGCGTTATTGACTCCTGTGAAGGCAATGATTACAAAGCACACTCAGACTGTCATGCTAAGGTGTTAATAATGATCATTTCAGAGCACTGCACTCCTGCAGCCTGCAGCCCTGCCACACGTGGCAGTGGGAGCAAACAGTAGAATTAATTAGCTGATATTAACCTTGTGGCTCTGCATTAATTACCAGGCAGCTTGGGGAGCACATTAAACTTAGAGATGGGCTGGGGAGTGGGAAAATTTTCTGCTGGCCTGGATGAATGGCTCTGTGGCTAAAGCAGCCAAGCAAGTTTTAGAGCTGATCTCAACAGGTTGGGGGTGAGCCTTGTCCCCTGCAGGGACAGCAGGGACTGACTAATCCTGGGATTAGTTCCCAAACTGGTTTCCAGGCCACTGAGAGTGTGAACTAGCACAGCTGGGAGACCCACTTTATCTCTCCAACCATCAGAGCTAATGTCCAACTTGAAATATTGCATTAGATGAGAAGACAAATTGTGGGAGAATGATATGAAATGAATACGGAATTATTTCAGGACTCTAAAAGAAGGTTGTGTTAACTTAAAAAGGAGAAAAAATCAGATTGAGCATAACTATCTGCATCTCTTTCAAGCAGCATTGTCCACAGATTGACGATCTCTTCAGGTTAATAAGTGGAGCCTGTCTAGCACCAGTGAATATGCCTGGGACTTCTCAGTGAGAGGGCAGCCAAAGGCAGGATTAAGAATTGCCAAATGAAATAGGGTAATAAAGTGAAAATTTAGAGGCATTTCCAATAGAACAAGTCATTTGCTTGGGCTAACAGACCTGTGGTGTAAAGGGAAGAGAGGAAAAAAGAAATTCTTTAGCAGAAATTGTTTTCTCAAATGTGTTCAGTGCAGGTTTTTATTTCCTTTGGCCTCTCAGCTTATCTCTGAGTCAAACCTGAGATGTGCTGGCACAGGCACTGAGGAAGTCTGAGCTGCCACAGGCTTTCCTTTCCTTTCCTGGAAGTACAGAGAGCCCAGGTAATGCCCAGGGCACAGCCCAGCAGTGGGAACTGGAACCCAGAACAGCTCCCAGCAGAGCAGGCATTGCCAGATCTGTGATCATCTTTACCAGAATTTATAGTCAATAACTCAAAAATCATACAAAGCCTTGTACCTTGTGCTAAAGTACATGAGACATATTCTAACACATAAATACAAATATTTAATGCTCACAGCATTAGAGTTTGTAGGATTACAGAAAAGCTGCTGTTGTGCCATTGTGTTCCATGCTCACCTCTTTCTAAAATGCCCTGACATTCTCGGGTGAGGAGAGGAGACAGCTGAAAACAAACTCCACAGTGATCCTTTTTCCATCCCCTTTTGCTGATGTCAGTAGAGAATCTGTCACCAGTTCCAGCAGGAACTGACTCCTTGTTACTACACTTCAGTGCAAGGAGCAAGTGCCAGGGCATTTCTTTTTTATCTGTAAAGTCTTGGATATTTCTGTCATAAGAAAATCCTGGAGCTTTGTGCTTGGTAATTCTTTGTATAAATCCATCACATCTTTATCTTCTTTTGGGATGTCACAAAACTGTTCTTTACCAGTAGGACAGGGGGCAGTGAAAGGGGCATGGAAAATGGAGTCACTCCACTGCAGGAAATACATTAGCTCTTTCTGAGATTCCTTTTGACCTTTATGAAATTATTTCTCAGCATTATCAAATTAACTGCAGCTGAAGGTGGTTAAGTATGAATTATGTTATTCCTGATCTAAACATTTCCTGTATCTTCCCAAACACACTTGAAACAATGTGTAACAGCAAATTTGATGGAAAGAGTGTTAATTTATAGATAATAATTTTTGACCTTTTATGGGGGTGCATTACACTTTAAAAAGGACTTTTTGGAAGAAATATCCTAATTTTCTCAGTACATTTGATTTCAGTAAAAGGTCAACGTAGTGTCCTTAGAATTTGAAAACTTTTTATTAAAGACCTGTGTGAGCACAGAGTCTCTGGCCTATTAAAGAAGAAATTAAACACTGGTAGGAAATACCATGCAGCAGAGTTAACACATTAAAGTGTCATGAACTGTGTTTAATCTGAGAATGAGCTAATAATGGGGCAAAGTCAGGTTTATGCAAACTTGGGAAACATCAGAGGTTTCATTCAATTAATAAAAGTGCCAACAACGGTGATAATTTTATTTCCTGGGTTGAGCACTCTAATCCCTGAAGCCAATGCGGTGTCACAGCATTCTTGGGAGCTTTTCTGCCAGTCACACCCTTGTGAAACACACAGAAATCGTCTGGGTTTGAGAAACCCGTGTGGAACAGACCTCCCAAATGTGCTCTGTGACCACACTGTGGTGTCACCCTGCAGATTCTATTATTCACTGGAAATTTGGGATGAGGAGCACAAAGCAGAACACCTGTATGTTTTTCTCATTCAGCCAAGCTAGAAACTCACCAGGAAAGGTCATTTTTGCCCTGTGTTCTGAGAGTTTGAGTCACAGTCTAGAAAAAGTAAGGGAAGAGGAAACAATGGCTGGAGGTGAAGCTAAAAAATACCTGGAAAATGTGTTAAATCTTTAAAAGATTCATTTCTCCACTTCCTTTTAGAGGCACGAATAATAATTTGTCCCCAGATTTCCCTTATTTATGCAATAATCACTCTTTTCTTGTGGAATTAATATCCCATTGTGTAGCCTTTATCTATCTCTGTAAAAACAAAATCTTTGGGGTTTTTTTTTGTTTGCTTGACTGATGGAAAACCCACCTGTGTTGCCCAAGGCTGTCACCTGGAGACAAATAATGACAAAACAATCTTGCTGCTTGGGCTAAATGCAAACTGAAGTTGGATTTCACTTTTCTCGTGGCACCCCAGTGGGGTCCCACCTAAAGCCAGAAATGTTGTCCCAGTGTGAGACTCTGATCCAGTATGAGAATTCCACCTTCCTTCCCTGCCATTCCTATCACCAGGGAGCTGCTGAGACAAAAATTGGGAATATAAGAACTTCTGCTGCATTAACTAAAGAGAATAAACCTCATTAAAATTAATTTTAGTTGTGAGTTGAGGGTTTGCCTTGAGCTACACTGGCCAGTTTAAAAAAAGAGCAGCTTGGACCTCGCTTGTGGCAGAGTCACACTTGTGAGCTGTGCAACTGTTCCAGTTTTCCTGAGCAAAATGAAGAAATAGTGAATTAAGGTTTAGTTTTCACTTTTTCCCGTGTTCCCAAGGAGCAGCTGAGCCCAAACAATCCTGAATCCCATTTATTGTGCAGGTCTTGGCACTGCTAATCATTAGAAAGAAAACTTATTATTCTGCACTCTGTGTGATGAGCAGTAACATGCAGCACCTCGAAAAAGCTGGAGTAACAAAGAGATGTGTGGCAGTTTGCAATCAGAACTGTTCCTTGCATGTATCTAACCTGTCTTCTCGCTCCATGATGTACATAATTAAATTACCATAGATTGATTCCACCTAAAACACGCTATTTTTGAAGAAATCAGGCAATTAGTTACCATGGCAACCCAATTAAGCCGGTTTTATACCCCTTATCTTAATTGCTGTATTAATTGAGAAGAGAAAATAAATTGAAGAATCATCCTTTTCTTGCCGTTTTAAATTTCAGTAAAGTATGAATTGCACACAAAATATTGTTTTAATTTGTCATCATGGACTCATGATTGGAAAAAGAAATTAGAATGCTGAAAACAGTATTTAAGACGGATGGCATATGTCAGTAGCAATTTGATATGCTGAAAGAGCTGTGCTCTTCTGAAATGTAATTACTCAAAAACAGAAGCAGCATATATTATCTGAGGGGATGAATGAAGGGTTGTAACTTTGGAAGCTTATTTATTTTATATATTTTACAAAGCATCTATATGTTATTATATATGGAAAACGCATAGGAAATTTGAATTCATGGGGAATTAGGGACAAAATGTCAGCATATGGCTTTGAGGAGAACAGCTCTGTGAGCAGCACACCCAGATTTTGGTGTCGTCCCCCTCTCCTGGTCCCATTTGCTTTGGCTGAACCATTCTGGAGTTCATCCTGAGCAGGGGATGCAGCAGAACGGGGCTGTCTGCTGGGATCCCTGCCTGCAGGGATGGGACTGCTGCCAAAGCACCCAGCACAGATTTTCTGAGCAGAAAAACAGCATATGGAGGGGGAAAAAAACCCAATGTGAGGGATGAGACAGAAATTTGTGTTTAGATTCTCAGAGCAGCAGCATTAGAAAGCGTGAGAAGCACTGTTCTCAGAGCCCTTGTCTGAAGAGCAGGGTGTAAGTCGTGTGACTTTAATAATCCTGCTATTATTCTGTGCAGCTCTTCATTAAGATTCAAGCATTAAAAGTATAGAGTATCTTTTTCTGTAACATTTCTTTTCAAACTAATTTTTTTCAACTGGAGATACCAACATGGCCTATTTATGCTGGTAGCACTAAAATCCAATTTGAAATCCACTTTTCCTGGTACCAGCCCCTTGCATTGGAGACTCAGTTCACCAGCAAGTTTTCACTTTGTTTTAGTAGGAAATTTTCCATCCTTCAGCCTTTGTTTCAGCAGCTTTTACACAGAGCAGTGATGCTGTTTCACTCCCATGATTGCCACGGTACATTCCCAGATGTGCCACTTCTGGGAGTCTGGAATTCTCTCTGTCCCCAGTGGCTCTAAGGGCACACAAATATTTAAATTGTTAAATAAAGAGGAGGCCAGTTCTGGTCAGTGGCAAATGGGATCAGAGTTCTTTGGAAAAGCTGCTCCTGAGGATTGTTGGACCCTTTAGGTCTTGCTTTGCTCATTAATTCTGCTTTCAGACACAAGGTTTGACAATACAAATTAAAAATTTTACTTCAGAATTAAAATATCCTATGGGTAACTTTCCTTTCAAAATCAAAGGTGTATGGAGATCCTGGGATTTTGAATTATTTCAACAGCATAATACCATCAAATTTATGAAAGTTATGTATTCCCAATGGATGAGCTGTGACCATTTCTGCTTGATTCATTTCTTGTTACATTTTTAGGACATGTGTTAACAAGCTCCAGTTTATGACCCTGACATTTGCTTGTTTTTCTTTTGGAGGTCTTCATAAATCAATGAAAGATTTTTGCTTAAATCATTATAAATAAACCAAGCTGAGAATAAGTCATTGAAATAGACAGAAGCAATTTCCTTCCTCTCTTTTTTTTTCGTGTGTGTGTAATATTTGCCCAGCCCCTGAACCATACAAAGAGTGAAACATTTGCATGGCAGGGAGAACGCAGCCATATCTGTGTGTGACAAAATAGCAGGACATCCATAATGCTGTTGGCTTCTTCATTTCAAAGGGCAGATTTTAATATCACTGACTTCAGAGAAAGATAAGAAGGGCAGTGCATAAGACATTATCAGTCCAGTGTGGAAATAATGCATTCAAAATTAAAGACAGCAGTTTAATTAAGTGCATGAAAGGCTGGCTTTTATGATCATATTTCAAATACTAGAATGTCTTTTCATCCATTCTGCCGTATGACTTTACTTAATAATATATCAAGAATAAAAAACGTATTGGTGTCTTTCTGTAAATTCAATTAGTCCAATAAAAAGTGAAAAATAGTTTCTTTTTCATTAAAAAGAACTCAACCCTAACCCTTCTGATGACAAAGTGTGAGATGAGAAGGGAGGGCAAGGCTGGAGAAGGATGAACATTCTGCCTTTGTGATGCATTTCTGTGTGCAGGAAACAGATGAAGTGTCACCATTAGTAACATTTGTTATTGAAAGGACTGATTGGTTCTGCTGGAGGCAGCACTTTATCAGATCCAGACCACGGGGTGTTTGCTTCTGCTTTGGGATTCTCTCCCAGCACAGCAATAACTCAGTTTATTAAAATATTCTATGGATAGATCTCAGGGTATGGATCCTTTCGAAAGCCCAGGTTATTGGGCTGCTGTGGCGGGGTGATTATGCTGAGGGGAATCTCTTGCAGGGCTGAACTGTAAATGTTGTGGCACCTTGCCCTGAATCCAGCCTCCTGAACCCATTCTGGGCAGGGTTTGTGCTCAGGGAGGTGCAGGATCACAGTTTTCCCTGTGCTAAACCAGAAAAAAAGAGGAATTAACAACCCACGAGTGCAGCGTTTCAGATGAGAGACCCCGTTAAGTGCTGGCCACAATAAAGGACAAAATGAGTGTTCAGAAAACTTTGAGATGATTTTATCGGGGTGCCAAAGGGAGCTGAGAGGAGCTGTTGTGCTTTGGGCTGGAGGCAGCGGCTCAGCCATGGCACAGACTGCAGTGACTGGAGTTATTACCTCCTGTCAGCTCCTGTGTGACCCCTGTGAAATGAGGTGCTGGTCCCAGCCCCGCTCCCAGCAGGCAAACTCTGCCTTCCCAGCTCCCCCAGTGCTGGTTTGTCACTCACAGCCCTGGCACGGAGCCTTGGAGTGCAGAATAAACAGCAGCCTCACCTCTGCAGCTGGCTCTGGGGTCAGGGCTGAGGCTGGCTGGCAAATCATTGCAAAGGTTTGAAAGCGCTGCTGGTACCGGGTAAATAACCCATCTCATTTCCCAGAGCTGCCTCTGGCAGCTTTCACTTCTCTGACAGAGCTGCACGTGGCCCTCAGCGTTGTTAGGAATGATCTGCTCCTGTTCTGCTTCTGGGCACCCACCACACAACCTGATTCCTCTCTGCTGACACTTCTCCTCTGACTTATCTTATTCCTGACTCTTTTAATACAGCGCTATCTATCTGGGGGATGGTTCCGGGTATGTTTCTCTCAGTATGTGCTGATGAACAGATTCTGTTCCAGATATCTATTCATGTCCTACTCTCATTTTAACTTCAAAATATTCCTCTCCCAGAGGTTTTCATTAGAATAATTTTCCACACTGTGGAGAATCAGACAGGCTTCATTCTGAAAATCAGCAATGAATTTACAGGAGTGACTCATCAGGTTTTTTAAGCAATAATTTCCATATAAAAGAGGTAAGAACAATAAAAATTATTTCCCTTTGCAAGCCTGCAGGTGCAAATAGGAGCAAGAGTTTATGGAAATGTGATTTAATAAACAGATGTTTGTTTTTTTTTCCTACAGGTAACCCTCCTGCTACGGGTACTGGAACTTTGCACATCACCTTGGAGGATGTCAATGACAACGTCCCATCCCTTTATCCAACACTGGCAAAAGTTTGTGACGACGCAAAAGATCTCAGGGTAGTGGTTCTAGGAGCATCAGATAAAGACCTTCACCCCAACACAGACCCATTCAAATTTGAACTCAGCAAGCAATCCGGCCCAGAAAAGTTGTGGAGAATCAACAGGCTTAACAGTAAGGCTGTAATTTTGATTATTGTGCATTGATTCCCCCCACTCCTCCATCCCAGTGTACTCCCCCAGAGGGACTGGGGGAATTTAGGAGGGGTTTTGTGTGAAAGGTTTGTAGGATGGACCCACTGCTGCTGCTTTACCCTGTGCTGTGTCTGCTGGACCAGCTGCCTGTGGAACACTCCAGCTCCAAAACCTGCAGCTCCTTCTCTTGTTATGTTGGCTGAACTTTCTCCTTTCACTTTTGCGTTAATGAGGGGCTACAATGACTGAGGATTTTGTGAAGATTACTGTATCACATGGCACACAATTTGTTTGCACGAGGTGCACAAGGCCTTGCTATAGGACAGCATGAAAGTTTTGCATGGACTTTAGCAATTTAATTGAAAAACTTCCTAATTTTAAGTATTTAAACTCTTCCCAAATAAAATACCCCAGTTGCAGAAGGTTTGTATGCCAAATTGAGGGCACAAAGTACAAAATTTCTTTTTAATGTAGATTATTTCTATTCTGGAATGTATTCTTTTTCTCTGCCACTCTCCAATCTTTTAGTCCATGCCATATTTTTAGAAGAAACTAGAGATGGATGTGATGGCTGTGCCTGCCTGCAGGACAAAGGGGAGGAGCTGTTTTCTGGGCTATTCCCCAGACATCAAAGCACCCCTCTGTTCCACCCTAAAGGAATTATCACACCCACCTGTGTGCCAAGGGCTGCTGTGGCCCTCAGTTCCCAGGTGGAGAAGATCTGTGGATCTGGAAGGGGCTTTACTTCCCTTCCCTGCCTTCTCTGGGAAATTGTGGAAGTGCTTCAGCAGCTTTGCCTGTACTTCCTGGCAAGAAGAGTTATTTTTTCCTTTAGCAAGTTAATTTATTATCTCTTCTTGTCGTTTTTGGGGTGACGTGCCCTTAGCATGTCAATAGTATATTAGTTTTAACTGGAAACTTCTACCAATAATTTACAGACCAAATAATGTATTTAAACAAAAGAGGCTCTTGCAAGTCTTTCTTTTGGTGGGGTTTGGAATAAGTTTGTAATTAGATTTCGGCCCATGAAAGAATTTCAGTACTGTCTCTTCTCTCCAATTCAATTAATTTGCCTTTTTCTTAGTGTATTCTCATTTTCTTCCTGATTTCCATGGCTAACTGGTGTGTCTGATGTTGCTTGTAGATTCTTTCAC
Source organism: Pseudopodoces humilis (assembly GCF_049639895.1). Classification (NCBI taxonomy): domain Eukaryota; kingdom Metazoa; phylum Chordata; class Aves; order Passeriformes; family Paridae; genus Pseudopodoces; species Pseudopodoces humilis. Next base: position 3,687,982 of record NC_142213.1, on the reverse strand, counting down.
TCTTTCAAGCAACCAACATTTGATTAATTCTCCCCTCATCCTTTGCAGATACCCATGCCCAGGTCATCCTGCTTCAGAACCTGAAAAAGGCCAATTACAACATCCCCATCTCAGTGACAGATTCTGGAAAACCGCCTCTGACCAACACCACAGAACTGAGATTACAAGTGTGTACCTGCAAGAAATCCAAAATGGACTGCAGTGCATCTGATGCTCTCCACATCAGCCTGACCCTAATCCTCCTTTCACTCCTCAGTTTATTTTGTAAGTCTTTTGCTGAGCTGTAAGTAATGAGGTGTTGTTGATCTGCTCATTTGAACTCTACATCAGAAAACCCTCCAAGGGAGAAGTTAAATTCACACATTGATACCATAATGCTGTAATTTTGGGTTCTTTTTCCATGAGGGAATAGCTGTGAGAAAGGTGGGGGTAGGGGGATTTCCATAGTAAAAAAAAATAAAATAGCAATGAATGCCTGATTGTCCAATTAAGAAATAGAAGCAATAATTTTAAGAAGAATCAAAGGGGATCAGAGCTAACATATGATGAACTAAGAAGTACCAGCTGTAGTAGCAGATTTGTGCAATGCTTGCTTTCATCTCTCCCCACTTGAATTCAGTTCAAACCCAGAAAGAGGAGATTAAAGGTGTTCATGTAACAATGGCTGTTCTGGGTCACCAGGAAAACGAGGACTGTCTGCTTCAATCTATTCCTCCACATAAAATGTGCAAGTGATTGGAACATGAGGAACTTATTTGAGATTCTGGGCTTAGAACCACCCAGAGCTGATAATCAAATGCCCAGTCTGGGTTGGAGGGCAGAGAGAACTGACAGATAAAAGAAATTTCTGCTGTTTCTGGGAAGGGAATTTTGTAAATCTTATTTGGAAAGCTAACTTGAACTGGAAGTGGGAAAAAAAAAATCCCAGAATGATTCAAAAGTAGGAATTCCAAGCCATGGAATCCACCATTTAAACTGGGTGTGTCCCTGGCTAGTCCTGTGACAGCTGCCAGCAAAATTTTTGATGCAGTGTTAGGTTTGAATTTTCTCTGTTTCAAAGGAGTATCTGTAGCTACAGATAGTAAATCTGTTACTTAAGGACTGTTACTTTCACCTTCCATTAACAGACTACATTGTCTGGTGACTTTCAAGGCCTTGTACTGTCCATCAGAGAAAATCTGCCACGAGGTCAAGGCAGAGATCCTTTACACATCTGAGGCTTGGTGTGTGCTTGATTACACATCCTGTCCATGTTTTCTTCTCCTTTTATCCCAAAAGGTTGGCATGAAGGTCGTGAGCGAGCTGGTACCAGCTAATGTTTGTGATGCTCTTTGAAGATGAAAAGGACTATATAAATGCTAAGTGCAAATTCCTGCTCTTAGTCTCAATCAGTGACATCTAAAGTGTCTGCTTTGGCTTTGGTTCAGCTGGGCTGGGTTTAGTCTCCTGGAACCAAATGCAAACTTCAGCTGTTAGGAGTAATATGTTAAAAATATTTGACAGGGTGTGACACTATTGCAGCAGTGATATAAATATGCAGCCCATTGATTCAAATATATTCTTGTTGCCACTTCATAAATGTTGCTGCTGCTACGCTAGGCGTGACTTTCACCACTGGAATTACTTTCTTATCTGACGTGATTTGCACTTGAACTTTATTTACATTGGTGCATCTGCTCAGAATACAATGAGGTAGAAAAAGCTTTTTTACTTTGGAAAGCTGTTATTTTCATGTTGGTTCTTTACAGCCCCCACCAAGAAGTATGATCATTTTCCTTAGGTTGAATTATAAAGCCAGTTTTAAGTATTGGAAAGCACTTTTTGAGTTGTTCTCCTTGGCTACAGGTCTTGTCCAGCTCAGCTGTGAGTGGAATACATCCCAAGGGTATCCCAAGGGCATCCCAAGGGTATCCCATGGCTGTCATTCCACCTCTGGAGCTGTTACCCAGCCATGTCTCTGCAAAGCCAGCAAGCACCACAACACCCCTGAGCATTTTCCTCAGGTGTGAACGACTGCACGGAGGCAGGAAAGAATGGGGCTGGGAGCTGGTTAAAATAATGTGGTTCTGTGTTTGAACTTCTCTGAAATGCTCTGCTATCATCCCCTTCCCAATTCATTTCCACACACAGATTTTTTATAACTGTGATTAGCTCCATTGCAATGTTTTGTATAGTCCAAATATTTATCAGAGTAATCAAAGATTACGATGCCATAAAAACAAAGAGGACTTTAGTGCTTATTGAACAGATGAAACGTCCTATTTCTAGTGGCAAGTTATGGGTTTAATTTTAGCAAAAGCCCTTACGTGGCTCACTTTGCTCCCAGTATTTGTGTTTTATGTGGCTCTTGTTCCTGGAAGGTAAATCCTTCAGTCAAATGAACTTTGTTACTCATGCCAAAGTATTTCTTTTTGTATTTGACATCTGGTGTGAGGATAGATAGCCCTCTGAAAGAGCTGCTCGTGGTAAAAGAGTCTTGCATGAATATCTTTCCTATAGAAAACATCTTGGTATTATCATTTAAATGGTGCAATTATTATCTATACTTAGAATATGTGCCTCCTTCGTAAATCATGAAAGAAGTCAGATGTGGCAGATTTCTGAAGTGTCTGAGCACACAAGTGAAGAGCCTGATTAAAACTGAAATGGATGCAAAACCCAGCAGTTCCTCCCATTCTGGAGCTATCCTACTGTGCTCACTATATTGAAGGATAATGGGATACAGACTGCAGAGCTGCCCAGAAGCCCCTGGGAAGGTAGATATAGTCAGAACCAGAAAAATTTAGGAGTTTCTGGCAGCCAGAAATAGAAAATATAAAATGCCAAAATACATGGGCAGATTTGCACAACAAAACATCGAGGTGGAATTAAAAGGTGATGAGTGCAAAGTTGATTGGAAAAAGGAGCATCTTTATATATTTTGTATTTGACCTAATTACCACTGGGATTTACTGAGGTCAGGCTGGGATGATGGAGACTGGACAGGCACAGAAGTTTCCAAAGTTTCAATTGTGACAAATATTGGAAAGAATATTGTCACTTGTCATTAATGCATGTTTAAGATGAGACTTCATGTGGTGGCATTTTGTCCTGTGTCAGCTTTTCCTTGCCATTACTGGAGACGAGACAGGATCAAATGTTCAGATATCCAGAATTTAGTGCTTTAGGTTGAGGAAAAAATGTGAAAAGAAAATCTGTGTTCCTGGTCAGGGAGGGGAAGTACAGCAAACAGTTCCTTGAGGAGAAGAGCAAGTGGGGAAAAATGAAAATGTGTCAGGAGCAGGTCTGGTGCTGGTGTGAGATTGTCCATGATGCCCTGAGTTCTGCACTGCCTCAGTCACTTCGTGTTTCCAGGGACACAGCTGAACCAGCTCTGCCCAGAATTAATGTAAAAAAGGGACACCTCGACACCACCAGAATTGCAAACAGCTTCCCTCTGGAAGGCTCCTCAGTGTGTTCAGGGAGAGAGCAGCTCTAACATTGCACGAGGATGAGGGATGGAGATAGAGGCAAAGCAAAACAAGCAAAAACCAAATTTGTGCATATTGCCATAACAAAGTCAGCAACAAAATCTCCCCCAGGCCCTATGGGAGACTGAGAAAGAACCACTCTGGCTGGCAGAACTAAGCTTTAGATCTATTACAAATTATTTATATTATTATTAGTAATTAAAGTAGTATTTGAATTCTGGGCTTTTGATTTTATAATAACTATTTCACTTAATTGCATAATCATAGAATGGTAATTGCATTTCATATCTTCTTTCACATTCTACCAACATAAAAGACCACGTTAGATTCAAATGTGTGGAATGAAGGGAATAAAAGAACAACCAAAGGCACAATAGTCACATATTTTTACTTACATTTCTTTGCTATAAAAAGACTGAGATTCTAACACTTCACATTGAAAAAACCCAATTTTTTATCTTTTTTGACTATCAACCAGGAATAAGCTTTTTTTGTTCACCTGGCCAGTACAAGGCTGGAAGTTGACTTGAGCTGAAATAAGCAGTGTTCCATTATTCTGAACGGAAAGTGAGGTGCCAGATGAGGGAGGAAAACACTTCCTGAAAGAAATTAAATAAGCTGGAGGTCTCTACATTGCAATTAATTTGTTAAAGTCAGGGTGAAAGGCCTCAGGTGTGTTTGTAAAACAGACTTGCACAGATGTCTGTGCTGCAATTGCAAAGAAGCCTTAGAGATACCCCTGAATTTAATTTCCTAGTAATTTCCACAAACTTTTCCTATTTAGTGCTGGCTGTCCCTCACTGTATTGTCTTTTTCTGATTTGAGGAATGCAGCTACAGGGCCCATAGAGAAAATACAGGTGGCTTTTTTTTCCCCTTGAAAATGATATATTTATTATTAAACCACTACAAAAGAAAAAAAAACAAAAAAAAAAACCACCAAAAAACCAAATCTAATTATATTTAACTGGTGGGTTTGAATTTCCATGGAGCTGGACAGGCAGAGTTAATCCTGCAGTGTTATCTCTCACCCAACTCATTTTTCAAAGCAACAGCAGCCTCTGTATCTCTTGTTTTCCCCTTGTTACTTGTGTAGGAACATCAAGTGGCTGAAAAGTGAAACAATGAATTCCTGAAAGGTGCCAAAATCAGACAAACCCCAGCAGGTTTGAAATGCAGCAGAACTTTAAGGTCACTGCTCTTCCCATTACCTGTGCAGATTTGTTACCTGCTCATTCCCACTTTTCAGCCTTTATTTTGAATTACTTGGCTTAGTTTTAACCATTCAGGTTGATTTTTTAGTTCAGGGCTCAACAGTTCAGTTGTTCCAGTCGAATTTTGGGTTTTTCCAAAGGAAAAAGTTCATCCCTGTTCCATCCAGTTCCAGAGGAACCATGAGAGGAAGGGTTCCCAATAGGTGAATTTGCTAAAACCAATAATTCTTGTCTGTTTCTTTGTTTTGTTGGTTGGGTTTGGTGGTTTTCTCTTTACATTTTAAGTCATTTTAGCACCTTTTAATCTTCTACAGCAATTTTCTACTTTGCAGAGCAGTTTATTTAAAAATAAGTTAAAAAAAAATCAGCTAAATTAAAAAGACTGAGGAAGTCTGCAAGATACATTTTCCCATTTCTGAGAAGTGAAATATCCCTATTTTGGCTAGAATTGTGAAAATTATCAAAATGGGGAGAGTTTTGCTCTGAGAGGTGTTTTATTGAGGTGGTTGTTTGTTTTGTTGGTTTTTTTTTTGCACTGCTCTAAATTGAATTGCATTCTTGTGCTAGAGCACAACCATGTAGGTACCTAAAATATCACCTGAATTTTGCTCTCCAAGTAAAATATTTATATATATATATATAATGTATGTATATGTTTATATAAATAATATATATTATATAGATATATAATATTCTGTATATTATATAAATATATATTTATATATAATATATAAAATACAATAAGTATAGATAATAGATATTTTTGTATAATATATATATAGATAGACTACAATATATATTATATATTTATATTGATATCTAGTGAGTTCCAGAAATGCAAATCTCACCTCCTAAACCAAATAACAGCAGCAATATCCAGTAATCACTCACTGCCCTTTTTACAGATGCTTTGGACCACATTGATATTCTTATTTTTGCAGCCAAATATCACTGAAATAGATGCTTTCTCAAATGCCTGTACGAGGAAAACACCACTTTTATTTGTGTCCTTAAAGATTTTGGTTGATTATTAAGGAAAGGCTGCCTTGGGGGTTAAGGAGGTGCTTCAATTTGAGCCAGCCTTGATTTGAATCTCAATTTTAACACAGAGCTGTGTCCATTCTTCTGATTTCTCTGCAGGTTTTTCCAGTCCTGCAACATATTGCACAGTTTGGGAGCCCACCTAAAGTTAATGGGGCTTGGAATGGCCCAGCAATCCATATGGATGTCCATAATTGGGAACAGGATGTTTGTACACCAGACAAGACAAATAGAAATGCCCCCAAACTACACATCAGCATATTTAAAATGTGCTTAATAACATCACATTTTATCGAGTCAATTAGGTGGGAAATGGCATTTTACACACATTTGAAACCGTCCAAACACATTCCAGAAGTGCAGAGGTGAGAAAACAGGGCAGTTTGGAAGGTGTGTGTTTGGAATGCTGGAGGGAGCAGACACAGCTCCTTCCCTAAGAGCTGCACTATTACTGCTGATGGTCATTCTGGAGGCATGGAATGGACATTTAAAGAGATTGGTTTGATAGCCCATTTAGTGCTGTGAATTCAAGTGAGCGCTTTTATGTTTTCATTTTCTCAACAGTACTTCACAGTAATTGTTGATATATAATATTTTGTATTTCTTTTCCGAACAACTTCTTAAAGCCACATAAATATCGAATTTCAGATAGTTATCATCAGGATTGCTCTGGAGTGGCCTATGATTAAAAACCAGCACTGAACAGATGACCAGTTGATGTATCATTTTTCTGCCATTAATGGTCATTATACACCGTGGGATGTTTGTTTCTTTTCTTTGTTTTGGATCTTTTCCTACTCTATAACATCCAAATAATTTGATGTAAACAGCTTTCTATTCAGATTTGGGAGGGATATTAAAGATTAGGAGGAGCCTAAAGGTTTGGTGATGTTGCCTTTGCTTCTGTAATACCCAGTGGATACTTACAAAGCCCTTTAAAAGGACCATTAATGTTTGGAGTATTTCAGATTACATCTCAAATCCATAATTTTTTCATAAAATTAATTGGGATAGGTCATTGCTTGGTGCTTAGATAAGTGCCACATTTAGGAGCAGTTCTTCAAAAAATTTGAAATCAGCACATTGATACCAACACAGCCAAACCCAGCAATTTTCTATTTGGTTTTTTCCTTTTCTGTGGCTTCTAAGCATAATACTTCTCTCTAGTTTTTATTCTTACCCAACAAGAATTTCTTCAGATGATTAATTTAGGATTTCAAGCTGGGTTTTTTCTATACCTACAGATCTGAATGTGTCTGGATTGTTCATGTTCTGCTTGTTTAGAACTGATGGTAACCTGTGCTGTGCTGCTGTGGGAGATGAGATCTGACTGCCTGAGCAGCTTCCAGTCCTTTAAAACGCTGGCTTCCTGCTACAGCTGATGCATTTCATTTCCAGCATCCCTGTGAAAAAATCAGCAGACTTGTTCAATGCTGCTATTTCAAAACTGTACTTATTCATTTCACTTGTTGAATATTTTCAACAATTCCATTCAATTTATCAGATTAGAGCAGGAGAAAATAATCCATGCAGGCTGCAGGCAGCCACCTCTGCAATTCTTTAGTTTTGACAGAACTGGAAAATGAAGGAAGCGTTTATTCCTTTATTGCTTAAATGAAGGCAACACTGCTTTGGCAAAGTATCCAAATGAAATTCACATCAATTTTAAAAAATAATAACGGAGTACATCTTGGCTGTTCTACCCTTAAACTCCCCCTCTCCCAGTGAGATACTTCATATCCCTGGAGAAGAGGAATTTTGTTAGGAGGTGTTTTATTTGATAAACCTAGCGCTGAGCTGGTAGCATGTGACACTGAATTTCCAAGCAAGGAGAGTTGGAATTTTGCTTCATCTGAGCAACTTTTCTTTCAATAAATGTTTCTTTTCTGCACTTAGGAACAGCTCATTACATAGAGAGGGGTGTGAGTACCTGACAGGGAAGGCACAAACAAGGATTCAGCAGTTCCCTTGCCAGCATCAGAAGGGCACTTTGGCTTCCACCAGCACTGCTTTGGATCTGCCATTATATATATATATAATATATAATATATAATATATAATATATAATATATCATATATCATATATCATATATCATATATCATATATCATATATCATACATTTATAATAGATAAAATATCTATTATAAAGTGTAATAATAAATTATTATAATAAATATAATTATAATAAATTATAATATAAACTTTATAGAAATATTTAAATATATAAATAAATATAAATAAAAATAAATAAATAAAAATAGAATTATAATAAATTAGCAGTGTGATATTCCCAGCACTCTGGGAAATATCCTCTCCTGGTGTCACACAGGTGAAATGAGCCCAGCAGGGGGATGTGTCCCCTGGGACTGGCACCTTCCCCCTGTGCCCTGCTGGTCTGGGCTGGTTGCAGAGCCCCTGGCAGCGTTTCAGCTCCTGGTGTTAAACACCAGCACTGATTTACCAGAGCCCACCGAAGCTCTGAGTGCAATTATGAGCCTCTCAATTCACACACACAGCCCTGATGCACACAGAGCTTTTCCCATCTTTAATAACTTCCAAATAATTTCTCACATAAATGAGAAACAAATTGTGTGTGATGTTATAAGCTGCATATTTTCAGGATAAACTAATTTACTCTTGGAGACTTTATAATGTTTTCCCCAATGTGTTGTGTCCAGTGAGATCACCAGTTTGCTCTGGCTGGTATTAACCCCAAATTTCTTGATTGCAGGAATGAAAACACAGGGTATCTGTCTGAGAATAGTCCTTCAAATGCAGTGGGATTTGGGGGGAAATTTATAATAATTTATAGGCACATGGTGCAAACACTGAAACTTCTGAGGTTGAAAGCTACCTGTGACAAATCAACCAGTGATGCACATGAAAATAATTTATATTTTTCAAACTTCTACATCTAAACTAATAACTATGCCTCTAATTAATGACCTTTCCTAGATGTTAAATCCAGGAAAGAAGTACCTGGATGTTGATTAGCTGCCTAATCAGAAACACGGTGCTGATGTCTTCTATCATTTTTGTTACCTCTTTAGCATTATTGAAGTTTCAATAAAGTCCATGATGTAATGTAGACTTTTAATTATGCCAGATTAATGTAATATTTCTGATGAAAGGGTAATTGAAAGAAATGGAGCATGCATGAACTGAACTCCAAACTCCAGCTGCGTTAACTCTCTTATTTTAATGGGAATTAAAGGATGAATGCATTTTGGGTAAAGCTCATTCCTGTACAGAGGGTCAGCAGGAAACTTAAAAGCCTTTAAATTTTATGAGGTTTTAACTGCAATGTAGAAACAGTGTCTGTGTAATAGAGGGTGAGCTTGGCCTCATAAGGAGCACATCTTCCAAGCTGAATTCTCAATCTTGACCTGTTTCTTTAAAATAAGCATTTTAAAAAAATAAAATAATATCTAAACACATTCAGAGAAAGCTCAGGCCGCAACAGGGAAAGCTGGGAAATACCAAAAGAGCGTTTTCTGAGATCAGAAGTTCTGCAAACGCCACTGCTAGCTGGCTGAAGGGAAGGGTTCTGCTGCAATATGAGCTCTTGGCAGCCTGAACCACGGGGAATGCATTTACATCCTACCAGTTGCTTTTTCCCTGGAATGCAGCTTATGAAATCTTTGTCTTAAAATATGTGTATTTTTTTTCCTCCAATTTCTTCTGTTGCATGGATGAACATGAGGAGCAAACCTTGAGTTAGCCCAGTGTGAAAGAGGCAGGGAGCTGTCTCTGCAGGCATTGAAAAGGCCAATATTAAGAACACTTGGGCTGAATTAAGTGAATTGCACCTTTTCAAACCAAATCAGCTTTTAAAACCCTAATTCAGGGCTTTCCTGTGGAGTTGGCCACCACCAACTCCAAATACAGTCAGCAGACTTTGGCTTGGTAGAAAGAGGGATTTATTGCATCTAATTTTCTATGTCATGAGTCTCCCTACCCTGAACTGGGTACTTAGACCTATATCCCCACAGTATAATTATTTTTAATAATGCTATCATAATTATTTTTAATAATGCTATCAGTGCATTAGATCCAGACAAACTCTCACAATGTTTGTCAGTTTTCTTGACCAGCAGAAGCAAATCTCCTCTTCCAAGGCCAAAGCCCTGATGCCAACAGCCAGCAGCTGACTCTGAGAACGTGCTGCACTTTCTTATCTGAGGCCATTGACCAGAAATGGAATAATTCAGAAGCACATGGCACCAAACCCTGCCTTTTACACTGCTATCCCACTGTTATCTTAGAAGGAATGAGGCTGAATGTGTCTCTCAAGTATCAGAGAAGAGCAGAGGAGAACTGTGAGATAGAATTGGTGAAGATCGCATTAGAGATTGAAATGAGAGAGATTTCAGGAGAAATGAGTTCCCTGTAGCTGTGCTCACTTGGTACTGCTGTCCACCCCTGGGTACCCAAAGGGAAAGGTGGAAGGGACAAAATAAGAGCAAAAATTCCCACCCCACCTTCATGGCTTGAATGTCTTGGGCAGCAAATCACTCATTGTAGGTAATTTCTGTCTGCCTGCATCTAAAACACATGGTGTGTAATAATTCCTGAGTGCTGAGGCCAGGTACGGAGACAGAGCTGACAAAAAGAAAATAAAATAATTATTAGGCCTAATTATCATTAGTGTGCAGATCTAAACCTGCCAGGCACAGGCTTACCAGGGAATTAAGTTCTTAAAAGAAATAGTTCTCATTGATCAGCGAATGCGCTCCCTGCACGCATTATTTGCACATTTTATGCTCACAGTATTCCTTAAATACTAATATATTTTATGAGCTGCTGCCAGCTGCAAACTTTAAATTGTCTGTGCTATAAAATGCATAAGAATGGGTTAAAAAAAATAAAATTAAAAACCAATGCAACCCCTTCAAAGTGAGTGGAAAAGTCACCAGGTGAGCTGGTTAGAGCTGGGGCTCAAATAAGTAGACTAAAAATTTGGTTCTGTGTGAGCATTTCTGGAACTTTTATTTGTTCCTTCTTTATGGGGACAATAAAGAAAAAGAAAAGCCAGCAAGAAAACTACAATTCTTATACAGGAAACAATAATGAACACTGGAGATCCAGCTGGGAGAACAGAGAGATTTTAAATATGGACCAGAGGCTCAGAGCTCCCCAGTGAGTTTCTAACAGAGCAGTTGTGCTGTTTTCAGTGGATTTCCCCACATTCAGAACTGAGTTTTCTGGGAAATACTTTGGTTATCCTTGATTCCTGTATTAAAAAAGTTACTGGCCAGAATGTTTGGCCAATTAACACCTTATATGACCTTACCACTCTTTGTAGGAAGTAAATTTGTGGCTGACACTGTTATTAACCACAGAAACTAAAAGACCAATGCTCTCTAGGACAGAAACAATTTCCAATCAATTTCGTGTGCAGTGGGAAGAACCAAGATAGATTTGATCTTGTGTACTCTTACTTACCAAAGATGGTTTTCTACTGAAGCTCTACAGACCATAACTTTGAGTGTTGAATCTGATTTCCAGAGGCAAAAGCTACTCCTTCAATAATCCACCTGTGAAAAAGGGTCAATCACCACTAATGGCTTCCAGCTTTGGAATAATTCTTTTACCACAACCTCAGTCAAGGCTTAGCTGAATTCAGAATTGTCTTGGCACCCTCTGCCAATGCCAAGGGTTTTGTGGAAGTGTCAGCAGATGTTGGGACACAGCTCTCTATGGAAAACAAAAAAATCCAGGTTTCTTTGAACACACATCAAGGGGAAGTTGTCACCCCGGGCTGTGAATGACAGGTAAAACAGGTCCTGCAAGGAAAATCCAGGAATGTGCAGGGGGAAGAGGCAGTGAAGGAGCCACAGGTAGAGAGCGTTTTGTCCAAGTGGCAGAGCAGGAAAATGCTCTGTACAGCACAAGGCCGGCAGGAGATGAGCACACAGCAGCTCAATTTGTCAAGGGCTCAAAAAAGACACTGCAAACCTGCTAAATGAGAGCCTGGGTAGGAGATTTATCTGTTTGAATGGCTACAAAAAGTCCTTTGGGACAATGTGTGAGAGAGAATCCTCTAGATTGACATAACCTAAATATACAGACCTAGAAAGGAGATTCCATGACAAAAACCTCCTCTGGTTTGTTTGTGCTTTCAGGCTTGAACAAGAGGCAGGATGATGGTGGTGTCCTGAGCAATCAAAGAAGGGAGTGCTTCAGGGGGAAGATTTAAGAGTTGAGCTGTAGCTGTGCTGAGCTGTCAGGAAAACATCCAAAAGTTATCAGAGCTAGAGGCTGACATTTTAGACTAAATGGAAAAGTGGGAGAAGAGAGTAAGAGCTCTGAACTGTCAGCATCGATGTGATTGCAGAGCAGGGACGGATGGTGTCACTGAGAAGGGGAAGAAACCAAAGTGGGGGTGAAAATTAAATTTAAAAAATGAGGGTCTGGAGGAATGAGGCCGAAGGACAGGCTGGAAAAGTGATTAGAGAAATCATAGTAAAATTATAGGAGGAGATAGTCCCAGGAACCAGGGGAACATCAGATTTCCAGGCAGGTGATTTAATGGATCAAAAGCAAGGAAGGATGTGGGGAAGCGATTTCAGTGAAAGAAAATCTTGGCAGGTATTGTAGAGCTTTGAGGTGAAAGGAGTAAAGACTGGGGTGGTGCTTGCACAGGCAGGTGGGGTAATGGGGAGGATCAAGAGGTTATTGTGAGAGACAAACCAGCCTTCAATAGATACAAAAATAACAAAGGAAAAAGATTCATAATTAAAGCTGAGCTAACTAGTTTTTGTACATCATTTACTCATGAAAGACAATGTGTGCAAAAGGCGGTAACATTCATTATGTCTGTCAATATAATGTCAAATATACAAGCTTTCCTTCAGGTGTGCACATAAATCACCAAATCCTGCCCTTTATTTACAGGCTGTTGGTGAAGCAGCTCACTGGCTGCTCAGATTGGTGGGATATTTATAAATTTGTGCTGACAGATTTCTCTGGTGACGTTTCAGCCTGTGGATTGCACAGAAACTCAGCGCCACAGCTGCTGCTCATTCATCATGTACAAGTGTCAGTCCTTAGCAGGAAGCCTTCCAAGGATCTCCTAAGGGTTCAGAGCAGCTTCGTCAATCCCAGAGCCAGTGTCAGCTCCTTTGAGCCAGGGTTAAACAAATGCCCTTTAATGACACTAAGCTTCATTGGGATCTGGAAATGCTATTTTTCATGTTGTCTGTGAGATCAGAGTCTCAGATTCTTTCTTTTCACTACCGAGGAGATCAGGTTGTTTACGAGAATTTAGTTCTAGCTGAATCCCTAACTCAAATATATCCAGACTTTGGCAGTCATGACCATAAATCTCCTATATGTGAGTCTGGATCCTGATTTTGTGGCCAGACTTTTTCTTTAAGCAGCAGGATAAAAATCCATATGCCAAGCAATTCCAGATTTTGTCCTATTTGGAAATCTCAGTTAAACTTCTCTCTTCAGTGAACCCCAGCCATCAGCACCTCTATGGATTTCTTACACTTAATTTGCTTTATTTACCTTTGTTTATGAGAACTGAAGAGCTGCAGGGAAGGGGCCAGGCAGGTGTTGGCATCCAGGTGCCTGCATCGCTGCAGAATTCAATACTGACATCAATTCAAACGATAACAAGAAAGAAACAGATAAAACAAAACAGCCTTATCAATAATTATATTAAATTTGATTTGCCCTAAAAGGCAAACAGATAATTAAAAATTTTAAAGGGTACAAACCAGAATCTAACCATTGACCATTGCATTTCTGTGGTGGTGACAAAACTGTCAATACTGCAATCTCACAATCTTTGAAGCGAACAGATACAATAAATATTAGACAAACATTTGCTGAGTGAGTTTTGATGTGTCATTCTCCTGGTTTTATAGGCTGAGTGTAAGCTACAGCTAATGTTAGATTTGCTCCTAAACTCTCCTTTCTGAATTTCTTTGCTGCCTTGGTATTATCAGAGTGTCCATCTAAAACAGAATTCAAGTGCCACATTCACTTTATTTAATAAAAGATCCACGTATAAGTCTTATATTTCTGTAGCGATATTAATATGATTCACCAGCCCTTTTATTCCCTGGTATATTCACAAACTATAAGGCTCTATTAGAGTGTTATTTTTCAAAAGATATTGTTTGTTTGCTCTTTTCTTGTCAGGGTGTGCAGGGAGGGAGGGGCTGGCATTTCCTTGTGCTCCTGCACAAATGTAACCAATGGAGGTGTCCAAAGGAGGGGGAATCAAGTCCTGGCTCAGGATTTATCCCCTCACCACATCTTCCAGAATTGCACCACAAAAGTCTCTGACTGCCCCACATTTCCTCTAGAACATTTCTGCATTCACAAATAATTGCTGCTGGACCCAGATAATTGATATTTAACTATTGGCAATGCTCATGCACTCAATCAATGATTTGACTGGGGGGGAAAAAAACCCCGAACAGTTAAAAGATCCTGTGATTTGCATAGCAAAACTCACCCCCATCTCGTGTCCTTTAGGTCTGTAAGAATTCCTGCCATTTGAAGCTGTCCTACTGAGTTGCCACGGCAACAAGAAGAAGGAAAAACCCGTCAGATCTGAAGATTGCAGTTTACAATTACTGTTCTTCACTCCTCGGCCTCAGTTGCTCCAGTTTAGTTTGCAATCTCACTCAATCTGTCCGACTGTACCTTGGTGTTCGACAGCCTCCACCCCCTCTGCCCTTTGTCCCTGGATTCCTCCTGCAGGACACAAGGTTTACTCAAAATTTTCTCTGAATGTTAAAAGACCATGACATCCAAACCCGACCTTGGGGGAGCAGAAAAAAAAAACAAATCAAAACAGATTGACTCCATTTTTTTCTATCTGTTGACTTGTTGCTATTCAACTGTTCAGAAAATATTTTGTCTGTGGGTTAGTATTTGTATATGTATGAGTGTATGTATATATATATATATATATTTATATAGAGAGAAGAGTTATACCACAGGTTTAGCTTTTATACCGTGTTCATCTGGAGCGTGAGAGGGGAGGGAGCAGAAAACCAGAGCCACAGATGAATTGTAGCTGTTCCACCATGGCTAAACCTGCTGTGTTTGCTGTCTAGAGCGTGGCCAGGAGGAGCGAGCCTGTGGCCACCCCACCCCACCCCGGGCTCTGCCGTGGCCCTTCTCGTACCTCAGGTTCAGCAAACAAGAAATGCCAGTCCCCGGGGCTTGTTCCTGATCTGAACTGCTCTGCTGGGCCCCAGAGGGAGCTGAGGATGCAGGAGGAGCAGCCAGGTGTGACCCAAGCACAGCTCAGCCTGGTTTGAGGGGCTGAAGGCTGGAAAGGTTCTCTGGGGCAGGTGGCAGAATGTTTTTATCAGCTCTGCAGGTGAGAAGCCAACAGAGCCTCGGTGTTTGCCAGAGTGCTGATCTCAGCCTCTGTGCCAGGAGCAGCACAGGTGCCCTGTTCTATAAATACCCTCACAAACACACAAACACATCGTTTTGGAGATATATATATATATACATACATACACATGTACACAGTTTCCAGTTAAGAGTAACAAGAGCATTTCTTTGTGTGTGTAAACTTACCACACC
The DNA here is from genome assembly GCF_049639895.1 of Pseudopodoces humilis. Taxonomy (NCBI): domain Eukaryota; kingdom Metazoa; phylum Chordata; class Aves; order Passeriformes; family Paridae; genus Pseudopodoces; species Pseudopodoces humilis. The sequence continues at coordinate 3,672,696 of NC_142213.1, read as the reverse complement.
TGTTTGCAGACATGGGAAAAAAGGGTGTTTGTTCTCTATGAATATGGATCCTTTTTTATTCTGTGAGCATGTAAGGTCAAAAAAAAAATTCCTTCTAACTGTATGAAGATGATCATCTTGTTAATAAATTGTAAATGATCCATCAAAGCTCACACCAAATTTTTATAAAATTAACACAAAAAGTATACTAGTGACAGACTGTGGCTTTTATTAGAGCTTGCCAGTAACTAGGGTAAGGTAAGTGTCTTAGACTATTTTAATAAACTTGCTTATTTAAAGTTTAAACAAGAAAGCTTCCTTATGCAATAGAACTTTGCAGCTGCATTCTTTAGTTAGCATTTTTACAGTACTTATGGGTCATACTCAATGGCATCCTTACTACAGTGAGATTATGAGCATATCTTCCACACCACGTCTATGTTTCACAATAGTAAAGATTTTTGGAAACGTTAAAAATAAGTCCAGACATATATTTAGTTTCCCATAATGCTACACTAGATATTAAATGTGTGTTGGTGGTTAAAATCTGCTGTACAATAGCTTTTCTCCGACTACCTGTATTGTACCAAATATGAAACAGGTTTTTTTTTTTATCTTTCTTCCATTTTTTTTTTAATCAAAAGGAGTAATAACAACAGCGACAGAGGAAAAATGAGTTTGTGTTGTGAGCTTTCCTAGCATTGTAGATTTCTTGATAAGATATGAGCTGCCTTCAGACCAGTTTTTCTCTTCCAGCTTAACTCCTGCAGTCCTGACCAAGTGAAATCCCCCCCTGGTCCCTGCAGGAGCCTCTGGGTCACCAAAGAGGCTCTTCAGGGTCAGTGGGAGCTGGTCAAGGACAGCAGGAGTGGCTTTGGCAGCTTCAGGCATCCCAGGTGGGAAGTGCCTGATCCCAAACATTAACATGGGCACTCTTCTTTTCCTCTCTCCCTGCCCATGCCTTCTACTGAGCCCACGCTGCTGCTTTGCCATCAACGATCACATCTTTTTTATTAAAAAAATTATATATTCTTTTCAATGAAATATTTCCAAAAGGAACGATTTAAACTCCTGTACGGCACCTCTGGAATTCCAACGTGTATGTTCAATGAATGCACCCAAAGATATTCTGCACCCTGTGCTTTGAGCTACAAAACCTCTATCTTGAATAAAAGAAATTATATTACCCTCCCCCACAAATACTCTTTTCTACTTGCTTTTTTCCTCTCTCCACCCAGCCAAACCCACCTCTGGAAAGACCCCCCTTGACTCTGGTGTCAACAAATGCCAGAAAAATCTGCCCCTCCCTGCTTTAAACCAAGGCTCACTGAGCACTTGGTGGATCATTCCAAGGGCAGCCAAAATGAGAAACAAAGAGAAAACTCTTCTGCCTGGAGCTAGAACAGGGGGAAGACTCTTCCTACCACCCTGTGCCCAAGGATAAGATCTTTCTTCTTGGATCCACTGCAAAATTTTGATGTGCATCGAGGTCAGAATCTGGCTGAAGCTCTGACCCATGGTGCCTCCAAGCCTCCATTCCTATTTTCCCTTTATTTCTGCTCCCACATTAAAGCAGGAATAATAACAAAGCCTTTCCCAAGCGTACCCAAGCACTGCAGGAGAAGATGAAGCTGCCATGTCAATGCTTCTCCCCGTTTGACACAGACTGTGGTACATTCGTGGTGTGACACAAGTGAGGAACTGCAGCAAAATCTGAATTTTCCTACCTGAATAGAGAGTGTCACCTCTGGCTCAAAAAACCAATGTCCATTTCCTGAAACAATGGAGCAACAATGATTTACCCTATGATTACCAGTGATTTAATTCTACAATACAATGAAAAAGGAGAAAATTTACAAAATTGCTTGTATAATTTTCTAATAGTTGATTATGTTTAACATTTGTTCAGCCAAGTTTGCTGGTTTTATAGCATACCCCTTATTCCTACCCAGCTATTTCAGTCCCACCAACATTTATTTCAGTCTGTGTTTGCAGATATATAAATTCTGTCTAGAGCTGGAAAGGCAGTGAACTTGTTATCATTTCATAACATGCACAAAACTTTTTATTTGTAAAAGTCATTTCACTTGAAAAGGCTATGTGTTGCTGAAACAAAAATTGGGAATAACAATCAGTGAGAGGGGTTTATTATCAAGGGAAAAGTCTCATTTTTGGTGTGCTTGTTAATTGAACCCTGCTCTGTGCTCCTCCTGTGTGCTTTTCCAAGATGCCTGTGTGCATTTATTAATGTCCATTTTGTTCAGCAGCTGTAGGTCTGAAGAGTAAGAAAAAAGAGGGAAATGAGGTGAATTTCCTGCTGGGTGTGGAGGAAAATTAGGTAAGGATGGAGCACTGGTAACCCACTCCCTGAGCCCTGTTCTCATCGTGCTTACACTGCTGGAAATCAAACAGCAGCTCCATCACCCAAACTGAGATTCAACTAATCAAATTTAGGTGAAATTTTACCTCCCCACATACTGTTTTGTTTTTTTATTTTTTGCTGGTTGGCTGTGAAGAGTAAAGCTGCAGTATTTGTCACAGGATTGCTGAGTGCTTACACATTATCAGAAGTCTGGGGTTTGTGACATCCAGCCACCCACAGGTGACTCCTGCCCTTCACTGACCATCTGAAGGTGTCTCTAAAGCTCCCAGAGTAATTTGGTTTAATCTTTATTTGAAATAGATGGGGTCAGATAATTTGTCCTGTTTTCTTACATAGTTGTTTTTTGGATCACTATAATACAAACCTTATTAAATTATGGATTTACAAGAAGTTTGTAGGGCCCTATCTTAAATGCCTTATCACTACAAAAAGACATCTATGATATTGACAACTTTTGTCTTTCCTTCGCAAAGGCTTCTTGTCTGAAATACTGAGAAGCTGCCAATTTTCTTCTCAAATGTTGCTAATTCACTTGGAGCAGAATTCTGTACACAAATAATTTTACATCACTTGGTCCAAAGGCTAAGTTACTTTCAGAATAGGTTTAAAAATGTCTTATTTAATCAAAAGAAAAAATATAATTGTACTAAAGTCACATTGGCTCAAGAACACCAGGTCTAAAGCAAAACTCTGCTCCTGTCTTACCTTTATTGCATCTCCAGAAAACTCTGTTGTCTGAGAGATCCAGTCCAATGCTAACACAAAGGAAAACAAAACAGAAATTATTTTCTTTCAGTAAACTCTGTGCTCTATAATCCTGAAGAAGTAACATGCAGTGCACATTAGTAATTATCATTATAACTATTCTCTTTAAAGCAGATAGAGCTGAGTCTTTCCTGCACAAAGCCCATAACCCACTGGGCTGCCCTGCTCTCCTGCCTCACTCACCCACCAGGAGCTGCTCTGGGTTTGTCCCTGTGGGATGGATGTGCTCCCCACCCTCCGTGGAAAGGTTCCAGTTGCACAACTGCTATGTGTGTATATATGTAGATATATAGAGATATACACATATAAATATATATATAATATATATATGCAGGTGGAAGGAGGTTGATACAACACAGGGACTTGGAATAAGCAGTTTAATTCCCTCAATTAAGGATGAATTCATGAGATAAGGGACAGCATGTACTGGCAGTCTGATTTAAAGCAAATAAAAAAGGTAAAAGCCCACACACTAAACCCTAGGCTTATCTCAACTCTCCTGTTGTATTTCTGCTACCTTGAGCTGTCCCCTCAGAGCACAATTACATCATTTGAAGATATGCATCACTGTTTACCGACTCATTTTTAGTTGTCTGTGGATCAGCAGGTCACCAGTGGTGGAAAGGGAAGGGTTAAGAGCCAGAATTCCTCATTCCTGAGCTTACAGTGGGACAGCTGCTTGGGAAAGTTTCATCCAGCCTTGAACATTCCACTCCTCCTCTGCATCAGCAAGTGACTGCACCCCATAATTTGGGGTGAAATGAATGTAGTCTAGAGCCAGGCTGGGTGTTTGGAGGTGCACACATGTCCTCCCTGGGACTGGAGCTGAGGAATAAATCCATGTCTTGGGCACTGTGATGGGGAACTCAGCACAAACAAATTGTGTTGTTGTTGCCATTTCATCCAGAACCCTCCTGTAAAACCACATCTACCCCATAACAACCTCTGTCCCTTTAAGTTACCATCAAGATTAATTCTTTTTATGATTCTTTTTTTCTTTTTTAATAGTCCAAGCAAGGAGGAAAATATTTTGTTTGATTTTCAAGATGCTTTATTCAGCTACTTTTCCAGTTAATCATTCCTTTGGGCCCTAGTTGCTGAATCGCTTGCTGTTTCTGAGGTGTAAATAAACGTTTTGATTTATGACGTGGTTGCAAAGAAACTTGTAATTTATTTGTGAAATGCTCAAATAAAGGATGTATGGGCTTTTACCTTCTGTCTGGACGTAGACCTCGCCACAGGAACGGGGAGCCACAAACTGACCTCCAGGTTGGCAAAGGAATGGAAGTGTTAAACATCAGAAAGCCCAGGATGTTCATAGTGAAGGGGATAAATTGCAGCCATGATGTGGTTTGAGAATGAGAATCGGGAACTTAGAGAGGTAAATAGAATCATAGAGAATGGTTTGGGTTGGGAAGGACCTTAAAAATCATCTTTTGAATTATCTAAATATCAAGGATATTCCTTCCAACCACCAGACCAGGCTGCTCAGAGCCCCATCCAGCCTGGCCTTGGACACTCCAGGGATGGTTTGACCACACAAGAAAAAGCTCTGCTCACACAAGAGAGCAGCAGCTGAATATTCAGGTGACAACAATCATTCGCTGTCTAAAGTTCCATTTCCATTAAAGAGGTTGCCTTGAGCCAAACCCAAACCAGATATCCCCAGGCTGTACTGCAGCCAGGAGCTCTCACGGATTTCTGTGCATTTCCTTTGTGCCTCACCTGGTCCCCTTCCCCACCCACTACCATCAGTTCAGCTTAGAGAGAGCAGCCAGGCACCAGAACTGCACAAACCACCCAGAAAAAGGCTGAACAAATTCCTCTTTACCAGGGAATTCTCATTCCAGCCTAAAGCTGAAGCCTGCCATCTTCCTGAAATTCCTGTGGGTTGTATTTTAGATCTTCTAGGAAGTTATCTAAAGTGACAGAGCCACACAAAGATAGAATATCTCTTAAAATATCCTTTTAATACCTGTGAGAATAGAGGAAGCTGGGGAGGGAGGGCAGCAGTTAAAGGAAACATTTTGAGTACAAGCCCCAGCAGCTTTCTGTCACTGAGACCCACCTCCAGCTCCTGCCTATTGCTGATGCTTTATCAGGCTTTGAATCTACAGGGGTTTTTTCACGTGGTCCATAATAAGTAGAGGATGAAAGAGCCTACATGAAGCTTGTGGTGTAATTGAGCAGAAGGTCATTCATTACCTGAAAGCCACAGCAAACATGTGTCACCTCCTTTGGTCTCAGCTGAGATCGCTGTCCTAAGCTAATGCTGTACCTTGTACCTTGAGAGAAGGTTTGAAAGAGCACAAAGTTAAATCATAAGCAATGAGACATTAACACAGAGAGAATGCTGAATGGTTTTTAGCTGGGGGAAGTTTTGTGTTGCCCTTTCAACCTTCCCGTGTCTCATCTCACACCTCCCTGTCTGGACTGCAGACTGCTGTTAGTTGGTAACTTTGCACAGTTCAGCCCAGTTATGGTTTTCCTCCAGCAGCAGTAAATCAGAACAATCCCTCTGCCTTCAGCACAAGCTTCTTACCTGCAGAAACAAAGCAAGGGTCACTGCTCCTGCTGCGAAGCTTTTGGGAGGCTGAACCTCCTCGCCTTTAGCCGGACTCTGCTCATCCTCCTGCCAGTGCCTGCTGACCTTTTGCTGCTCCCGTGGCTGCTGCAGGGAGTGACTCCAGCCCAGCCCAGTGTCTGTGGCAGCACAGCTCACTCCTCTCATTCCCAGCTTACTGCTCCATGTGCGGCTGTGGGATATCCCCACCTGCTCTGTGCCTGGATGCACTTTCCAAGACAGGCTGCCCAAAACAAGAAAAAGTGTTTAGACTCTTTGATTACTGCCAGGGATGCTGAAAACTCAGAAAGCAAAGCATAGCTGGACAGTTGTAATTAAGTGTGTCATATAATTGAAAGCAGCAATTATAACCTGCCGTGGGGTTGCAGTGTGCAGTATTGGCTCAGCTGGCACCAAGGGAAATAGCCTTTGGTGGGATTTATGCACCTGGTTCCCACTGGAATCACTAAAATACTAAAAACCTAAGAGCTGAACGACTCCTCCCCCAACGGATAGAATAATTATATAACTATAAAGCACTTCCTCTGGTTTTAAGTCATCATGAGCTAATACACGCACTAAATTTTTTTCCTGCATCTCCAAGGTAACTTAATTGGCATCATGCTTCATACTGAGCTAAACCAGCAAAACCTCCAGAGAACAGGGGCCCCAATTAACAGATTCCCAGCCTTTCATATCCTTGATTGCTGAAAAGAAAAAGAACAACATGAGGGATGTGTAATTCATGTGGAGATCACAGAGAATGTGACAGAGTCCATAGATAAAGCACAGGAGAAACCATATATTGCAGTAATTAGAAAAACCGTTGTTACAAGAGTGTCTGAAGGAAAGATTTAAACTTTTTGTGCCATTAAACTCACATGTACAAGCTGTGACCATTGACTGCATCATGTTAGATCCACCCTGGTGCTAGAGAGCCCAGTCACAGTGCCTGGCAAGTTCTGCCACTGTGACAAATGCCAGAAACTGCGTCCATCCACGTGCAAATGGCTTGGCCTTGGATCCTGCATGGAGAAGTCAAAGCAGAAATGGCTCTGGAGAGGAATCCTTTGTGCTGAGAAGCCCTCTGTACCCTCAGGCCTGCTCAAACCACACCAGGTGGAGATTCTGCAAGGGCAGAGGTGTGACAGCAAAGAGCCACAGTGCAGGGACACGTCACCCCAGAACCTGTGCCAGGCACTGGGCAGAGAGCTGGAGCCCTCCCAGAGCCCCAGTTTGTGCCAGTCAGCACCGGTGCTGGGTGATTAGACACCCAGGAAACGGAACAACATTGCTTGTGGGAGGTTTTTTCCCTTTGGTTGGACTTTTCCCCCTCTGTCTCAGCTCTGGTTTCTGTGCACTGATGTCCTGCCATCGCTCCTGTCCTTGGCACCTTGAGGAAGAACCACCAGAGCTCTCTCTTTCACCAGTTCTGCGATAAATCTACTTCCAACTGCAGTGTCTGCCTTCCCTCACACCTGGGGAGCTCAGCCCTTCCTCACGCTCCGAATTCCCTTTTTCTGGCACTCTTCTGGTTCTCCCAGTTACCTGAGGCAAAAGTAAATGGGTGCTGTGGTCACATCTCTTCTGGCCTTCAGGGGATGCAATCCAAGCCTTGTTTTCCTCAGCTCTTCCTTCAATTTCAGGCAAAGTCCTCTTGCCACTGCAGCTCTTCTTCCTGTTTAAGCTAAATAAGTGAGGGAGGCATTGTGAGTGGTTAAGTGAAGGTATAGCTCATTTAAAACAGAGATAAATAATTAGGTGTACTAGATTCATTGTTCAAATCAAAGTTATAAAATATATGTACATAAAAATATAAGCTGTTAAGGTGATGCGCTTCATTATTACACGCACACACTAAATAATAGGCTATTTTTAATTGCTTATTAAACAGTGAATGCTCATTAAAACCTCGGTTCATTGGGAAAAAAAATAACATGCAATTAAATTATAGTACAGACTAATTAATATGGGAATTGAGGCAATTCTAATACCTTTAAAGAGGTGGACGTGGGAACAGTTGGCAGCATGGATTTGTACCAGTCATCTTGATTGGCCTGGCAGATGGATTTCCTTCTTCTTGAGGGCTTTGAGAAGGTTCTATTTTTTGGTTTCAGTTTCAAAGGACATAGAGGGGAGTGAAATGGGAATTTTTTTTCTGTGGGTTTTCACACGGCCTGGATAAATATAAAAGATGATAATCTACTTACCCCATAAAACACCTTTCCCTTTGTTCCTGCACAGACCCTCTCTTGGCTCTCTGCATCATTCCTTTTAACAAATAACATTTGAAATTACCTTGATTTGACAACAGAATCCTCAGCCTGCTCAGCTCCTCAGCCATGGAGCATTTTTCCCTTTAGGAGATCCCTGTAAGTTGGTTTTTCCCAAAGGCTGCTGTGCCATGAACCATTGTTAAGAGGTGCCCAATTTCCTGTGAGCCAGAAGACATTCACCAGGTGTAAACCAGATCTTCAGGGGAAGGAATTTGCATTTCTCATAGCTGAAATGAAAGAAGAATGCTATCTTTCTAAGGAAAAAAACACTGAAGGAGCCTGATAGCCTTTTTGTTTGTTTGTTTGCATTTTTAAGCCTTCAAACCAATAGTTTTCCTGATTAGAAGCAGGAGTCCAGACAGTGAAATTTGCCCCTCATTTCTGATAACATGGACATCTCACAGAGAGGTAAATAGCAGAGATTTACTAAGAACACTTGTTTACACCCAAACCCAGGGTGGGTTTCAGGCTAAAAGCCAAACTAGAGTTTGGTGCTGGTGCTCCCCGCTGGAAGTCTGAGCCTTGTTGTGCGATTTGGTGGGAACCTCACAAAGCAGCCAGCTCTGATTTCTGCCCTGTGGAGGTCAGTCTTTCATTACATAACACAACTTTAATATTTGCTGCTCCCACCTGCACTAAAGATGTTCTCAGCACCTGAAGCTTGACTGGCTTTGGTTTTGGGAATCCTTTTGAGTCTCACTTTACACCTGAGCACATTTATACAGCTGGAGCATTTACACCAGAGCACAAGACATAAAACCAGCTCAGCTTTGATGCTGGAGCTCTTCCCCCAGTTTGCAGAGCTGTAAATCACTCTGCAGGATGGAACACTCTGTTCTGACGTTGGAGCACTGCGGTTTTTAGCTGTGGTGAGGAGCAAAACCCATTCACAGGCGCTCATTCAAGAGAGGTGTCGCTGGCCTAACACAGTGCCTGCTTCCAATCCCTCCCTTGCATTTCATTCTGTTATTTCTCTGTTAATAAATAAATAAAATACCCTTTGGTTTAGGGCTGGGAGAGATGAAAGAATTCTTTTTTTCTGTGTCAACATTGTGCAGCGCTGATGGAGTCTGGCAACAGCTGAATCCTGGCTCAGGCTCCTGCTCTGTTTCCCTTATTAACATTTTGCTTGGCTGTCCCTGCCAAAGTCCCCTGGACATCTCTGAACTCTGAGAATTGTTGCAAATACTGCAAGGTCCAAGTGTGAAATGAACTGCGTGGAGCCCCCTGGGAACCTGTTAACAGTGAATTACCAATAACCTCGGGTGCACAGCAAACAACAGGCACCTGTTCAATGGGAAACATGTTCTTAAATTGACACCCAATTATCGCCGCATATTTTAGCATAATTTTTGCACCTTATCTAGGACCTACCATGAGCCTTGAAAGCCTGTTTATTAATTTAAAAGCAGTCCACGGAAACCAAGACAAAAATGAGAGCATGAAGAACTGGAGTGCACAAATATCCCAGCATTTTAAGAGAATTCTAGAAAGACTTCTCTTATACGCTGCAATTCTGATTTAGTTGGATGTGAATTGAGATAACAATTTGTAGAAGCCAGGTGCTTAATCTCAATAATTACCTCCAAGGTACCATAAACATCAAAGACAGATTTCCTAAAAAAAATACAAAACAAAACCACAAAACAACAAAATAGGAACAAAAACTCCCAACCTCCCAAAAAACAAGAAATTAAGTTGAAAAAAGAAAATAGTAAATAGTGCTCCAGAAACATTCCTTGTAACCATGGAATACCTTAAATGTTTAAAAATTATAGCCTACATTTTTAGACTGGGAAGCTAAAATTTAATGTCTAAAATAATTTTAAAAGTATTACATGCTTTCAACCATTATCTGCATTATAAATAAATTTGTATTTTCAACAGCCTGCTATAAAAATAACAGACATCTTTATTCATCCAGTGGCCCAGGAATGAGTGCAGCCCTAAAAATCTGAAATAACCCAATTCTTAATCCTACATACAATATAGGCTGGGAAAGGAGGTGATTTCAAACTCAGCTGACTTTTCCAGCCTTAATTTGTATTTTTTATAATTCCTACAGCCTGATGCAAACTGTCTCTGAATAATGGTTAATTATTAATGTCCTTTAACCATGGTCTTCTCCCTGAATATTGAACTCCTTGCTCAGGATGGGCTATTTGGATTTTATGCTATTGCCAGACAAATTTAACTTCCAGCCGAACCCAGAAGACCCCAGAGTGAATCTTTCTGGAAAAAACAGCTTTACTTAACCCTAAATCCTCTTCTTCACATCCTTCATGACTGGGACAAAGAATTATTCCAAGGAATGAGCATTCCTGAAGATAGGGAGAGGACAGAGAGAATTCTCTGTGGCTGAATGAGGAATATTGAATCTTTGACAGCTGAATTTTTGTCTCCTGCACCCTACACAGGACAATCTGTGCCTGAAAACACCTTCCACTTGTGGGGACTGCAGAGCTGTGCACCCACACACGCTGGATAAATGAATATACTCCAAAAATGGCTGTTTCAAATGGAGCTGCACAGAAACAGGCAGGAAAGCAGAGAGTGGAGCCAGGCAATTTGCCTCAAGCAGGCAGGTTAAACCACAAATATCTGTTATTCTTTATCATGTCCCAGAATATTATTGAAAATAATACCTGAGCTATTGCTCAGAATGTTTTCTCCTATTCCAGCAGGAAAACATACCTTTGTATTAACAATGTAAAGAATGCTGGAACTGCATTGAATAAAATGTTTATACCATCACAGCTGGGAACAGGTTTTAGCAGGGAGCTGTTCTGGCTACCAAGCCAGATTTATTCCAGGTTATTGTGATACCCTGGAAGAGTCCTGTGCTGCTGTGGCCTCGGCTGTGGCAGCTGCATGTCCAGAGACCCTGGAATGGTTTCAGGACACAGTTTTCACCCTGGAAGAGCTGTAAGGGGCTGTGTTTTGGAGCACAATTGCCCTGACAACATGTGGAAACCACAGGTTAAACATACATCTTGATATATTCATAAAGGAATTTTATTCTGATAGGCAGAGGAAAGATCTAGAAACGTGAGCCAGGAGACTGCACATTTTTCCTGATATCCTTATTTTTAATTTTTATTCCTCTCCTTGGACTTCTCCTCTCCTCCTGAAAGTGATGCTCTGATAATCCTTTCCTGCTTTAGATCCATGTTTCCCCTCGACATCTGCAGTCAGGCAAGTCCCACTGACACCAACAACAGATTTTTAAGGGGAAAAATGTGTTCACTTAGCTGTTAATTACCATTAGCTGCCATTGTTTGCCATGTTAAATAACTTGTATTATCTTTCCTGCCTTGCTACACGCTTGTTCTCTTACCTCTATTACTCATCCTCTGTTAACTTCTCTCTCCACCTCATTTCTGGGTTATGTCTTTGATGGACCAAGTGATTATTTTTCAGCCAATGATCCAATTTACGCATTAAATAAAGTGTCCCCAAAATGACTCACGTTTTCCTTCATTTCAAATAGTTTAATCTGTCACTTCCAAATGGTGATTTCTAATGGAGCATCTCATTTTCTCCTTTTCTCTCCCTTCTTTGCAGCCACACCAGTTGCAGTCTAACAATGAACGAGATGGATTGATTAAATGGATGAGTTCCGCATGAAACAGTTCCAACTGGAAAAACATTTAATGGTGGTTAAATATTATACACTTGTACACACTGCCTGAAAATGAGCATGACTAACACAGCAGTCAGAGCCCTTTGAAAATGCCTTTCTGGGCAGAATTGGGCACGTTTACTGACATAAATTTTGTCATGCCAGCTCTAATTAAGCCTGTCTAATTACTTCTCTTACAAGGGTTTCAGGTTGAGCATATAAATTCCTGAGGCCATTATCTGCTGTAGGTGTATAAATGTCCTGCAGAATAGCAGGGAGGAGAGGTCTGGAGGGAAAGTTAACACTTTTCATTAGGCAAGATGACATAACTGGGGGAGCAGACAAGGTTTTGGACACACGGGATCTCTGCTAAATATCAGTGAGTAATGATTTCACCACGTGCCCAAAAGAACCTCTTTTTGTTTTTTCTTTTCCTCAACTCTCTCAGCTGGTCAGATAAAATTAGTAATAAACTTTTCTGCCTCATATTTTTCTAAGTTTGAAACCACTGCCACATATAAAACATATCCAGTGAGGAAAAGCAGCTTTTAGATGAGCAGACATCTCTTTGGTTGGGTCTGTCTGCAGCAAACCAGAAAGGAAATAAAGGAAATTAAACAGTTCCTACTCACATATCATCCTGCCCTGGGAAATCTGAAACTCTTGTCTGCAGAATGGAACAGCTCCAGCAAGAAATGTCACCCCCAAAATGGGAAGGGGAAGGGGAAGGGGAAGGGGAAGGGGAAGGGGAAGGACCCTCTCCCACACTCACTGGGTATCTTACAGTGTTTGATCTACAGGTAGGCTGTGAGGTCACCTGAAATTCAGCTCTTGCTCAGCCTTGCCAAGAATGAGGTATTTAAAAAAAAAAAAATAAACAAAAAGCAAACTAAACAAACAGGAAAACACCCCCCAAACCAAGAACTGCCAGTACTTGAGGGGACAGAGGTGGCAGCAGCAGGGAAGAATCTGCCCTTACTGCAGGTACATAATTGCCATGAAAACATGACATCAATTTCCATGAAACTGCACAGGATTATACAGAATTATTATTCTCCATGAAATCCACTCCTAAGTGCAAGTGGTGTTGAGTTTGAGGTTTGAATTCCAAGGGGCAGTTTCTTATCTTCTCCCTGCTGCTGCTCACACAAGCACAGCCACCACAGCTCCCTGCACATCCCACCAAGCCCCAGGATTTTGATTTCCATGTGTTTGACCAGCTGAAGAGGCCAAGCAGGGCTGAAAGCACAGTACTTAAAGTAAGAAATACAGGGAGGAGGAAGCAGGGCCCTGCATTAATTCCACTTTGCAAATTCATGTGCTAATTTAAATTGGGGGGAAAAAAGCCATAAACTTATTCTCCTGAGTTAAACTGGGAACAAGGTTGGACTAAAGGTAAAACTTAATTACCACATTGCTTTAAACAGTTATTGCTTGAAGGGCTGGTGCCAGAATTACAGTTAGTTCCTATTTCATAACGTAAAAATAAAGAAAAAACACCATCAGCTCTGAAAAAAACCCAACAGCATAACCCCCACACAAAGGACTAATTAATGTCTGTAAAGTGCACGCATTTAATAGCAAAAGGCTTTTATTGTACACATTTACTATAATTTAGACTGTGTCATTACTTGAATGTTGCCATTGTCGCTGTTTTGCTGCAGCTTTGGCTTTTCTAATTTAAATACCTTTGTTGGAATTTAATTCCTTGGGGAAAAGCAGTATATTTGCAACACGCACAGTATTCTGATCAGACTGATAGCGAAGCCAAAGCTTTCCAAGTTCCAATCATATCCAGCGTTTTTGTGGTTTTGTTTTAAGTGCAGAAACATAATGAAATAATTCCATACCATAAAGCTTGATGAAAGTGGCAATTAAAAAGGAATCGATCTGGTACATCCTGCTCTCCACATTACCACGCTCTGTAAAATGTAAATCACCATCTCCAGCACTAAAGCTTTCCTTCCCCGTCCTGATTAGGCAAATATTGAAAACAATAATCATTTTTCACTAAAGCGAGCCTTTAATGTGGAGTGGAAAGGGATATTCCATTTTGCAGTGGATATTCCATTTTCCACAGCAGACTGGCTCCCACATTAGTGGCCATCAGCAGACTCCGTGTCACTCCATCATACTGTCTTTCACTCAAATCCTACATTTGCTGGAGCAGATGGAAAGTTAGTTTAAATTAATTGAAAGCATGCTGTGCACAGCTTGTGGCACCAAGAACACACAAAGAAGAAAGGAAGATGCATCAATTTCCTTTCTAAGATACCTAAAACTGTGAGAAGAGATCTCTTAAGAAATCATCAAGATATTATGCTGCCTTTTTTTCTTTTTTTTTACCCTAAGCAAGTTATACTGCTTTGATTTTTACAAGAAGAAGATGCAGTGAAATTGGGCACGTGAAAAATAAATCTTCCTGGGGTGATTCACAATACAATGACACAGAGAAGCCTGGTAGTCTTTGGGTTGCCTACAGTTCTTGGAAATACTGACAAGTCTGAAGGTTAATTACCTCTTCATCTATTTTAGTTAATGCTGCCTTCTTATATTTGGGTTCTCAGCTCTTCTTCTGTGGCCACGGTGAAAATCCAGTGACCTTGTCACTGCTCTGAGCCAGCAGAGATGTCACCAGTGCCAGCATCTCCTGGGAACCCCAAGCTGAGCTGGCCAAACTCCTCTGCTGGCCATTCCCCAGCACCCCCACAGCCCCAAAACCACCTCAGAACCCATCACTGCATGTTTGCACCTTTCTGACCTAGCAATACTGGAAAAGTTTATCAATTTAACGCCTTTTAACAAAATACTCCAGGTGTTTGTTTCACCGTGGGATGAAGCGAGAGTGTGAAGGTGGGCGGCTCTGTTTGGTTTGTGTGATCTGCTCTGTTAAAAACCTGCAGTAGAGGAGGCAGAAAAAAAAGGTTTGGCTTGACAACCCTGTGGCCCAGACAAAGGTGAGACCCTCTGGCCTGAGCAGGAGCTGCTACATCTTGTGAAGCAACTGAAAGTGCAGAAATCAATAAGGAAAAGCAGGCTCTGGGGTAGAAGATGGGGAAAAGCAGGCAGGAAATAAGGAATGTGCAGAACAAGCCTTGAGGATTTGAGAGGGGGCAGATGAAGCTGAGCTTTAGAAGAGATGGAAAGAAAACAGCCCCGTGTTCCAGCAGGACTGGAAACTGGACCTTGCTGCAATCTGAAAATTTCTGCACTGCAATCTGTTGGACTGAGAAAGGCCCAAGGATCCTGCATGAAAATGGTGAGGAATATTGAACCTTTGACAGCTGAATTTTTGTCTCCTGCACCCTACACAGGACAATCTGTGCCTGAAAACACCTTCCACTTGTGGGGACTGCAGAGCTGTGCACCCACACACGCTGGATAAATGAATATACTCCAAAAATGGCTGTTTCAAATGGAGCTGCACAGAAACAGGCAGGAAAGCAGAGAGTGGAGCCAGGCAATTTGCCTCAAGCAGGCAGGTTAAACCACAAATATCTGTTATTCTTTATCATGTCCCAGAATATTATTGAAAATAATACCTGAGCTATTGCTCAGAATGTTTTCTCCTGATGAGGTGAGAGAGCTGTCATTTTAATCCTTTTTGCTGAGTTTCCTCTGTCTCAAACGTTGTTCTGTTCCAGTTTGCCTCAGATAAAAGCTGACTTTTGAGGTTTAGCTCCCTTTTGTTCACCTCGGTGCCTCTTCCTTCCACAGCTCCTCTCTTTGGTGTCTCCACACGAGACTTTGCTTTTCTTCTCTGAAAAGGTCAAAAGATAAGAAGAAGGTGGGAAAATATTATTTTTTTTTTTACATTTGCTCTTTTTGTCTTTCAGTCTTGAACTCCCTCAAGGCTGATGGGGAACAAAACTAAAACAATACTTTCTGGGTTTAGAAAAGTAACAATTCCCCTTTAAAAACTCAAAGAAAAAAACCACATCCCACATTTTTATTCCCAAATTAGTAAGGTTATTTTGTACTGAGGCATTTACACCATCCCTACTCTAAGTATTGAACCTGTGCTGTTGGGGCCTTATTTCTCCTGATCACTGATGTATTTTATCACCTCTACTCCTGGCAAATCAAACACAGCTCCAGCAATTGCACACGAAGAAGATAAAATAATGAAAACCTCTCCCAATCCTACTTGTCTGATCTCATCTTGCATCTTTCCAGAGAGACTTCAGACCTTGCAGCTGAGCCTGTCTTCCTTTTTTCAAGATCTGATGACATCACTTATGTTTACTTGTCTTAAACATCCCCAAAATTCAATTAGACTCTCATCAGATTTTACAAAACTCTTGCAGCCTGTATTGTTTATTTTTTTCCACAGCTATCTTGATATCTCCTTGCTTTCCCCAAGTCTTTTATTTAAATTCTTTCCTTATTATTTTTATGCACTTTCAGCTTTGTCCTCTAAACCACTGTTCTTGGAGAATTTTATTTTCACACTGTACAGATCTTTTATGGGTACCCAAGCCAGCATTTTCTTCTGTTCTTTGACCTGTATCACAAGCATTTCCTTTTCCTATTTAATTCACAGTAAAATCATTCTCCTTCCTGCATGCCAAACTCCTTGACTCATAAACAAGCTGCAGCAGCAGAATAAAAGGGAAAATTTGGCTCAGAGTTCACAACTTCTCTCGAGCACATGACAGGTGTGTTAGCTCACATTAAGAAAGCTCTCTGGAAATTCAGAGGATTGTACAGGTAATCACTGTTTGATTAATAATTTACAACACCAACAGGACAGAAATGAAAATTGGGGAATGACAATCTCCAAGCAGCTGTGGGCCTGTCAAAAATGGTAATTTTTTACCCTTTTTTCCTGTGCTCGGGCACTGCTTAACCCCATGCTGAGCTGCATTTCTAGAACGCAGCCCCTACAACTCTCAGGAATAATTAGATAGTCAGAGAGGAACCAGGAATGCCTGAGAATTAACTTCCCACCTCCTAGTGTCACTTGAAGATTAACTTACCTAAAAACTAATTACCTGACATACCACAAGCACAGAACCCCCAGTGAAATGAAGAAAAAAAAAAAAAAGAAAAAAAGAAAAGAAAAGAAAAAAGAAAAAAAGGAAAAGAAACCTCAGAGCTGAGTTAGAATTTTCCATCTCCGAGTCTACACACAAGAAATCTCATTTCTTCTGGGAAAAGCCAGCAGATGAGATCCCCAAGGTCTGTTTTTACTGAGGAGCAAATGGAACCATGAGGCAGCAGGAATGAAATCCCTCAGCCCTTTCCCTGGCTGTGACATTCCTTGTCACTACAAGGAATTTTGTTCTGAGGATAAAAGTAGAATCTGCTTTCAAGATTACAGGGTTTGGGCAGCTGTGGGCACGTGGAGCCCTTTCACTGGGTTTGCCACTTCATGCCAGACCTGGCTCTGGGGTAAACAAATCCCTTCTCAGGGATGTCCCAAAGGGTGATGACCCCACTGCTCTGCCAGGCTGGCCCCAAAGTTCACCCCAGCTCACTGAATGACCCTGCTGGGCACTGCACTGGCTGCTCATTCCACTGAGCAGGAGCAGCAAAGAAATGAGGAAATAGGGCTGTGGTAAAATACCCAGTACTAAAAACGTCTTTCAAGGACCATACATGAACTCTTCATCACCTGAAATTATTTTTCTTGCTTTGTTCTCCTCTGCTTTTTCCAGTGGCTGGTGGCTTTTCAGGTGTCCAGCATCCTTCCCTTTGGTGTGGTCAGACTGGGCTGTGCTGGTTTTGCACTGCTCATTCCACTTCAGGGCTCCCTGTGGAGCATCCTCGTTCCTCCTGCTGGGATTCACAACCTCAGGGACCCTGACAGAGTAAAAGTGCTCTCACAAACTGCCTGAGGGCTTTGTGTGAGCCTTTGGACAATCCACACTGATGGCCCACACAGGGAAAATTCTGCCCCACTCCCGAGTTTCTCTCCGTGACATCTCTTCACAGTTCTGATGGGAAAACATCCTTTTTCCGTCATTAAGCATTTATGCACATTTATAAAGGCGTGTTCTTCCAAAGGTAACAGCTGAGATCTGTGTTTTCTTTCCAGGAAACTTCAAGGCAACATTCTCCATTCCATCTCTCTGCCTGTGCAACTGGAGATGCCCAGCAAAAAAATCCACCTGCTTCAAAGCCTTGCTTTGTGTCTCAGCACCAGCAAACGTGTCCCCATCTCCTCAGAACGTGCCTCTGTTCCTGGAGGATTCCACACCTGGGGACTCACATCTCCCTTTTATCCATCTCCAGCTGTGAGGCAGACACTGCTTCTGCTCCTCTCTGTGTAATATGATGCAAATGTTGATAACATTTGAAAACCCAGCCGTGTTTCTCTGAATCCTCCTGCAGAAGCAGGATTTTCTGCCCGTTAATTCCAGCTCCTTCATGGGATAGTTGTTGTGCATGACTGATTAATAGGCCCCAAGCTATACTCAACCTGCTACCCACAGTAAATTGTTCTTTCTGTTGCTGCTGTCATTTCCCTTAAAATATCAAGCTGTTTTATAATTAAAGAGTCCCTTGAAGGTCTTGTTTCAATAAACAATCATTCCTTCCACCGTGTGAAGCTCTCGTGCTAATAAACAATTAAACAGCACATATTATTTCTCTTGTCTCAAGAATCAACCTTTTATGGAGGACCCACTGAGGCAAAACCTGAGATGTGATGCCAGCTCCGTGTTCAAAAAGGAAATTTGAGCGTGAGCTGTGTAGCTCAGGACTGGATCTGCTCTCAAGCTGCACGTGGTGTGAGTTACAGAAGATTAATTGCTCACAGGAGTGCTTAGATGCTTTCATATGTCACCCAGAAGATGGCTGAAGAGTTACTTATCTCCAGCAGCTTCATCCTTAATTACCTTGCTCGCTGATAATTCCAAATTTGGGATTCAATGCACAGTGAAAAGCTCCTGTATTAATTAGAGATTGTAACTTTGTTATACAATGTGTTTTCCACGATAAACGGCTTTTCCTTGAACACTGGATATTTTGTGGGAAAAGCAACAACTTTAAAAGTTTTGCAATGATATCAGAAAGTTTTTCCAGAATTTTAAGGTTGCAGAGCACACAGTACAGGGATGCTGGAGCTTATGCATGAGTATACATATATTTTTTCAGTCACTCATAATATTGACTATAATTTTATCATTCTGGGAAAAAATAAAAAAAATGAAAGGTAATTAATGTGGGCCTTTTAGTTTTTAATGCAATTTAAGAAAAGTGTTCCTCTAAAGTGATAAAAAAATAACAGAAATTTGCACAAAATTAGGAAATCAGATCAATGTGTGGCCTTAAAATATCACCTATGAAACAGGTTTTTAATCACTATTTTAATGAGTTACACTTTGGCAGCACGTTTAAATTTCTAAATATTTGATCATAACAGCTCTTTGCTTTGGGTGTGTTTGTGCACCAAGATGTCTTATTTTTCTCTTTAGGTGCTGCTTCCAGTACAATTTAAGATAGATTCCTCAGCTGATAGAGGATGTCATCATTTTCCTGAAACACTGGAGGTACAGCAATCTGTGTTAGATATGAATTTGCCCCGAAGACATCAGTTTTTCACATTTAAGAGCTTTCTCTGAGACAAAATAGATCAGACACTGCAATCCCCACATCAGTATTTTTTCAAATTACTCCGGATGCTCACCTGTCCTCACCTCTAAATGCCACACAAGCCCTATTTCCCACTCTGCTGATGGAACTCCCTGCTAGAAAATTCTGCCCTTTCCCCATTTTCACTCTCTTCTACATTAAATAATCTACAAATCCGTGGCCCTCTTCACTATAAACACACATGTGACAAATTGCTGAGTTCCAGGGGCCTTTGCTGACCAGAAGTAGCAAAGAAATCAAGAAATAGGGCTGTGTTAAAATAGCCAGTATAAAAATATCTTTCAACACCTGAGGGCTTTTTGGAAGCCTTTGAGACAAGAGCTCAGGGAGTGATGGGGATCCACCTGCCCAGAGCCCCTGAGTGACACAGGTGCTGCTCAGAGCCAGCCCTGGAACAGGACACCCCATCTCCTGGTACTCCTCCCCCTGCTCCAAATTTTGGTTGCTTTATTCTCCCCTCATTTCAGCCACTTTGCAGAGATATGGCATTAAATTTGCACCCCATTTCCTTAAAAGCTTGCCCACACACTTTTCTGGTATTTTACATTGCAGATTCCTTTCTGTTGATAGTAGAGCAGCTTTTTCACAAACTGCATAAACGATAGCCAGCACCTGAAAGCAGATGCAATACTTTGATAAACCCATCTCTGATCAGCTGGTGCATGTTTTAACAGCTGCCAAACACATCCAGTAGGATACTGGAGCTTTGTTTCTTCCCTCCCAGGAGCTGCATGGCCATATTCCTGCTCTCAGTGCCTCCAATGACAGCCAGCTCTCACTGCATTTCTGTGTGGTGGAAAAGTTTCACCTTTTTTCTTTTTTTGATCCAGATCACACTACAATTTTTATCTACTTTCTCTACCCAGGAAACACCATAGCACATCTCCCAAAGGTAAGAGTTCCTCCAGCTACACAAAAATCTTTGGCACTACCCCATTATTCAATGCCAGACCTCGTTCCTTCAGGTATTTTTGTCTTCATGATCATAAACTTCTCATCCATATCTGTGCCCACGGTGTGAGGTTCTGTCATTAATCCTTTACCTTCCCCTTTCTGATCCTCAGGATGGTTCCCTGCCTCGTTTTAGGCCGGAGGGATTTGGCAGAACGTCCAAAGCAGGGCACCCAGGGCAGCACCATGGATCAGCAGCTCAGCAAGGAAGGGCAGAGTCAGCAGTAAGGGACAGGTGACAGAAGTACACGGAGGTGGAGATGGCTCAGGAAATTTGAATGGGAAGCTCTTTCTGGGAGCCAGGAAGGAGAAGGAGCCCAAAGCAAACCTGGTCAGAGCTCCCAGCACTGGGGAAGGGATCCCTGCACGGCTGAGCTGGCAGATGGCTGAGCATGGCTTAGACATCCTCTGACTCAGCCTGCAGCCCTTTGTCTGCCCTTTCCAGCTCTGCATTTTCTGCTTTCCAGCCCTGCTCTGCCTAGAAAGGCACAGTCTTTGTCACAAACTCCAGCACAAGCCCCCACGGGATGCTGCTGGGGCTCCACCATGGGACCCACACCCAGCTCTGCCTGCTGCCCTCCCCCAGAAAACTCACTTCCAAACACACAGGAGCTCTTGGTGTGACATCTCTCCTCCCCGTGCTCACCTCAGGTTAGCCACCTCTCCCAAAAACCCACCCTAACCTCTCCTGATCCTTCGGTGGGGTCCAGCCCTGCCGGCCACAAAAGGGCACGACAAAAATCCCTGTGGGGATGAGCCAGCAGCATCCTGCAAACCCAAGAGCAGAGCAGCCAGCCCAGGTCTCCAGAGCTGAATATCTCTTGTTAGAAGATATGTGAGGCGTATTTCAAAAGGAAATCTGTGAGTGTGCTCTTAGATGTTCCTTTGTACTGCTTCCAGTAAAGTCACACGTGATGCCATGAAGGAGAAAAACAGAAACACTTGACGTAATTGAATTAACCCCATTTAAACTGAAATCAGTAGGAGTCCACCGATGAGGGAATGAGTTGATGATTTTTAACGTTCCTCTTTCAAAATCCATCTGAAAATGGTTTTTTATTATTATTTTAGTGGGGATTTTTGAAGATGTAGAGCATATTTCCTGTAAACCCTACTGAAAAAGTGCCCTCCAACCACTAAATGCAGAGTCCTGTGAGTAGAAGGGGTGAGGAAAAGGTTTTAGCATTCTTAACTACTGAAGAACAGAAAAAAAGCTGTTATATTTTAGAAGAATGAGTCCATCTACTGCACATCAGTGAAACATCAACTATTTACTTCACCTTGTCTAGAAAATGAGTGACCAAACTGAAAAACAACAACCAAACCAAAATCCATCCAAATGAGCAGTCTGGCATTCTTAGTGTAAGAACAAAGCAGAATTTCAGTGGTGAATTCACTGGAACAGTTTGGATTACAAATACAGCAGTTTCAGAACAATTTTCCTTTGAAGCACACAGAGCCAAGTGAGTTATCACAGACAGAAATATCACATCAGAGCTGGGGACTTCAGCCCCTAGTTTTGGTCCCTGGGCTGATGCTGAATGTGTTGGCTGAAATCTTCCAGCCAGAATGTTAGAGGAGATTTGGAATAAATCCTGCCAGGGAAGGGCTGGACCAGCTGTCCCATGCTGAGCTCTCATGGAATTTTCTTTCAGGGACCAAGTGATGATTCAGGACCTCTGGAATCTCATGTGCCATGAGCTGCAGCCAGGATTTCAAGTAAATCTATTTCTACCTAGATTGGAGGCTTAGAATTATCCCTGGCAGCCATCAATTCTGCTGAGTGAGGATGTATATATGCATATTTATTTGTTTATAAACTACACAAATATACTGGCATATACATGATGTTTTGATGCTCTGGCAGAGGAAAATCCCAATGGCAGTATTTTTTAGCTATAAATCTTCCATTTTCTGTTCAAGACAGAAAAAAAAAAAAAGGGAGAAACAGCAAGACCTTATGATAAAAGTTACCTAAAAACATATCAGTGATTTAAATCAAGAAATCCACTTCTTGCTACTCTCACTTTAGGTCTTTTATTTTTCTTTTCTCTCTCACCCCTCCCTTTTATTTTTCACCTTTGTTCTCAATTTCTTTGTTCTCTTTAATTATAATCCTGCTAAGCCTGGACATCTCTCTCTTCTGCTCCAGTCACTCCCTGCATACTAACTAGGAAAAGAGAGAAAGGAGTTTCTCCTGCCTGCTCTCAGATGCTGCTATCAGAGAAGTGCTGAATCAAACAGCAGCCACGCCAGGGCAGAGCTGGAGCCAGGAGGGGATGAGCAGCTCAGCCCCCACAGCAGCCTTGCTTTCAAAGCACAGGGGAGGCCCCAGGAGAGCGAGAAGGGCAAACATCACACCCAGCTCCACAAAGGGGTGAAAAGGAAGACACAGACAGCTGAAAATGAGCTAATTTAACTGCAGTGCCCACAGAAGTTCTGGAACAAAATATTAGAGAATTAAGGTGTCAGTGCCAGGGGAATAAATAACTGACAAGAAATGGTGATATTCTTCAGGAATCCATCATCTCAAAATTGTCTGGTTTCCATCTCTGGCAAGGAGACCTTGAGCAGGAGATGCCTGCAAGCATTTAAATACATTTTAAATTCAGTAGGACTAAGTGAGATTAATAATTCCTGTTCAGCAACAAATTCTTGAAGCTGTTGCTGAAGGATTGATACTGCAGAGGCTGCGTGATGTGCGCCAGGACATGGCACCGTGTGACAGCCAGGTCACTCCAGAGCTCCTCAGGGGATCTCAGAATGGTCTGGGTTGAAGGGACCTTAAAGTCCATCCAGTGCCACCCCTGCCATGGGCAGGGACACCTCCCACTGTCCCAGGCTGATCCAAGCCCCATCCAACCTGGCCTTGGGCTTGTCTGGGCATAAACTGTAAAAATGATGCCAAATCAGCAGGTAAATAAATACTTCTGGGGAAAAAAAAAGGTTATCCATTGAACTAATAAAATAGAGAAATATGCCAAAGTTTATCAAATTTGTTAAAAAGAACATTGATAACTTCATTTTGGAAGGGAAATTCAAAAAGGCAAATACAGGTGAACTTCTGGAAAGGAAAACAGAGGGGGCCACAGAAAACAAATTCATATTGTGGTGTAATTTACAGTCCTCAGGCCAAAGCTCTGGCAGGATCACATCTTTTAATTATGGAACACTTACTGATGAAAAAGTAATGGGTGGCTCCCAGTGTACAATCAAAGATGAGCAGCAATTTTGAGAATCTGGAGTTTTGGACTTTGCTTTCTGTGGGAGCAACGCTGGGAATTTGCCACCTCATCCCTCAGTTGCTCCCACTTAATGAAACACTCTCCTGTAATCTCAGGAAAAAGGGTTTTCCATTTTGCAGTAATTGAAAAGTCTGCGAGAGAGGCTTTGGGGAAATGGATTCAAAATTAACAAACATTAATGAGTTTGCTTAGTTAGGTGAACCACGTTGAATATTATGCCATAATACCATTTCAGTACTCTATCAAAAGGTCTCTAGAGTTCTTTTATTAGATTATAAATCACCTGAGGCAGGACCCAGCTCATCATCCTTTGTCACTCTGTCAAGCCCCGTCCACTGGCACGTTCAGCTGCTACTCCAGTACAAACAACAATAATTTGTCTACCAAAAAGCTCTCAGCCACCAAAGAGAAGAGCTGATCCAACACCGCCCTGATGGAACCAAAGGAGGCATTTTTGTAATCACCTTGCTTCCATAACTCTTCCAGATTAAGGTCAGTACTGATGTATTTAATTCCCAGTGCTGAGGGAGAAAGTAAAACCCGAAATATCGCTGCCATTGTAAGAGAACAAAGCACTCCATCAATCTCATTAAAGTTCCTCCAACTGCTCCCAAAGTTAAACCGAGCACGGCTGTTGTGCTGAGGGAGGAGTTTGGCCCACGGCAGGCTGTGATGCCAGCAGATTCCTGCATTCATTTCCAGGGTGCAGCAGGTTTTGTGCTTTGTAAGATTTTTGTTCCCCATAAAGACGCAACTTAATGGGCCTCTGCCATGCTTTGCACTTAACTTATACTGAGATAGCTCAGAGTGCATCTAAAATGTTACATAATCACATCTAAGCTCTGGTTCTATGCCCCTTCCCCTTGGCATTTAGCAAATGGTATTTTTGTTCATGTAAGTCACGTTCTTCCCAGCCATGGAGCCTTTTCACAAAAAATCGAATTAATCTTATACAAAAATCAGATTCTTAGTATGAATATGCCCAATTTCATTGAGGTTTTTTTATCATTTTCTGCTCACGGGGCAAGGCGGTGAAATATAACTGAAATGTCAAATGAAATGTATGGCAAAGCGATTAGGAAGAAACTTTTAGCATTTGTTACAGATTAATATGTTAATTACAGCACGTATTGTGGAGAAAGATTAAGTATCACCAAAGTAAATTTATTTTTAACCAGCTTTATTCCTCACACTTCATAAATTAACCAGTGGAATACGTAATGGGGAAGAATTCCAGCACTGAGATTGCTGGAAATTATGCAAAACTCCAAAGCATACAGGATTGCAGTACAGATAATGCCTGTGCTTTAAAATAAGCACTTCATCAAAGGGAATTAAGCCTCCTCCAGCACACCTATTTTCACAGGCTGCTTGCAGGTATCTCTAACTTTGCCACAATGACAATGCCAAAAACTGATCAATATTTTAAACTCTCATTTTGGCTTGTATTGTATTAAGACTAAAGGTTGGTTCTAAGCCTAACAATGCAAACGCCCACCAGATGTCAAAAAATTGCTGAGAGAAGCAGCTGCACTTGTAAAACTCATGAAAAACTACAAGGGGATGGAATCCTGAATGCTTGAACAGCACAGGTTCTCATCATTCTTCAGGTCTTGCTGTTTCTCACTTTTTTTTTTTCTGTCTTGAACAGAAAATGGAAGTTTTACAGCATTAGGTGGCTCCTCTCCCACTCATCAGCTTCTCATCATTCCTGGATTTGTTCTATATGGAACCTGAACAAACCTTCAAAAACAGAATCCAGAACAACACCCATAATGAAGAGGTTTGGGGTTTTTGCCATGGATTTAAGAAGAAGGGGTCTGAGCCATTTTCAGAAAGTTCTATGGACTCTATGACAAGCTTTTCCTTCGGTTTCAGCAGATTTGGAGACTGGCTCGTACAGACCAAGGGATGGGACCCACAGTCTGATCCTCTCCAAAAGCACAGCTTTTGTGTGTCTCCTACAACTTATCTGCTGCATCCTCAAATCCCAGCCCTGGTGCTCAGGTGCTCCACAGGATAAACCAGTGCACAAATACAGCACTGTGATTTGTGGAGCAGACAATGCAATTTACGTTAAAACTCACGTTGGACAATGTTTGGTTAACTCCTGTTCTGGGCAGCTTTCTGAACATTTTGATGCTTTGAGTACGACAAATAATTTCCTCGTGTTAAAAAGTATTATTTTTATAACAAGAAAAGGAAAGTTCTATGCTAAATCACAGGCCCATCTGTCAAGAGTAATCCTAACAAAATAACAGCAAATTTCAAACTCATTAATACTGTAGCTGGTAATTAATCCAGTAAAGAATGATGTCCCTATCTTTCTGAGGGTTTAGAAGATTATTTGTAGCCTTTCTTTGGGAAGTCCCTAAATAGATTCCCGTAAAATATTTACTTTATTTTGGGGACAAACCTGTAATCTAAATTTACAGGCTGGATGTCTGGGAGCACACCAAGGTGATGAGAGCAGACAGGAACAGCATCTCACTGCAGAGCACCAGAACAATCAAAATCCTGAGTTCTGAGTTACTCAGCCACCCCTCTCTCTCAGTAAGACCTCCCCTGGGTGCAGAGAACATATTCTGCTGCTAATTTTGTTAATTGTGTTTAGTGCTTGTTAGGTCCCTGGACTGAATCCGGAGCCCTTTTGCTCCTGGTGCTCTTTTAGCACACACAACAACGCATCACAAATTCTAACAAAGTTTTCCCCCTTTACAAAATAAGGAGAGCAGAAAGCCCATGAAAACTTTTGTCTACCCTTGGACATTCCTGTGAGCAATGCAGAAAAGGAGAGACTTTGTAGATAATGTTCTTGTAATCACAATTCAAGATGTGCAATTACAACTCATTAAAGCATTGTCAGACTGGGAGGAGAGGGGATGTCTGGTTTAGCAGTCATCACATTAACAGGAAAGAGCCTCAAAAACTTCAAAAAGCTTGGGTTCAGGCTGGCAGAAGTCCTGCCAATGACACTCCCTCTGCTGCATCTTGTCCTAATTGCTTTTCTTCTCTCCAATAACCCGTTTGGAGCACTCTGCTCCCACAAATGATCTTTGTCCTCCCTGGGACACTGCAGGGCTGACAATCAAATCTGCTCCCGGACACCTCAGCTGCAACCTCTGGAGTTTCAAATTGCTGAATAACTCTAAACATGTCTGGACAACCATTAGGGATCCATCCCCTGGGTTTGTTGCAGGAATATCAGGGGTTATTCATTCTCAAAGTCCATAAACCTAGCAGCTTCCTCGGCCACACAGCCCGGCTCTGCTGTGCCTGCAGGAGCTGAGGCATGTGCTGGCCATTCCCACAGCTGGCCCTTTCAAAAAGGGTGGGAAGAAAATCCAGAAGATCCCTGTGGAGGGTAGCCGAGGCCAGGCAGGTTGTGAAAAACTTGGGCTGCCAAATGCAGTTGGAAGAGAGACTGTACTACCTTCATTAAAACATAATTTCAGCTCTCCAACTCAGCCACGTGTTCAAGGAGCCTCTCACCAGCTCTCCCTTCCATGAAAAAGCAGGCAAAACTCACAAACAACTTCCATAAGTTCTTTACACCCTCATAGATTTTTAATTGAAATGCAACTCCCACAACACCTCATTAGCTCATTGAATGCTGTATTAGTTTAATTTACTGAAGGGTTGGGGTTTTTTTTGCACCTGCCTCACACATTTACCCCATTAGGCACGTGCAGATTATCAGGCAACTGCTCAATTAAACTAAACGATTGTTCTAATTGAATATTTCATTAGAGTAACAAGGTAAAAAGCTCCTTGGCATGGTGTAGAAAACATGGCTTGTGCCTCACTGAAACGTGTTTCAGATTAAACTCATGATAAACTCAGATAAAACAATCACATGTTTCAGATTAAACCATGCCACTTGGACACTTCAGCCTGCACATGCCAGGAAAAAACCCCAAGCAACTCCAATGGTCTTTGGATAAACTTTTAAACATAAGATCACTTCAGGATTGTTTATCTGAGGGAAGTTAATTGAAGACTGGATTCAAATTTAATTTGTTTTTTTTTTTTTTCCAAACCTCTATAGATGCAACCAAAATTCCAAGTTGAACTCATCAAAACTCAAGAGTTTTGCTCTGTTTCATTTCTTGTGTTTTTGTTTGAAACTCAGCACCCCTTTGTAGACTTTAATGAAAATTCTAGTTCAAAGGCAGACTCGGGCTAGCTCACACATTACATGCTCCAGCTGGAATATCTCAGAGCACGCTGTTCTTGGGAACAAGGGATGCTCACTTTCCTGCAGAAAAGTGGGAAAGTTGTAGGTAGTACAATTTCAATTGTGCTGGATTTCTGTAATTCCCTGATGGCTCAATCCTGTCATCCTTGTTCACTCTGAACAGCGGCTTAATTTGAATTTAGCCAAGTGATTCAACGGGGAAGCATTTGCAAGGGAAATATTGATTTATCCAACGTCACAGGGAGGTCAGGAGGCCTCACCATGCACAGCTCCCAAGCTCAGGAAACCTCAGCACAAACAGCTCCTGGAGAGCTCTTAAAAACACAAGAGCTGAGAGATAAGAGGGGTGAGAACACAGAACACAACCTCGCCCTGTCCTCTCCCCCTCCAATGGAAACTCACCCCAAACAGAACCCAGGTGGAATTAGGGAAGTGTCTCACAGCTCAGCCGGAGCAAAAGCAGCCAGTGCTGGTGGGGAGATGTCTCAGCACGCTCTGGATGCTCCCTTTTCCACAGACACCAGCAGGAAACCTGCCCTGGAGAGCCTCATTTCCTCACTCCTGCACATCTGCACTGTGATTAATCAGCACCCCAGAGCACACCCCAAACCCTCAGCTGACACTCTTTAATCAGCCACCTTCACTTTTCAGATGTTTCTATTTGATCCAGCCCAGTCGTGTGGAAGCAGAGAGACGGAATAATGGGATGGGAGGGACCAGAAAACTCCTGTTTCCAACCAGCTGCCATGGGCACCTTCCCCTGGGTCAGGGTAGTCAGCCCTGGCTGATACACCAGCTGGGGAGTGTGCTCAAACATCAAATGTAAAGAAATGTTAAAATAAAAAGAGAAAGAAAAGGAAAAATAAGAGGAAAATGAAAGGGAAAGAGGGGAGGGGGGGAGGCGGGGAGGGAGGGAGGGGAGGGAAGGAGGGAAGGAAGGAGGGAAGGAAGGAAGGAAGGAAGGAGGGAAGGAGGGAAGGAAGGAAGGAAGGAAGGAAGGAAGGAAGGAAGGAAGGAAGGAAGGAAGGAAGGAAGGAAGGAAGGAAGGAAGGAAGGAAGGAAGGAAGGAAGGAAGGAAGGAAGGAAGGAAGGAAGGAAGGAAGGAAGGAAGGAAGGAAGGAAGGAAGGAAGGAAGGAAGGAAGGAAGGAAGGAAGGAAGGAAGGAAGGAAGGAAGGAGGGAGGGAGGGAGGGAGGGAGGGAGGGAGGGAAGGAGGGAGGGAAGGAGGGAGGGAGGGAGGGAGGGATGGGGGGAAAGGAGGGAGGGTCTTCTGGTTTGATAAAGCAAAACAAAAAATCAGTATCTCAAATCTTTTGCCAAATCTGAAAAGACATATTATAATATATTTATTTTATATAAATATATATTTATATATATGCAGATCTTTCCTGTATCCTCCTGCACCAAGCCTGGCTGGCTCTCAGGGAGAGCAGAAGGAGAGCTCACCTGCAGCACGGCCCTGGCCACAGACACTGTGCAGAGTCCCACTGGCTGCTCTCCCTCTGTGCTGCCGGGTCACTGCCATCGACACCCAGCAACAGGTTTCAGATCCTCTTGATTCAACAGCTTTGCTGGATTGCTGGGAATTAATTACTAGAATTACCACAGCAGTTGAATCCATCAAAGCAGAAGTTTGCCAGTGAGTTGAAGGAGAGCCTGCCATGCGCTGCAGTATTTGAGTAAATGGAGTGAGGTTTGGAGAGCTGGAGCCATCCTTCTCTTGGTGAAACAAAACAACTTCCAGATTATTATCAGCCGAAATTGTCTCATTAGAGATAAGGAGCCTATCAGCATGGACAAAATTAGCAGGATTTGTCTCCCAGCACAGGCTGATTAAAGCCCTCACCCTGCAGGGACAGCAGTGAGGATTTTATCTGCCTGTGGGCACAGCTGATGGAGTTGGACACACCAGAACAAAATCCACAAACCCTTCTGCATTCAAACACCATCAGAGCTGCTCCTGAGTGAGCCCTGGAGCAGCCCCAGCCCTGTTGGTGGCACAGAGCTGCCCTGGGCTCACAAACACACCCAGGGACTGTCCCCAGGCCAGCAGCCAGCCTCTGTGCCTCAACACATCTCTTAATGTGCTGCCAGCCCGAAATTATTGCACAGTCACTGCAGCTCCCCTTAGCCCATGATGATCCACGAGCCTACCTGAAAGCAGGTAATTGACAATCTAAATTAGAATTTTTATTTCTGGCAGTTAATTTCAGTCAGAGTTGAGGATGTGTGGCAGAGTTAAAAGTAAAAACAAATGGTCCTTGCGAGAGAGACAGCAGAAAACTCCTAGCTGGATGTTTTTTTTTTTGTTCTAACTTCTACAGAAACCACAGTTGAAACTGCTAAAATAATAACAATAACATTAATAACAAAAATAACAACAATAACAATAAGTAATAATAATAATAACAACAACAATATAGGAATAATAAGGAATACAACTGCACCAGGAGAGGCTGCAGGGCACAGTGAGAGGATCCTGTGCTCAGGAGCTGCTCAGGGATAACACAGCACCCACTGATGAGTGGTATTGCTGGAGAGATTTATTGTCTGTAAAGAGAATAACCCCGAGGTTTTCCCTTGCCATTCAAATAAAGATGATGCTTTAACCCTGGTAATATTAAGAATTAATTCAGCCACGGCTCTGAAGCAAGCATAGAACTTATTTTTTTAAAAAAAAAAGAAATCTTTTTCTTAGAGATGCAAGATATTATTGCAGATCACCAAAGAGAATAATACATTTAACACTTATACCCAAAATACATCCAAATCAGAGTGGAAAAGCATTCATGTGAAATCTTTCTACTTGAGTCATTATTTTTTACTTAGAAGTGACACTTTTTCTTTGAATCCTGACTATTCCCTCTGACTTAATCAGGAGGTCTTGTGGGAAACAAAGAATGAAGCTGTGGTCAAGGGCTCTTCAGGCTGAGAAAGAATAGAATTTATAATCTGAAAAACTAAGATGCCTGACACTCTCACAGTCTTCTCTTTGCAAAAAGAAACAGAAAATCTTAAGCGGATGGCAAAAAGCAGAGCTTGCAAAGTGCCTTCCCTTGCTGAAGCTCAGGTGCACCAGTAAAATATCCAGTAAAAAATAAAATACCTGTAAAAAGACGTAGGGAACAAGAGACAGGTTTCTTCAGCCCAGAGAAAGAAGAACCCTGAGTTTGCTGAGACAAACCTGGACACGACTGTGGAAACATCTCCTGGAGTAAGGATTGATCCAATGGAAATATGAGAGTAACAATAATACAGCTTTTAATGAAACGGGGAGAATCCATGGAGTGATTCCCTCAGAATTCACTCCCACACCTGCTGCACTGTTCTGTGGTCTGACAACCATTATGTTGCAGGAATTTGGGTCTCAAAATGCATTTTTTAGCCTACAGTGCAAAGATTCCTCTAGAATCAGCTCCCTGACCAGCAAAGCCAGAGAAATTTCCAAATAGCAAAACCATCCCAGCCTCGAACTTTCATGTCAGTTAAACACTGAAGTTCTTCCACTTGTAATGTGGCCTGGTAACTGCTGATTAATCTTTTTTAACCTTTTTTTTAAAGCAAAATTTGAGCTTTAACATTTAGGTTTTGCTCTTAACGGATCCTGGTAAATTTTTTTATTTTTTTTTTTCAAACCACTTAAGAAAGCTGTTCTAAAGGTTTGGAGATGTCAGTGTCCCAGAATTGCCATTTATATGCATTTGCTTGAAAAGAACACTCTCACCACCTGTGCATCTGCAACTCAGAACTTTCCAGAAATGGAACATGGACAGGCATAACCTCAGACTGCACAAGGATCAGAATCTCCACAGTAAGGATATTTTGGTGTAATTCTTCAAAGGATGTTCTTTTCTAACACTCAGACTTCTACTGCCTTGTCATTTCCTCTTGATGGTTCCCTGGAAAAGGGGGGTGGAAATAGGAAAAAGCAGGATTGACACAAACCCAGGCAGCTGCATGGGGCAGAGGTCTCACAAACATCAGCAGAATACAAAGAAAGAGAGCAGCCAAATGAGCACCACTTACTGATAATCTGTATTTTGTCAGAATGTTAGCCAGAATCTGTGGTTTGTTCCACCTAAAATTATGGAGATGGCAGGAGGAGCAGCTCTGTCCTGGTCTGCATGAGATATACAAAATGAAAAATTCCAAAAATGTATTGGAAACTGGCCCAGAAATTAAAATTTTTGCAACCACAAGAGTGGAAATGCTATTGTTGCTGCTGGGATCTAAAAGACAATGGCTGTTTCTCCTTTCCACACACTTTTCTATCATCCCTGCCCAGCTGGAATCAGAGAATTGAGTGCCACATTCCTTGGAACACTGACACTTCTGTCCATTTGAATTGTTTCTGCTGTGCCACACATCTCCACTACTGATCCCCTTCCAGAGGTGCCTCTGCCTCAAAGCAGGCAGCAGCAAAAAAAAAAAAATGTCCAAAGGAAGCTGGGAGCTTCTGACAAGTTTTGCAGCCCAGTCTGGCAGATGCAAGAGTTCCTGATAATCATCAGAAGAGTTGGATCCCTTCTGCAGCTTATCTGAGCCAAACAGAACCTCGGGCCTTTCTGAGGTTTGTCCTGCTCTGGTTTGAATGGGCTTCAGACAGTCTTTGGACTTGGAAAGGGATTTTCTTTGTTGTGCTGGGAGCAGCAGCCAGCAGAGTGAGGAGCCTGCACTCCTGTGCCACATCACCCAGGTTCACGTGCTCGCCCTTCCAGCCTCTGCCCTTTGATCCTCTGCACTGGATCCTGTGCAGATCCAAAAAATCACCAGAGACACTGGGGAATTTGTACAAATGAAACAGAGGCTACGAGAAAAATTATTAAAGAGTACCCGGGATGGGATTTCTCTGCTAAAGGCTAAATAATGTTAATTTCCTAGAAGCTGATCCAACCTCAGCACTGCAGGCAGCACATCTGTTTGTCCTGGGCTTGGGAAGGACTTGGCATCCTTCCTCCTGTGGTCAGCAGGGTGCCTGGAAACTGATGCTTCGCTTGATGTGGCAAGCTACAGGGTTCCAAGAATAATGATGGCTGAAACATTATCCAGGGAATAAACAAATAATTTGGGTTTTTCCCCTCTCTTCCTCCTCGTGATAAAGTCTATCTTGTGAAATTTAGGGCGGCTCTTTTATAATTTATAGATACTAGCTGGTATCTTATCAGGGAATCAGATAGATGAAAGGGTCTGCAGCTTGTCTTTCTTTCACTAATCAGGTTTTCAGCCAGTCCATCAGGTTTCAATCAAATTTGAGGGGAAAAAGTTTAAAAGCTACAGAATACCTGCAAGCTTTATAAGAAGAAGCAGAGAGAGAGAGGTTATGAAGGTTATCCACTGAGAAAAAGGCTGCACTCTGAGCCAGACCTTTCTTGGACTCCAGGTCATCTACTCTCAAAGCTTCTCTCACCTCCAATGGACCATCTAAAGCACCCCAAGAATTTGCTCCAAGCGGACTCTGATGTCTGATCAGGGCTGTGACCACAATGAAACATTCAAAATAAAAAGAGAAAGTCATCTAGATCAATGAACCATAGACCCAAGCACATGGAAAGTCAGGTTTCCTTATGTTCTTTACCTGTGTGGGTCACTTAGAGATTTCAGACCAAACTTTTGCAAAGAGCAGTTTGAGCTCATGTGGAACTCTGGCTCTCAGCCTCTGCCAGCACATCCCTTCCCAGAGCTCCTCTTCTCCTGTTTTCCTGTCTGTCCTCTGAGAGCGGTGCTGAGAGGACTCGCTCCAGAACAGGGCACAAAGCCCAGCCCTCGCTCCAGTCCAGCTAAAATCTGGATTGTCAGTGTAAAGGGAAAGGTCTGTGCGTCCTGAGAGAGCAGATTTCCATCACTGCAGGAGACCACGGGGCTCTGACAGCACCCACCCATTGCCACCCCCGTTCCAGAGCTCAGGGAAGGAGGAGAGACTGAGAGCCTGAGCTGGGATGGGAGAGGGACTGAGAGGCATTTCTGGAGCAGTGTGAGTGTGTGTGCCACATATCAGATGTGCACTGACACCCCACATCTCCCATGGAGAGCAGCTCCAAGGACAGCAATGATCACATCAGTGAGAGGCACAGCCAGCGCTGTTATTCCTCCTCATACCAGGTATCAAGCAGCCAGCAGGCAACTCTTTGATTGTGGTCACTATTTACCTGAGAAATGTATGAAATGGGGGCTGGGATGTAACTGGCTTTTCTGCTCACTCTCCATTCCCAAAGGCCAGCCAATGGAAAACAATTTTATTTTTACACTGCCCTGACATCCAGCTGCCCAGCATGGGACACACATTACTCTGGCAAGAAGCTGATAAGAAATTTGTACACCGGTGCATGAAATGAAAATGAAACAAGGCTGAAATTCACCCAGCAAAGCAGGAGTCAGCTCAGGGGCTCGCTGTATCCATGTGAGGATACTTTGACTCACAGAAAAGCACAGATCACACGTAATTAAAATCTGCACGAGGGAGTTTATGCCTGTCAGACCAAAGTATCGCCATCAGTAGATTCTGCACCTCTTTGAAGAGAAGAAAATGCTCCCTTGAGACTCAAAAGGTTCCCTTCCACCTCAGCCTAGCTGGAGCAGAGGCTGTTGTTGGGTGCTTGTGGCTGCTGTGAAGCACATCATTGTTTTAAAGGTGTGAATTATTCCTAGAGACAGTCCAAACTCACCTGTATACCGGTGATAATTCTGCTGTCACTGAGAGCACTCAGTCTGGAGATCATGGATGGATGGAAAGGAAGCTCTAAGGTCTTGGCAGCAGCTTTTGGAAGACTGTGAGGACTTGCTGGGTAACTGCTGCTGGCTG
Source organism: Pseudopodoces humilis (assembly GCF_049639895.1). Lineage (NCBI taxonomy): Eukaryota > Metazoa > Chordata > Aves > Passeriformes > Paridae > Pseudopodoces > Pseudopodoces humilis. The sequence continues at coordinate 3,638,317 of NC_142213.1, read as the reverse complement.
CACGGGGCACAAAAATTGCTCTTGAGAACTGAAAGAGGCCCTTCAGCAGAGAGGCACTGGAGGAGAGCCCGAGCAGCACTGCTAGCAGCAATTAGCATCAGCTGCTGTACACAAATGGAGCTTGCAGAGGAGTTTGTTGGCATGAAAAAGTTCATTTTAGACTGACAATCCATCTTTCAGCTGTGGCACTTTTTTAACTCCATCACTTTGATTTTCCTGTGTTTTCAATTAATCCATCCTGTTAACAGCCATCTGAACTGCCAGGGTTACCAAGAGTGGGGTTAGAAAGGACCACGTTCAGAAATAAAATCACAAAAAGTTCCAGAGCAGGGTAAGTTTTACCAGCTCAGTGCCACCACCCCACAGCAACTTATCCATCCTCCTGTCTTAGCCCATCTCCTGGAATACGTGAGGCACAGCCTGGAATTGCATTTTAGCAGCAGGTTGGAGTAATAGATGCTCCAAGGAGCAGTGACATTCCTGATGTGTGATGCTCCGAGCGCCACAGGGAGCTGAAGCCTCGCTTTCCCTGCCTTATGGCAAGCCATAAATTCCTGGCTTTATGTGCTGATGTAAAAACCCGTTTAACAAATCCGTCGGAGCTGACTGCCTGGATCAATGTTATGACAGGCAATAGACTCCCACCAGCATTCCTGGCAGGAAATATCCACACACCCTGATTCAGGGGTATATATTAATTTAATATGTTCATGAGAGCACGTGTTAGAGCAAAGGGATTCCTGCTTGCAGCTCAGGGTTGCTGGATCCATCCAGCAAATGCTGTTTCCAGCACAGCTGCCCTGAGCACTCTCCTCAAACTCTGGATGTTCTGCGTAGTTAATGCTGCTTTTTTGTGTCTGTGTTGCCAGAATACAGCACATTTTTAAGAGTGGAATTCATCACTGCTCTTGTGTGCTCAGAGAGACAAGGTGGAAATACAGATGAAATAGACTGATAGCTCTGAGAGACAGCGGAGCAGGAATCATCCTGCATCATAACTAAGTGGTACACCAGAATTTTATCATCAGATGTACAAAGGAATGCCAGGAAAATCATCTCACTGAGGTGAATTTGAATGTATGCATGACTGCATGCACCAAAGAGGACCTGTGATGGTAAGGCCCTTAGATAAGGAAAACATGAAGGATGGACACGGACTGACAGCTACACACACTGAATATTTAGATTATTGTATCACTCGGTGGAGGATATTATTAAAATATATTAGCTGCAACGCAATTATTCAGGCCTCATTCCATAAATTTGACAATTAATTTTCTTGCACTAAGTTTTACTGGCATTTGACAATCCAGCACCCTAAAGGATACTGCAAAAATCGTGAGCTTTGAGATATTCAGGTGAAATTACACAAGAATTAATAATTAATCACTCAACAACAAGCCCACAGAAACACATAGTTTGCATAAGAACAAAAATAGTCAAATTAGCTGAATATTACAGTGGTTGTAGAAAAAGGATGGGAGTTGCAGGACACTCCCAAATGGGTTCAGAGTATCTGTGAATTAAACACAGATGCCTTTTGAGGTGGCTTGAAGGGAGAAAAAAAAAATAATAAAGTATGATCTTTATCTGAGTGCTCAACATTTCTGTGCTTAGAAAAAGTCTTGAAAGCCCTGGTTTTGTGGTGGATTTAGCTCTGAGGAAAAAGGCTTGGAGAGAACTTTCATCTTTGTCACAAATCCTATAAAGAGGTGACCTTCCAGCAGTGCTGCAGGAGAGGCTGTGCAGGTGCAGTGGAACCAGCTCTGCCAAGGTCAGGGTGCAGCAGGTGAGAGCATTTCCTCAGAATAAATCATCTTGACCCAAGGCAACGCCGAGTTCAAAGCCACGATTTTTCTCGACCGTGTGAAATTCAGGAAGGTTTTCCAGCCTGAGAGACCATGCAGGTTATTCCAACAACTTTCAGAGGTGTTGTGCTCACTGCCAGGACATCATCCGTCTAAGCAAGCAGTTCCCTGCTTCAGACATCAGTTGGTTCAGCACATAAAACACTAAATGAGGCCAAGACTCAACACAGAAATTAATGTACAATCCAGGGATAATTGTGTGCTGAAGGCCTGCACTGAGATCTGGTGTTAATAGAGAATATTGATGTTGTGGATGAAATTAAATGCTTTCCCCACCACCATTTAACCGTTCTCCCCAGTGCCAGCCAAGCTTGTCCTCTGCCTGACATGAATTAAAGTCCTAAATTAATTGTCACAATCTTAATCCAGCTCTTTGCCCAATTACACCGTTCCTTGAATCATTAGGGCTCTGATGAACTGGAAAACTGTGGTGTGGAAGCCCCAAATTTCCCAGCTGCAGGTTCTCAAACAGGAGAGGAAAAGGAGACATAGACCAATCACACATTACAGAATTATAAAACAATTCACAATACAGAATTACAGTGCCTTGCAGCCAGGGAGCTTTCAGCCAGCAGAGCCTTTCCAGACCCAAGGATAGACAGCTGCCATCCCCCAATTTCTCTCCTGCTTTCCTGTCTTCAGGAGATGAATCCACATGTGCAACCTGCTCAACCATACCAACTAATCTAGGAAAGTGAACAGCCACCTTCCAGTGCTTCTATTTTCTGCTAATGCATTCCCATTTCCTCTGCAAAGCAATTTATTCAGCATGAACAATTTGTAATAATATATAGTACGTGGTCTGTGCTACATAAGCCTTTTCATATGTAATTAATATTTTATTTAATTTTAACATTAAATTACTTTTCTTACCCAATAACAGATTATATTTTCCAGTTCATGGATGCAAATCTATTGATAAATAATGTAAGAAAATGTTAAAATATCAACAGATATCAGTTTACTACAAAATAAATTACTTCCTTCCCCGGAGGATGTTTAATCTCAATTATTGCTCACGGAAAGCACACACCGCTAACGAGCAAGCCAAGAACAACCCAACTCCTGCAAAGACTTTTGATAGCTAAACTGCAACATGTTCTTAATAACCTCATCCCAGTCCTTCTCCAAGGGACTCACAGAGCTGTTTGCTCCTTCATTTCAACAATTTCCGTGTTTCCCAAGAGGAAGAACCGCGGTGAATATCTCAGGGAATGCTGCCAATCCTGCGCTTGTGGTCGTTTTCACAGCTTGCACATGACTTATCAACTCCACAGGAAATGTTCAAGGCCAGGTTGGACAAGGCTTGGAGCAGCCTGGCCTGGTAGAAAGTTCCCTGTCCATGGCAAGGGGGATGGAATGAGGTGATCTGAGAGGTCCTTTCCCACCCAAACTATTCTACACTTTCACAACTTCTGTAACATGACTGGAGGTGCTTGAAAACTCAAATATGGGCAGGTAAAAACTCAAATATGGGCAGGATAAAGTCATGCTGAGCTGACAGGTATTACACTCTCCTCTCTAATGTGGAAGAAGCAGCAGATAATTTTTGGACACCTACCTTTACAGATAAATCACTCATCAACGTTCAAAACAGGGCAAGAGGATTCTAGGCCTTCCTTACTGAAAGTGGGATTGACTCCACCAAACCCACAGCCCAGAAGAGCTCTGTAACCATTTGATAAATAGGCTGGCTGCTTTTTTGGTTTTTTAACAGGACAGAAATGAAGGGAAGGTGCAAAGTCTGGTGGGTGGATGGTGGAGTGTGTCACACAGAGCTGAGGGAAAGTTCTGACTGCAGGGTGATGCCCAGCAGCACGGCCCAGGTGTCCTGGCTGCATGGAAGAGGTGATTCCATCAGCTCCACACTTATCCCAGAAGTGATAAGAGGACTCAGCACTTCCAGGGTTGGGTGGGATAAGAGTGCAGGCTGACGTCTGACAGCACCAGTTGCCTTATTTTCCATGTTCAATGGGATGGAAAATGAGAGTGTTGCTGTCACCAGAAGAGGAAATCAGCACCAACACAGAGCAAGAGCCAGGCCTATAATGGCTGCACACAGATGTTAGCAGGGTAAACTTGAGGAGAATCTGATAAAGGCTGAACAGTCAGCCCTCCCCCTTTGGGTGGAATATTGGGAGGAGCTGGCTGAGTGGGAACATGTGCAAAATGGATGAATCGTGTGTGGACCCCAGATGCAGGAGAACATCTGTGCTGATGATGCTGGCAGTGAGCTCTGCTTGTATATTCATGCTGTCATTATCACTCCTGCCTCTGTGCAGCTCCTTATTGCTCACAAGAGCTGCAATTCTCACATCTGCAGCCAGCAGCTCTGAGATCATCAGGACACGCAGTTTACAGCAACATCCTCGGGTTGGCCAGAGAAAAACATGTCACAAGTAGGCAACCTGCTGACAATTCCAGCATTGCAACTGCACAAACCTCTGGGTGGCCAGCTTGGCCACCTCTTGTCTTTACTCCCACCACAAATAGAAAATGTCAACCTTTGGAAGCTCCACCAGCTCCACTTCTCTAAGGGTGAGAGTCTGCCCATCAGTGCAGTGTGCTGTGCAATGGCCAAAGAGCCCCTCCAGAGCAATGCTAAAGGGATTTATGCATAAATCAGCAAAACTCTTCCTCTTTGTAGCTGCAGCAAGTGAACTGCACTGGTATGGGTGTGTCTCTATGAAACTGAAAGTGGTCAGTGCTAGGACAAGAGAATCTTAAACCTGCAGCACCAATAAGTGCAGTCAATTAGAAAAAGAATAATAAACCACAGTGTGATAGGGAGAGACCATGAAACCAACCAGAGCTTGCCTGGAAATAAACTCATCACCTCTCATATCCCGTTACAGGTGTTACTATTGCTCCCCCAGTGTTTTCCACCTCCCACTGCCCATCAATAGCTGCTTAGAGCTTGTTTTTGGTGAGAGATGAAGGGCAGAATGAACTCCATTCCCCCTCTTTGCATCTCTGCTATCATTTTCGTTCCCTAGAGTATGCTGACATAAGGTAATGAAGGTGGGGAGAGTTTTTCCCACTCTATCAGGTCAAAACCATACCAAATTACCAGTTTTTGTATCCTGCAGTTATCCCCCAGCCATTTCTACCCTGTGCTGTCTCTGACCCCTTAACTCCCACATCTTTCACACACTTCCATGCTCTGAAAATTATATTAGAAATTTTTGACATGTAAGCTCAGTGCTGCAAAAGCTACTGCACATCCTAAATTAACATTTATGTGCTCTGGCCCTAACCTCCTGACACAGGTAACTCACAGAGGCAGCCAAAGGGACACGCTAATATACTGGAAATTAAGACCTGAATATGACATCTAGGAAGTAAATAATCTATAGAAAAGCAGAGGTATGACCCTTCCTGCCTGATGCAGAAGAATGAGCTGCTATACCAAGTCTCTGATGGAAGACAGATTGCAGATTGATTATTTTTTTTATTAAATAATTCCTTTGCCTCTAAACTCAAATGATACGTATTATGCAATTGTTTCTTTTTCCTTAAAGCTAATCTGTGAGAAGACAGAGCCAGTGCATATATAAAACTGACCACAAAAATTTGGATTTTTTTATGCCAGGGTATAAACTGGAATAAAAGCAGCAGTAAATATCAAGTGGTTAATACAGGCATTTGTGTAAGTTTTACTGTTTTCCCTTAGTTCAGATTTTCCTGTGCTGTGATTTTTATTTACTTCTGGATTTCTGCATGAAGTTTTTGAATTTCTTACGTGAACTTGTTGAAAATGTTATATATCCCAACACAGACACTGAGGGGTCCTGTTCCACAGGGACTGGCAGCCTTATCAGCACCCATGCTGCACAGCAGAACTTTGCCAGGCACTCGATCACAATTCACAGAATCTATCGCTATCCAGAAAAGAAAATTCATGTTGTGTCAGCTACAGGCAAACATGATGAATTAGAGGCTCCAAAGATGTTTTTTTGCCCTACTTTTTCATCCTCTTTGCTTCTGCAGCTTCATGCAGAGAGAGCTCCAAGCTGGCACGAGCAAACACTGTCCAGGGAGCACAGAGCCCTGATCCTCAGCCCAGGCACCCCCCCTGAAGGTGCTTTTTCATGTCAGGGGGGTTTTACACAGGGAAATGGCTGAGGAACCACTGCCATGGGTTGAATCCAAGATAAACAGACTCTAAAAGCTGTCACCCTTCTCCATGTGGGCGAGTCACTGGGCTCCTTAGCATTTCCTCCTGAGTAACGAGGGTGGCAACAGGACTATTTCACATGTACTGATGGAAAAATGCTAGGAATTAATTGTTCCAGCACCAGCTCGTGCTCTTCTGGGTCTCATCTGTGCATTCTCATCTCATCTGTGCATGGAGTGCACAGAAGGGAGGAAGAAAAGAAAACAGCAGCAAGGTGACAACAGTCGATGCCTGATCAAACTAAGCTGCACCTAATTTGTTTCCATACATCTCTCGAGCTGCAGCTTGTCAGAGTCACCTGAATAATCCTGGTATAATTCCAATCCATATTTCTACCTAAATAATTGAAAATCTTTAGCATGCAATTAATACAGCTGGCAATGACACAGCACATCCATCTGCCCCCTCTCACCAGGCGAAGTTTAATAACCAATATGCCCGATGGGCTGAAATAATTTAGAGCCCATATTTATCCTCAGGAGTGGCTCTTGCTGGCTAAAGGTTTCACCACTTCCTCATAAATTTAAGGGCTGAGTGTGCAGGTGGGGAGGGAGCGCCCAGAGGAAGAGATTTGTGGGAAGAATTCTGTGTACGTGAGTGACAGCCTCTAATGACGCCTTCTCGTGAGGAGAAGTTGCTTTTGTGCAGTCATTTTGAAGTATTAAATTTTGATAACTCTATAATCACTGCAGTCTAATGAGATGGAGGCAGCAGGTGGAAGGGGAATCTATCATGTCAGTTCAGGTACCTGGCTCTCTTCCTGCTGGGAACATCCAGCATCACACGGTGGGCTGGGGCTCTCCCTCTGCAGCTCCAAGAGGGGATTTTGTAGCCTTCCAAGAATCTTTGATTTCCCTGAAGAGACCTCTTTATGTGGTCAACAGCCATCCTTAATCCCAAAGGGGGGGAAAAAAAAAAAGTAGCCCAAAAAAGTGAAAAGGATTAGATTTAAATCTGCTTTAATTTTAAAATTGGTCAAGATGGATTATTTTAGCCTGGCAGTGTCTCTTCCAGACCTTTGATGCAGTGTTTAGTTTTTAACTCACACTTAATGCATGTTAGCTAAGAAAAATCTAAAGTCCCCTGTGACACTTGTGGCTTCTCAGGTGTTATTATTTTTATTACAAAGTTCTCGCATTTTATCTCACAGAATCTCTAAACATATAAAGAAACAAATTGTTTCCTGCAGCTGGAAGAGCAGTCAGCACTCACAGATCCCATGAACCAGCAGCACAGTCACTCGTGCAGACAAATTATTCAAAAGTTTGAGGTGTTGAGGCTCACAGTGAGGAAGGAAACGCCAAAAATCTTTATTTTACAATTACCAAAAGAAATTACTCGTGCTCCTTCAGTGGGCATAAAGATATTGCTTGGTTATTTCTGCTCACATTGAAGTTCAGCGAGATTATTCCAGGTGAAAAGCTTCCTGCCAGGCCAATATTGGAACAATTCTACCTTGCACCTTTCCCCAGTACCAAACTGGTTTTTGGGGAGTGTGGATCTGGACAATTTTCACTATTGGGAGACTTCTTTGAGGTGACGTTCACACAGCCAAAAATATTCAGCCACTTCTCACCACCCACCCCTCTCTCTGCATTTCAATCCCTTATTTATTAGTTTGATGTTAAATTCTCCCAAGACACTGAAAAAGTCTAATGAAATGTTTAAATCTGAGTCATTCCTCTTTCTCCTGTCAGATAGGACATCAGCAGTCTGTCAAACACAATCACAACACAACCACATCTTCCCATCACTTAAGGAACCATAACTACATTTAGAGGTTTCACAGTTTTCACCATCAATAATAATTCTTAACCTATTCTGTTATTAACAGCTTTTGAAAAAAAATGGTATATTTGTAAGAAAGGCAAATATTATGACAACTGAGCCACAATTTTAGGGCTGCTGCTGTTGAAGTGTTCCTATTATGACGGCAGATAATTTTTTAATTGACTGGAGGCCAGTGTTGCTTCCTGACTCCTCCCTAACCCTTATCACAAAATTTAAGCGTGTTCAGAAAATAAATCCCTTTCAGAATAAGGTTCTGCAAAACAAACCATGAAGAAATCTTGTGCCGATTCCTTTATACATCTTGAAAATACCAGAATCTCACCACATATTTTTCCTTCCTTCCTTCTCCCCCGGTGTTCTCTTTCTCCTGCCACCTTCCTACAAACCCACGTCCTGTGTGGCTGCCCCTGGTCCAGGGGATACACTTCAGCTCAAGGAGGCTTTAAAAGTGTATTTCAACCATCTGAACATCAGCATTCCCTCTCCTGGAATTTTTATTTCTGAGAGGCAAAACCTTTTAATTGTTTTATTCCAACCATTCAAATGAAAACATCCCCTCATTTAAAGCCAAACTTCCAAAGAGACTGTAAAAGCAAAATGATCACTTTTTTCTTGTCTTTTACCTGCATGTTTCTCATTTTTTTCTCTATTGTCAGGAGTTGAGAAAGATTCAGGTTCATTCCCTTTCTATGCAAAACTTCACCAGCAGTATCTCTAAAACCGAAGTTAGGCTGAGCATTTCCAATCCACCAACAGAGAAAGAAAGACAGCAAGAAAACAAGAAAGCAACACCACAAAGAAAGGATGTTTTAACACTGATGGCTTTTTTTTGAAGAGGGGTTGAAGTGCCATTTAGAATACATATGCTCTCTTGCCATTATGCTACGAAGAATTGGTTTCAAAATGAAATAAAGCCTCTTGGGTTCTCAAAAAAGAATTATTCTTTTTTTATCTTTCACCTTTCCAACAAACAACGGCCAGTTCTGCATTGTTTTCCTGTGAAGTAAGTTCTGCTTAGCAAGAACAATCCTTTCTATCTCACCATTTCTTAAGGCCACCCTTCTCCTCTTTTTATATTTTTCTCAGAATTATTTGTCCCACAAGAAATCTCTCACCTTTAAACCCTTTCAAAAATTGTTTCCAGGCTTTCTAAAAACCTCTCCAGCTCCCACTTCAAAAGATTTGGATCAACAGAAAAGCACTGAGCCCGAACAGACTTGACTCAGCTTCCCCTCACTGTGGATTAGAAATGGAAGCACCTCCAACCCTCCATAAACTCCAGTCCTCACCAGGGCCTGAATTCTCATCTGCACTTAGGTCATTCCTCTCCATCCTGCCATCAAAGATTTTCAGGAGAAGATGCAGTGCAACACAATTTTCAGAACAAGCTCTGAGCACCCCTAGGAGCATCCCTGTCTCTAGGGATGGTTTCAGCCAAAACCAATCCCACGGAGAGCCAGGAATGTCACCAGGGCTCAGACCCTCCGGCCTCTGGTGCCTTTTTGGCAGATGACTCTCTCCTGGATCACATGGAACACTGAACTCCTCCAAAGGCCAGGGTGGCCGGGTTTCATGGACAGCCCCACAGCCCTCAGCAGGAGCGTGGGCTCCCAGGACATTGTTTGAAACCCTGTCTGAACAACGTGGGGACATTTCCCTCCAGCTCCTGCTCTCCCTCACTTTGTCTGCTTGCAGATATCAGGATTTGAAGTTCTTGCCTCCTGGTCCTTATCAGAGGTATACATTTGCTGTTGATAGCTTTTAGTGAAAGTTATTATTAGGCAACTTTTCACTTTTATCTCTTATCACTTTCTGCTCCAGAAAACCTTATCACTCCTTTCACTAAGTGCATGATAATTGGAGCTTTGAAATTACAGGTACAACACACAGAGATTTAATGGATCAATTTGACAAGCTAAAAGAATTCTAGTTCCCTTACCTATTTAGCATTTAAATAGTGCTTTTTCCTAATTAGTCTGTAGTTATAGTTACCAAAGTAATTGTCAATGGCTGTAACCACAAATAAAGCAGATCTGTCAGAGCAAGCCTGATCTAACACTGGATCAGGACCTTTTCCAGGAAGGAGTAAATGCTCTACAAGGTTTCAGTCAGACCCAAATGTCTCCTGAGATTTTAGAAGAGTTGGATTAATGAACAGCCCTCAAGAGAGAGCAGTGAGCAAAATCATACACCTACTTTCAGTCTTCTGAACAAAAAAGAAGTCAGGTTTTGTTAGTTTGGAATGTCCATTTGTCCCTGGAGCCCTGTGGTTTCAATCTCTGTGCACAAGCCCTCATGACAGCCTAGGAAATGTCAGAGTTCTGGGATAGAGATGTCCCCACAAAACCCTTCCCAAAGATCAGAAAAGTAACATAAAAAACAATAAGAGAAACATCAAGGCTTTATCCTCTCCTTTGATGTTTGACCTAATGGTAACAAAAAAAAAAAAAATTAATAAAAAAGAAAGCATTTTCTTCTTGGTATATAAGAAACATTTGTTCTGCTGTCCCTTAAGATCTGGCCTGAAAATCGATTAAAAACGAACAGAGGAAATTTTTCGCCTCCTTACATTTGTTCCTGAGAACCTTTGTTCTCAGAAAGTGAGGGGGAATCTCTCAGCTTATGGGAACAGAAGTGTTTTCCCAAGCCCCAAGTGCTGGCACAAAATCTGAGCCAGGTTCTTCCAGCAGTGCAGGATCCAGAACCACAGATTTGTGTCACCAACACTTGTGCTTTACCCGACCAGACTCTTTTCTTCTCAGGTTCATCCCCATGAGGATCACACATCTCAGACAAACCTTCATCCCTCTCCCTCCTCCTCCCCAAATTACCCAATTCCAATCACAGCCCTGCCAAACACATTCCCTTATACACAATTATTCAAATATTATTGATGTGAATAATTTCCAAAGTATTTCCATTGCAAATGCTGCAGGATGTGCAATTCATTCCCTAGAAGAGGCAGTGAACTCTAACCAGACCACCACAAACTTCAGTGCCATTTGTTAGTAGTGAAAAGTGGAATATCTAAATTGGAAACCTGAAACAGAAACATCTCATTCAGACCTAACCCTTCCTCTCCAGTCCTGATTGCACACCCTGAATCCCAGAGCCAAGTCACTGATTTGGGAATTCAGACTAAAAATGTCATTTCCCTCAAACAGCTTTCCTACTTCCATAGGGGTTATTCAGAATATCCCCTTTTGTAGCTAGGGAGAGTGAAGACAGTGAAATTCTGATCATTTTTTCCTCAGCATTTTAAGAAAATAAAGCCACATTTACATTGTGACAAAAAAAAAAAAAGGGAAGCTGTGCTACAACACAGAAAATGTGAGGTTTTAATATAGTACCTCTGAAAATACATCTTCCAAACGCTTTTCCCCAGGTTTGTGTAAGGTTCCAAAGGAATTTTTCAGCTGGTTCTGTTCAGATTTCATGGCAGGGAACATGTGCACCCCTTTGAGGATGAATATTTACCAAGATTTTCCACTACTGCAGAGCTCCTGGATAAAGACCAGCAAGAACTTTCCAACAATATCCACATTCTCCTCCAGCCCTGCAACCTGATTTAGCTTCCCATCAGGATTTATTTTATTTATTTATTATTATTTTATTGCCTTTCTACCCATGCAGAATCTTGCCTGCTATTTTCCTGCAGCTGCTTTACTGCCTCTGTCCATCAGAGGAATTTTCTGGAAAAACAGGAAACCACGTACTTCCAAGTTTGATGTTTTGTTTTTGTTTTCTGCAGACACAAAGTCTAATGCTCAGCAGAATTTCTCTCTTTCTTTCCACCTCACTGCCAAGCACAGCTTTGTCCTTCTTCACCACAGAGAAGTTGAGCAGATCTGGGTGTTTGAAATTCAGAGCTTAAAAAAGTCCAGTACTGGGTATCCATCCAAACCACACAAAATAAACAGGCAAAGCCAAACACGCCAACAGCCTACATTTGTAATTCTCAGGCAATAAAAATCTCTCTTCAGCTTTAATGAAAATTCACTTGCATAAGGCTTGCGGGATCATGCATGGAAAAGTGTAATTAAGGCCCACTGAGAATCTATACAGTGATTGAATTCCTCACTAATTATTCAATCACCCATTGGTCCTGCTGCAGAAATTCTTCTCCTCTGTGAAATCCTCCCCATCCAGGAGTGCAGGGCTTGGAAAAGTCCTTGCTTTTGCATATTGAAATCAAATTTTTATCATTTTGTTTTGTTCTCATGAAAGATTTAGACTTCAGTGAAGACATGGAAAATTCTGTAAAGCTGCACAGTATTTCAAGTGTGTTTATGTCTTCAGAGCACAAAAGAGAGAGTAAAGTCCCATATGAGCTCAGAAGATAAAGGAAGACCAGAAAAAAACATCTATAGGAACTTCTGATGAGGCTCAAAGGTCTCAAAAATACATCCCAACTTTCCTTGGAGGACAAACGTGGCTGTGAAGCCTGAGGAAAAAACCAGATACTGATCCAGGAGGGAAGGGTTCTGTCTTTGACAAACAAAGAGATTTAAATTGAGGCAAGAAAAATCACATTAGGTAACAAGAAAAGCCTTCCCAGACTAAGCAAAGAACTAAAAAATTACTTTGGAAGCTGCAGTCTGACAGACCCTGAAAATATTCTTGACCCCAACGGAGAAAAAATACGGAACACAGGATATCTGAAAATCTCATCAAGGTCTACAATTACATCGACACATCCTATTTTCCCTTTCCAGTAGCTTGAGGACTGACAGACAAAGATTTTGTATCAAATTTGCACATTTCCCACAAGTTTTCCACTCTAATCAGAGGGAAGGTTCTTCTTACATCTCCAAAAGGCCAGAGAATTTCTCTTATCCTTAAATGAGCCCCAAACTCAGAGCATTTAGCTCCAAGCACACATCATTCAGTTTGAAATATGATTTGATTTTGTTTCCCAGTTGTTACACTTGCATTTAAAAAAAAAAAAATAAATCTATTGCAAGAGCTGTCACTTAAAAAAATAAATTTAAAAACTGTCAAAATAAATCTTTTCTCAATTTTTCAGAATTGATCTCAACCTTTTCCCTGTCAAGACAAGAGACACTTTTACAGATCCAGTATTAATTTATGACTTGTTTTGGATGACCTACATATGCAACCAGAATAAAAAAAAAAAATAAAAATAATGAATAAACCCTCCAGAACACAATTTTTCTGATGAAAAGGATCCACTCCTGGGCACAAAGGAGCAGAAATAGAGAGCAGGGCTGTGCTGAGCACACATCCCATGGCAGAGTTCTGTCTCAGCAGCAGCAGAGTCACACAGGGGCTCTGAAGGAATCCCAGCAAAATGGGGTTTTAGAAGAGAAATTTGTTTTAAAAGAGGAATTTGACAGAGAACCAAGCCGTGGCTCTGTGGTAAGCACAGAAATCATTTCCCCAGTGAGGAGGGGAAAGCTGAAAGCTGTTTGCTCATCATATTAAGAGTAGGAGATAGGGGCTGGCATCAGATATGGGGCTGGCTTTGGACACCAGCCCTGAGATAAGGGTTAGGGCAAAGAGAGGCTGCAAATGGCTTTAAAAGGGAACCTGAGAGATTTGATTGGATGTGATAAAGAAACAGGCAAAGAAGGAATGTAAAGAGAGAGCAGAGACACGGTCCAAGGAGCAGATAAAGAAAAAAAATCTTTGTGAAAGAACGGATTCAAGCATGAGTGCCAAGTGAAAATAAAAGGATGTTGCTAGAGAATCTATAGAAATTTCCTCGTGAATGTCGGCTGCAAGGATCTTTAGGAACAAGATGTATATTCCAGAGATTCCAGAGACATTCCAGAGGAAAAATCTGAGCAATCAAGCTAAGCATGACTACAAGAATTAAGGAAAAATATGAAAAAAACCTCTAAAACATTCATTATTGCAACAAGCAAAGTTTCCCTTACAACATACAGCCTCTTTCTCCCCCTTTTTCCATTAATTCACAATTAAATTTGAATCTGCAAGTGTTGCCTTGGGATGGAGTGTTGTGTTCACACCAAGAAAACATCTTAGAGTCGGTTTTTCATTTCACTATGAAGAATAATTATGCAGACAGCACAAGTGAGGCACAAGAAGCTCTAGGGAAAGGAGAACAGGAGTAAATAAAGACAGCTCTGGCTGCCTGATGAATATTTCTTTACTACATCACCAAAGAGGGAAGAAGCTGGTGGATGAGTTTTCATTCATCTCCAAAGGAAATTGGTATTTGAAAATAAGAAATTCCTCATTAGACGTTAAAGAGTCAGAAAGCAATGTTTCCACACATGAAACTGAGAAAAGGGAGGGGAAATTGTTGACAGTTGTGCCAGGCCAGCCCCTGCTGGGCACCTGGCCAGCCCTGCCTGTCCCCTGGGATTGGACATCCTGCAGCAGCAGCGCTGGAAACCATCCCAAGTTTAACATTTTTTACATAACTTGAATCAGAGGTTTTCTTCACCTTTGCCCAGATGGAAAGGAATTTAAGTTTCTTTTCAAAGAACCTCTCAGCAGACTGGGGGCAGCACAGATACACACAAGATAATGACCATTAATGACCATTAATGACCATCGTCCCCAAACATCACCTCAGGCACAGCTGCAGACACCTGCTCTGGGAAACCATCCATTAGAAAACAAAAAATGAGAACATAATTATTATAGAAGGTGAAGGGATCAATAAGCAATAGGAAACCAAATACTAAGAGCTGCATAGCTTGTGCCCAATGAACATGGAGCCAGAGAATTTCTCTGGGTTTTGGCTGTGGAAGTGTGGGGGAAATGGAGTAAAGGTCACGTGTGATGGAACAATTCTCTCTGCACAGCCCAGGCAGCGTGTGGATGAAATTATCCTGCAGCACATCCTGGCCAGAACAACAAGGGACTTACACCTGAATTTCCCAACACTAAAAACCTTGTTGGAGGGTTTTTGTTTTTCCTGCAGTTTCAGTGACACAGTGCCCACCTCTCCAGGGACAGAATTTCCATTGCCTGAACCCAAACCATCCTTGTGGTGCACCAGGCAGTTTTTGTAAAACAAGCACCAGCAGAACTCAGGGCGAGCACCCCGGGGCCTCTGCTGCAGCTGGCATCTCAATGAAGCCAAAACCACAGCACAAACCAATGCAGAATGAATAAATAAATTAATTAAAACCTGTAGTTCTACTTGTATTTCAAGTCCCCAGAAAAAAAAAAAAACAAAAAAAACCCAGCATATTTGCTGTATAATCTGCTAAAATGCTGGTTATACAAATTCACTCTTGAGCAAACACTAATTTTTCCACATTTGTTTTCAGACATGGCAGAGTTAAAAGCAAATTAATGGCTCAAAAGTAATTTTTACCTTCGTATTAGAATTTCCATTTGAAAATGGATTTGCGCTTTTTCTCCCCATGACCTGAAAATCAAGATTTGAAGTTCTCTCTCTGAATCTTAAACAATTTTTAGCCAGTTTTTTGAAATGCAAAAATTAAGTAGGAACATTAAATTTGAAATGAAGAAAGGCAAAAATACAGTATTCTGGAAATCCTGCAAAAGAGCACTAATAGCATTATAAAACACTATAAATAACTGATTTATATTTCTAAATTAGATGTTTAAAATTAGCAAATATTTACATTAACCTCTAATGCAAAAAACAGCTATTGACTGTGCTAGATTAACATCGAGTTTAATTTAATTTAGGATGCTCAGACCTGGACTTGAACATTGCCAGCTCTGTTGCCAAGATGAGATTTTCTGACAAGCTCAGCTACAATTTATGTATCTAAGAAAAAGAACAACATTTCAGAAACTCTGGGTGTTTCCACTGAAACTCTGTGCTGAAAATGTCCTTGATGTGTTGATATATTCTGAAAACTGGGCAACTTTGGTTCTCAAACAGGAGATGAGATCTTTTGACAACACAGCCTGAAGGAGATTTCTGCTGTAACATTTCTGAGGTAAAAAGACACATGAAGGAGGAATTTGACCCTGCTGTGTCTAAGAAATATTGCCATCAGCTTTATCACAAACAGACAAAACCAGCACAGAAGTGAGGATTTTCAGTGCCTTTCCAGAAGGAAAAAAATTCAGGTGTTCAAGTTTCAAAGCCTTGGCCAACGGAAATACCAAGCAAGAGTTCTTCAGGAAGACATACAGTAACTTTATGCACCAAAAAGTTCTGTCAGAAGGACATCCAGCATAATAATAAATTGTGTTTAAAATTAAAATGTAAAAAGTGTCATGCAGTAGGGTGTTCAGGCCAGAGTCTCAGCGTAGCTCACTCTATTTCAGCAGGAAAATCAGAGCTAAGCCCATCTCAAAGGGAAAACATCACAGCAGCACACACAGATACACAGGGGTCCCTGTGGTAATGCCACGACATCCACCCCGGCAGCTGAGGGTCTGCCGAGGAACAGCCACTCAATACTGAGTGTCTACTCCATGGCAAAACTCCAACTTACTTTATTTCCTACCTGCTGGCCTTTTCTAATCATTAAGACATTAAAAAAGTAGTTGAACAGGCAAAAAAAACCCCAAACTCATCCTGGCCAAAAGTAACTGTCTGTAACTAAAGGACTTTGACTGCAGGTGGGCTAAGCAGGCAACAGGAGGCAAAACAGTCTGGGGAGGCATCTCTTAGGTTTCACTGTACCATTTCTATTCCAGAGTTGCACAGATGCCAAACCTCATGGGAATCAATTGGAATTTGGGAATAATAAATAATATAAATATTAAAAGGGAATAAACAGGACGTTGTGGCGGAGCAGCCCCAGGTGCCAGACCTGGGCACTCTCTGAGGGCAGCCCCTGCTGAGCAGGCTGCAATGATTTCTCCATCTTCAGGGTGAATTCCTTTATCCCCTCCTTGGCCTGACCCTGGAAACACCACCCACCCTCCCAGTGCCCTTCTGCTCTCCTCCCTGCTGACGAGGAGGATGGCAGCCTTAACCTTTCACAAGAAGCAAAGAAATTGTCTGGCTGAGAAATCCCTGGTTGGGTTGTTTCTCCTTCTACCCTCTCCTCACGATTTATGGTTTGAGGTGTGGGTGGTGCTGTGAGGCAGGAGCCCCTGCACACTGCTCAGCTCAGCTGCACCATTCCACTCCCTCAAACCTCCCTTTAATGCCACGTGAAATCTGAGGATTTTATTTAAGTAAAATTGCAGCATGCCTGACAGGGCTTTGAAAAAGCTTGCAAAACGCTGTGGTTATCTCTGGAAGGGACTCATTTTGCTGTTGTACTCATCCTTTATCATTTTTAGAAAGCCAAGGGCTCACAGGAAGCCTGTACACATTCAGCACTATCAACACTCAAAGAGGAGGAAAAATAAAACACCATGGACCCAGATGCTTGTTACCTTGAAATAAAGCAGGAAATGTAATTAAAAATTTCAATTATGATTGGCATTTCTGATTCTGTTGCTGCAGGAGGCCATCTTGCCAAAATTGGCAAAGGAAGACTCCCTAGAGAGAAGCTCTGAACTACATTTCAGACCACTTTATTAATCATTCCATCATCATCATCAGCAAAACAGTTTGCATTAAACTCGGTATTTAGTGATTAAATGTTACACATTAAGGGCTGAATATTCAAAGCTATTTGCTTCAGACTATTTGTTCTTGTATAAGTACCTGCACACACACAGCCCTGGGTGCACAGAGTGGCTCGAATATCTGAATATCTGAATATTAAGGCTGAGATGAGTCACGGCAGGAGAGAAGATCCCAGTTCCATTTCCTCACCATGGAAAGCCCACTGGTGCTTTATTTGTGAAAACTGCAAATGGGCTCATGTAACGTGGAGCCTGACATTTTATGTGCACAGATCTCACCACGCACATCTGTACAGATGCAGATTTCCCAGCCTCATTTTCAAGCCTCATTGCCGGTTCTTCCTGGGCTGTCTTACCTTATTTATTACCAAAACTTGATTTACATTTCCTCCCTTTGGGGGTCTGGCAGTGGCAGAGAATAAGAGGCTTCTTTTTTGGAGAGTAGCGGAGTTAGAATGGATAAAACCCCAAGGAAACCTCTGTGCTATCCTAGCAGGCTCTGTGAGGAGGGTGCTGTCCCCAGGAAGAGGTGTGTGTGCCACAGGTGCTGTGCCTGTGAGCATCCCCCTCTCGGGCACTCACACACCACCACAAGAGAAGCTGTGCAGGTAATCCACCACCTCTGCTGCAGGTAACTCCACACCTCCCTCAGCTTCCCGTTATCCAGGCCAGGCAGGGTTAGGAGCAAGGGTGAGACAAAAGGAAAACCACCTGTGAAAATGCAGGCGGAGAGGCAGAGCGGGGAGGACACGGGGAGGGAAAGAGGCAGCGCTGCAGAGCCTGGCCGAGCCATATCCCCCAAAACACTGACCTGAGCTGCTAAATGTGCTTGCCAAATGGCACACCCGACTAAGGAGGCTCTGCCACTTCCCAGGAAAGCAAAGGCAGGATTTTGTGTCCAGCTTCTGCAGTTCATCCACAGCCCGACATCCCACAGCCAGCGCCATGCTCCCTTTGCAGAGCAAAGCCTGAAGCACAGAGGAGGAGCTGTCCAACGCCACCAGAAGGTCTGGAGCAAAACTGGAACTGAATCCAGGAGTCCAGAGCCTTGTGCTGCTCCACTGCAGAGCCACAGCAATTGCTCGTTACAGCACTGAATTGATTCTTCACTGATTTCAGACTACAGGAGGAACTTTGAGCCCTCTACCTGCACACAGCTCGAGAACCTTTGGACAACTTTCACAATGCACTTCAATCCTGCTGGAGCTCTGACACTCCCTCAGAGAGCTCTTCATTCTCAAATATGTCAGATTTTATCTGTTTCCAGCCACTGGATCTCATCACATCCTTGACAGCAAAGATTGTCTGTTGCCACACATCTCTTCCCTGGATGTCCCTTCATAATTTAGTCTTGACATTAGGACTAGAAAAGCCCAAGTTGGTCACAGATCTCTTTTCTGAACCTTCAATTTTTCCATGCAGCTAATTCTTGAAAAGCAGTAGCTCTTGCTATAACCTACATTCCTCTTCAACCACTTAGCAAAGTCTCAGTTATTAATGGCAGCCACGTGTTGTTTTCAGGGCTTTGCAAGGCAGCAAAATTGGCTTTGGACTTCTCACGTGGCCAGAACACTTTCTACACCGGTACCAATTAATATCTAACAAATATAGTGCTGCCTGAGCAATGCAATATGAAGCTTGCAGCGGTGACTTCCACAAGGCAAGCGGTTGTGATCGTAGGTCAGGACAGTTTTTACTCAAGATGTTTTGCTGATAGGTGCAAGAAATATTCCTGCTGCAACCTAATGAAATGGCTGTGGGCAGCAGCAGTTCACAAGGCACTTTATGTCATGACTCAAATTTCAAAAAGCCCTGCACAGCAAGTTCTCATTTGGATGGCTTTTTGGCTTTCAGCAGTTCAACGTTTAATAGGAAAAACTGCCTGCAATTTTCTTTTTCCATGGTGGAAATTTTGTAACGGGACTTTGGCTCAGTATTGAGATTTGAGAGTTTAAAACCAAACGACAAAAGAACCCTGAGATTTAAAAACCCACCAAAACAACAACAAAAACCAAACTCTATATATTTATTTCCTGATTATTATTCTCCTAAATAAGCATTGACTGCTGTTAGCAACTGAATCACATGAGATGCAAAGCTTGGAGTTCTCTTCCCTCGGGAGAACCTGGGACAAGTAAAGGACCTATCACAAAAGGCTGTTGACAGCAAATGAAACCGAACCATGATTTGACATCAGAGAATTCATCACAGGGAATGACATAACAGAATTTTACAAAGAGGAAGACAGACCCTTAAAGACTGAAAACACCAATTCTTGAGTCAACAGGAGTCGTTATTTTTTATGCAGCTAGTCCAGGTGATAACAAAAGAAATGTTGTGGTCCTGAGAGCGGTAAAAAGCCAACAGTTCCCAATTAAACTCAGTTCCTTTCCAACTGCTCCCTCCCCTTTCTGTGGCTGCTTCCAACCCCTCCTCCAGCACTGGCACGAGCACCTCTGTCCTAAAGAAATAAATACACTTTGTGCTCTTTAGCACATCACTCTGCTCTCCTGTGCAGTGTCATGGAGGCTGGAATTCGGAATTTGAGCACAGAGTGCCCAAACACGGCCAGCTGAGCACAGAACTCTGAGCAGACACAGGGGTAATGTCCCCAAAACTTCTGTGTTGCTAAAGGACACGGAATGATTCACACGAACGTTTCTCAGGGTCAGAACAAGAAACTGTGCTTTTATTCTCTGCCTCCAGTATTTATAGATTCTCAACAATGAACAGGGATTGGATAATTAAGTCACCACCTTCCCAAGCACACTCGTCATGAGAAACGTCCATCAAAAGACGTTTTATAGAAGGAATGTGATAAACAACTTATGTTTATAGAACTTTCATGGGAAAGTAACTAAAACTATGAAAACATTATCAGAAGGTTTAATTTTCAGGGCGACACTTGCACTTAGATGCGGAATTCATCGTGGTCAGAGCCTATTTAACATTAAGATAAAACTTTTGAGGTGCACATTAAGAACAAAGTCCTGCATAATCTTCTCACCAAATTAGCAACAAAAAAAGCGCAAAAGGTCAAGCAAATCCTCAAAGCTTGTGTGAGACAAGCTTACACAGGCACAGAGACAAAAGCAGGTGGCTGAATGGTCACTGATCATAAAAGATGTGTTATCTTATATTTCATCTAAAAGACATGCTAATGCTCAGTTCAAAATAAGCCTGAAAGTCCATTAGCAGTTGTTAGGAACTGATTTGGGCTGCACTATCTCAAAAGTACCTTTGGGTCCAGGAAAACATCAGCTCCTTAAATCTTAGCTGATATCTGATGGCAAAATTGGCATTTTCTCATATATGGATGGGGCTTTGCAAATCTGAGCAGGTTCAAAAATGAAAGAAAGGATTTATTATGAGCTTTCCATAGGTGATTTTTTTTTTTTGGTGTGTATTGGAAGAGGAAGGACACACTTCTCATGCATTTTTGGGCAATTCCACATTTAGACCTGCTCATCAGGCACAATTCCAGATAGAAAAGCTTACTAAGAGTGCCAAGTGAGCTTGAGCTATCATATATCAAAATATAGAGAGGAACAATTTAATTTATAATATCCAAACGCTTAATGCAGCTAACCAAGTGAACTTTCTCAATCCATTTATTCCCAAAATCCGTAATTCATGTGTTTTATGTGACAGAAAACGATAACTACACATCCATAGCTAATAGATGGACTTTTTTTTTTTTTTTTTTGATGAGTGTAATGGTATTACAGGCACGCAAATAATTTGAAATGACGTTTTCAAGGCTAGCACAGTGTTTTAATTGTCTTCTTTGTGTCAACCACCTGCCAAAACTTTAGCTGAATCAAGCAGTTCCAGATCATTGGAACTGTAATTATTATAAGCACAAGTGACTTTTGGAGCAGCAGCGAGCTCTCCATGGCAGTGTTGGCAAGCACTCTCCAGGAAAATGAATTAAACTCCACTTGCCGCTTCTGATTGCGAGGTCATTCCCCATTTTCTGATCCTTTGGTTTCACCAGAAATTAGTGCTGGTGCAGAATGTTTCCAGCGTGAAAGGGGTATTTTTAAAATTAAAAACAAAAAAATACCTCCAAAATATTCAAATCGGGTAAAGTCACAGCGCTTTTCTCTGTTTGTGCCCGTGTGACAATGACAAACTCAGCTGATGGGCAGACAAGTGCAATCAGCATTTTTTATTGCTTATTCCAAATGCAAAGCAGGACACATTAGCTGCAAACACCTTCGGTGGCTCTGGTCCCCTCTCTATTAACACCACTCACACGGTGTGACAGGAAAGCAACTGGAACATAAACAGTTCATTTTCTGCCTCCTCGCTGTGATTAAATCTTTATTCTGCCTCAGACCACAGTGGTTTGTTGGGTCAAGACTTACCTGCTAAACAGGAGGTAATTCCCAGCACAGCAGCAAGGTGGGAGGTAATTTTCAAAGCATGCCAGAATGAGGAGAATTTAGAATTATTATCATTCCTGAGACATTTTCAACAATATTTGCAATCTCATCTGAGTGTTTAGAAACAATACATCCACATTACAAAATATAATTTCTCTACATGAGATGCTGTTACAGTAAGAGATTTGTGTTCATTCAACAAGGATCACTACAACATGACAAAATCTGAGTGTATTGGAAAGGAAAGAGTAGGTGAATTTCAGGATAAAATCCACAAAACTGGGCTATTGGCTTCCATTGAAATTAGACAACAGCAGGGAGTCATAGCTTACCACAGAATCACAGAATTAACTGGGTTAGAAAAGACCTTTGAGATCATCAGGTCCAACCTGGGAGGACACTGATAGCTCAGTTCTTTTCCTCAGGACCAGGATTAACGAGAGAGTTTTTGTGTTTGGGCTCTGTTGTGTATTCTCCCTCCTCTATATTCCATATTTACAGACTGGGAGGAGCTATGCACACTGGGCTAACAAGGTATGAAATAGAGGGCTGAAGTAGCTCTTCAAGGTCTTTTAAGTGTCAACCAATCCAATCATGAAATGCCAAGTTACTTATTTTCATTTATAACCCAATAACCAAATACCTGTGTCCTACAATGCAGATTCTTCTATCCAATCACTCAATATTACCCAAAAACCAAAGAAGAAGATGAAGAAGGAGAAAGGAACAACACCCTAAATCCTCCATGTTATCTCTTATTCACTAATATAGCTTAAACCCTAAACTCTTCTCACCCAGTGACTTAATATAATTCTAACTTACACACTCCCATTATTCTCAGTTTCTCCACTTAGTTTTAGGAGCCTTCTCCATGGTCTCAGATTAAACTCGGTGTTCTCTCGAGTGTCTGAGCCTGTCAGCACAGATAAAAGAATATTTTATTTTCTGTGCCTCTGCCTCCACCACTGTGACCTCACACCACCCTGACCATGGCACCGAGTGCCACAGCCCGAGCTGGAAGGGACCCTTAGGGATCTCTGAGTCCAACTCCCTGCTCCTTGCAGGGTCAATTGATGCAGAATTTCAGTTCCTGTGTTCTTCCAGCAGGTCAGGAGCAGTGTGCTCACACAGGGCTGTAAATACTGACAGCGGTCACAGGGCTACAATGGAAATTGCAAATCTCACTGGAGCTTTATTTCACTCCAAAATTAAAATGCTGTGCCAAGCAGTGTGTTTTTCTGGGATTACTCTTCAGAAAACTACAAAACAACTCTTCCTCTCTCCTAAAATTCTGGATCTGCCACAAGTCTCGGTGACTTTCAGCTGTCCAGCTGTTAAACAGAGTAAAGGTTATTGGAGAGTTAAAATCAAGTAAATTGTTAAAATAATTCTGTGTTAATTATTACATGTGTTGATTGCAGCACTTAATACTGCAGATTAAGTGTCAAAAACAAAACCAAGGCCTCTGTCTGAGGCTGTTTTTTGGGGGCAATCCATCCCACAGCCACACTGCCGGGAAACTCTGCAGTTTCCTGCTCACAGGTGAGTGCAGAGCTTTCGTCTCCTGTGCATCCACCCTTCCTCCTGAACACAGGTATGATCATGATTTTCTGAACCTGACAGAGTTTCAGGCTCTCAGTGGCTGATCTGTTTCCCAAGGGAAAGTCTTTTGGGAAACTTCTCTCTCTCAAGGACTGCTGTTGTAAATAAGATTTTAGTTCTCAAAACAATGGCACAGATGTTCTGAGAGTTTTTCTCTTGTCCCACTAGTGGGATGAGGGAGGTGTTGTTCCTCGTACCAATCAGGTTATCCTGGATCAGAACACCTTATAAAAAGGGTTGAAAACCCCGAAATAAAGGCTTTTGCCTCCTGAGAAAATAAAACCTCAGCTGCTGTGATACGAACCTCACTTTATACTTTGTGTCTTCCAGCGACACACAAGCACCGCTTCAGTCATTCCCAAGCCCTTCTGAACCAGGAGAGCTCTGAGAAAGAAAAAT
Source organism: Pseudopodoces humilis (assembly GCF_049639895.1). Lineage (NCBI taxonomy): Eukaryota > Metazoa > Chordata > Aves > Passeriformes > Paridae > Pseudopodoces > Pseudopodoces humilis. The sequence goes on along the minus strand of NC_142213.1, from coordinate 3,614,585 downwards.
CTCTCCCCAGTTCTGAGGCACAAGCCACATTTCATCTGCACGCACCGTGCTTTATTCCTGCATCCTTCGTTCTGTGCTCAGTGTCTGCAGACATCCACCTGGGGAGAGATAGCTGAGGCTTCACTCTGAAAAAGTTCCTGGCTGCTAATCCCCCTGGAATGTAGCAATTATCTCCTCCCAGACAGGTGTTAAACGCTGCCTTCCAAGAGATTATCCCATCCTCTCTCATCCCCTTCTGCCCTAGCTGTTCAAGGGACAACAGTAAATAGAATTTACCACTATCTCAATAGGTAAAGAGGAGTCATTAGCTCCTGATACCATGACAGGGATCCTGGGTAAAGCGAGGATGAGCCAACTTCATGCCAGCTCAGTCTTTTACTCACAGTAAGGTGAAAAAGAAATATTTTTTATATGGATAGCTTTTAAAGTGTTTCTTCTTCAAGATTTCTGTTATTTTCCTTGCCCTTTTTTTCTCCTCCCATGTATCAAAATGGCAACTTGGAAAAGAAGATGGATTGAAGTCACACAGAAAAAAAAGAAGTAAAAAGTTGCAGAATAATTACTTGTTACAAATTTCCAATACTAACAACGCAACAACATTCATATTAAGAGACCATGATTATTAATTCACTGTTCAACAAAACACCTGTGTCTCCCTTTACCACTCAGCTTCTGGAAGCCGATATTAAAGAATTGCTTATTCAACTGTCATCATGAATTTTCAGAGTACAAACTTTTCCCTTCAGGCTCTCAAGTCTCCTCTTTTCACACCAGCAGCGATTTCAGTGTAACTCAGATACTTTCGCTCACCTCCCTGAGATTTTTTCCCCAGAACCCAAACTTTCCATCGGGCAAGAATTTAAAGAAACTTCAAGAATTTATCTCGAAATGCCTTTGCTCTGCTGCAGTTACCGATGTTAAAGAAGGAACAAGTGAAGGGGAGAAAACAAAACCCCACTGAGACAGCCCCTGCTTTAGTCTGTGTTTGCCACACCTCCAAAATGAGATATTATGAGATATTCAGCAGCAGAAACCCCTCCCGGTGTGGCCACATCCCTTAACACAGCGTTACTCAATCCTGAGCACTCAGCAATGATGAAGGGAAAGGTTCAGGGAGTAACGGGGAATCCCTGCCAGAAAAAGAATTCTTGATATCCAAAGAATTCTTGATATCCAAACAGGCTGCGTGAGGAAGGAGACATCAAAGTGAATATTGGAGTGCTGCTGTACAGCCACCTGTCAGCAGAGAGAGGAGAAGAGGCAGGGCCAGGGGAAAGAGGTGCTCCAGCAAATGTGAATTTGCAATGTTTCTGTGGCACTAAGGCTGTCTCACCTGCTCTGTGCCGCAGCCAGACTGTGAATGGGGCCAGCTTGTGCTCTCTACTCAGGCACAGCATCCTCGCACTACCAGAAATGAACAGGGAGAGGAGAAGCAGTACAAATAGAGATAATCAGCTCCTGAAAACATTTACGGCTCCACACACCTTCCCCCTAGTGAGCAACCTTCAAGAGACCCCTCAAAGGGACAGAAAACCTGTGAGATGCAGCCCTGCTGTCTGCTCTACAGCCCCGAGACTTCATCTGCCACAGGGCCTGGTGCACTGCTCCAAAGAGCTCTCCAGATTCTCTTTTATCTCCACCCTGCCCTCTCCTCCCACGGGCACAGGAGCTCTCTGCCCTCCCCACTCTCACTCTTGCTGTCCAGAAAGTCTCAGGCAGAAATTCGGAGAGTGCCTTTCCAAGCCCATCTATTCCACCCCTTTGACTGCAGTCTGGGGAACAGAACAGGACATTTATCTGCTCACATCCTTCCCTGCCACCACGGGCACCCTGCAAGCCCCCAGTGCCAGGGGCTGAGCCAGCTGTGCCCTGGGCAGAGCAGGGGAATCACCCAGGGGCGCATGGAGCATCCCCCCTGCCAGCCCCAGAGGGGACCACAGTGGGCTTTAAAGCTCCTCTGCCCCCATCCAGGTGAAGTTGTCTCCCCCACCACCTGGATGTGTCAAAACCAGCAGAGAATGTGCAGCAGCACTTGTTCCAGACATCAGAAATGAGCACCAGGGGGGTCAGGGACAGACAGATGGACGGGAGCGCCTCTGGATCTGCTCCCTTTTCACCTGCACACACCAAACTGAAGTCACCGGGATTTACAGCAGAGCAAGAGTGAGTTTAGGTTCTGTCTCACCAAAATTTAAGGAAAGAGAGCAAAGGAAAGGTATTTTGGGTTTATGGCTCTCTTCTCTCCCTCGAAGGCAGCAGCTGTTCATGGGCCAGGTGCAGAACCCCGAGCTGCAGCTCTCACTCCCTTTGCACAGCCCTCACCTGCAGGATTGTGTGAGCGAGGTGCACAGCAAGGCTGTCAGACAGCCAGCAGGTATCCCTCTGTGTGGCATTTTCCCCAGTGATGTCTATGAAATATGGAAAATAAGAGCAGCAGCATTGTACCTGACCCAGCTTTATTTAGTAATGTCATCTTTCCTGCAAGCTCGGCATTACAACTCCCTTACACACCTCCCACCCTCTCCTGGTCTTTATCTGCAATTCCTGTTCTTTCCCAGCCACATCCTCCCTGGGGAGGTGCATTCAATCATGAGGATGTGTTTACTCCTTTTTGACCAGAACCTACCTTTGAATTAGCTCTGGCTATTTATTTTTTGTTTTAGCTCTGGCTATTTTTCCTGGCACCACTTGCTGCTGCTGGAAGGATTCCCCATGGAAATGTTCTCCTCAAATCTGCTTTGCCTCCTGGTGATAGAGGAATTTTACATCCCTTACCTAGCCAAGCTTTGTCTTTTTTGTGAAACTAGATGTTGTAAAATTAAAATGTCTTTCCTACTATGGAACAAAATTAGCCCTGATTTAATTTCCTTGCCCCTGCTGCCTTGGCCTTCTGTCACCATGAGCACAACATTAAGGAGGACACTGGAATATTCCTTTTTTACCTGTAGCTTTCATCTTTTAATGATCTGGAATTTAAAAAATAACAGTTTTCACTGGAAAACAATGAGTTTGTGGTCTGACTGGGGAACTGAAAGTTCTCTCCCAGCCTAAACCATTCCATGATTCAAACCATTCCACAGCTGATCCCTGGGAGGGGTCCTGGGGCTGTGCAGGGCATCAGCAGAGAAACACAATCCCAGGAAATTCTCAGCTGTTCAACAAAAGGTCCTGCATGGTAGGTAACATGAACACCTGAACTCTTCCATCAGGTGAGGGAGAATGGACAATGCCATGAGACTTGGAAAGTCTCTTTCTTTGGGAAAAACAGCAGAGGAAGGGCAGGGCAAGCACAGCCCAGACTGAGGTCACGGTGAAACTGCAAAGTTCTCTGATTCCTCATGTTTGTTTGAAAATCAGAACTCCCAGACAGTTTATGGCTCCTGTAAAGACTAAAAAACTTAAAATCAGGGGCAAGGTGACTATTACCAATGTCCACACAAACACATCAACCATTCATACTCATTAGATTGTCAGAAACAACTCAGCACAGGCCATAACATTTCCAGAAATCTTTCTTACACCCCCAGCAGCATCTACTGGGGAATCTACTGCCACTTTTACTAACAAACTCAAACTCCAGTAACCCCCAGGAGACATCAGTGGCCTTGTTTGAACTGAATCACTGGCCAACGACTGGCTCAGGTCAAATTCCTTTTAAACCGAAGTTCCTCCTCTGCTTCCCTCACTCAGGACTGTGATGATTCATTTCAGGATACACCTCAAAGCCACAGCTTTGGGTTTCCCCCTTCACCAGCCTGGTGTGACACCTGCCAAATCTGTTATTGCCACCACTATGAATAAACCTTTAACAGGAAACTTTGACATTTATTTTCAGATGGTCCACAACATGTAATTAAATACAATAAATTTAAATTTAATAAAATAAATTATATAAATGGGGTACTCCATTACTAACTGCTGGAGAGCACTGATCCTATAAGGAGGTTAAAGATTTCTGGAGAATCATTGCAAACTACTAGAGGGTGGTTAGGGAAAAAACTGCTGTGCAGAATTAAAAAGCTCCTGGAAGTTCTGCTACCTCCACTTTTGCACAGGAACAAGTGTCAGTTTTTTGTTTCTTTCAATATAATGACAAAAAATATTAGTTCAGAGACTTCATTTTCATGCAACTAATACAACACCACCTTTCAGAATGCTTATTCCTGCCTGGATTTTTTTGTCTCCAAGCCAGCAAGTGCCCCTGCAGCAAGGCAATATTCTCATCTCTTTGCCAGAGGCTTCTGTGACCTGAGCTGGCACTCTGGGCATGTTTTATTAATGCTCACACTGGGATTCACTGCACAACCCACTGGCATCCAGATTTCGCTCTTCCCACTCCCTCTGATGTCAGAAAACCCAGCGGTTATGTACAAACAATTCAGGTTGGGGACACACACAGACTGTGACACAGTGACAGAAATGAGCCTCAGGGACAGTGAAATATCTACAAATGACCCCAAAAAGATGAACTCAGGCACACAGGACCTTGGACCCTGTCAGAGGCTCCTTCAGCACAGAAATCAGGGCTAGAACAGCATTTCCATGTCACTGAGCACTTTGGCTGGGATCAGCACATGTTTGTTTTTATTACATTTGGATGTTATGGACCATTGTTCTTGAGCCTGCCATTAGAATTTAGACAAACACACTGGGCAAGGTTAACCCTTGATCACTTCCCATCTTTGGTAGATGCATTGGAGCCTAGGAAACACAACTGGTGTTCCAGCAGCAGAACCTGATTTTTAGGTGGCACCAGTAAAATTACATCCTACAAAACAATAGCAACTTCTCCCTCTGACAGAAGTAAATTTATTATCCAAAGTAGCCTAGAGTCTGGCTAAGGAGCCCACAGGCCTTTGATCACAACTTTGCTCAATCTCCATCACTTCAGCATGATTATATTAGCAATGGCTGGTATTAAACCTAAAGAATTCTGTCTTGTGGCATATCCCTGGCTCAGTGTTACCTCACCTTCTCTCTAGGGAGGACTGAATCCTGTGAAAGTCAACATCAGTTCAGCATAACCAGGAAAAGAACTCACTTTTTTAAAAAACCTTTTTTTAGTTTTAGCCAGTTGTCAAATATCATATCAGAAACTTCAGAACTATGTCTTTACATTAGCAATTTCTGTCCACAAATACTGAGAGACACACCGTGTAATAAAACATTTATCTAGAATTTATTTTTAGAGCTATCCTTGCCTCTGTCCTGCCCATGACAAAGGTAGTTCACACCTCCTCTGAATGCTTTTCAAATCATTGCTTGAAACAAAAGGATGGCTGGATACAGTTTGTGTTCTGATTTATATATTTAGCATGCAATTACTCACTAACAAACACTGACCTGAATGAGATAACCAGTTCAGGGTAGTGCTTTATGAAGAAGGATAAAGCAGCCACTTCAGACTCAGCAGGAATATTTAACTATATCAACTTTCATAACAGAGCTCTACTTTCATTTTACCCCTTGCCAGGGTTTGAAAGCCATCTGGGGCAAGAAGCTGTGCTGCTAATCCAGATTGCTCATCAAGCAATGGAAATTTGGAGAAAATGCCTAATCCAGCACCAGCCAGGCCTCAGCTCATTCACTAGTCCTAAAACGGAGGCGAGGAGCTTTACAGCTTTCCAAATGAATAAATGCAGTTCCCTGCTCTCAAGGATTTGCCTTCTAAACCCTTGGTCCAAAGCTGGAGTCCCTGGAGCCGATTCTGTCACGAATTCGGTGAGGACAAGCCCCTGCCAGGATTGAGGACCGAGTGTAGGAATGAGGGTTCAGGTTTAAGGAGTGACTTACAGGAGGATGTGGGGAGGGGACACGAGGCTCTGTGAGTGCCACACTCTTAAGAGGGATTTTCAACATTGTTAAAGACTGTTAAAGACTTCAAACATCTGTGATGAGAAGTACCCCAAAATCCCAGAGTGTGGATGAAATCCTGGCCTCAGCAGAAGGGAGCTTTGCATTTGTCCTCAGCTGATGGAGGATTGCAGGCTGGCTGCTTAGAGCACAGAAATCCTCCTTCAGAAGTCACTTTGAATTCCTTTGTCAGACCTTTTGAGCTTTTAAAAACCTGCATTAGAAAGCTTTTGAAGTGCACTTGAAGAATTAATTTGACTGCAACCGATTTCATTGAATCAATCAAATCAAGACCATCCCTTTCAGCTTTGTGATCTTTGGAGGAGCAACCCTTTCCTTCCGTGAGATTTGGGAACAAAAAACTTTTCAGGATGGTCATGGGCCAACTACAGCCACCCTGGGTTGGGCAGAGGTGAGTGAAGGTACACAGAGAAGTCCATTATGTGACCTACAGGGAAATTATTGTGTCGCTAAACAGATATTTTATAGTTATATAACACAGTTGTATCTATTCCAACAAATACATACAGATATATCCATATTTATGTGCATATACACATATGCATGGAGGTGCTGCCCTAGAATCTAGCAATTCTTTAATATTAATACCTTTACCAGGAAACATTGGTAGTAAAGAAGCAGGAAAAAGGGCAAGAAAAATCTCCCTGTATTCCCAGATGTCATTTTAACAACAACTGATATATTACAATTGTATGCACTTTTTAACTGGGAGTAAAACAGCCATTACACTTGTTACATTTTATGGGCAGTGTTATTGGAGAGAAAACGGCTTTGACAATATATATTTGAAAAATTGTTGCTCTTATTCACAATTCATGAATGCAGCCTTCCTGCAATACATCAAAGCTACAGCCAGGCTTCCATCGTGGTACATTTTAGGCAAGAACTCGGCTGTTAGGCTGTGGTTTTATAGAATAGAAAATCAAAAATATACCCCTCAGGGGTGGGGGCAGACTGTTTGGCTGGTGGCAAAAAGAGGGATTGAATTAAAGCTTTTTTTAAAGCTTAAGTTTTTCCTGATGCCCCGAGATTTTGGGATTTGACAACTGGCCTGAACACAGCCACAAGGAAAGCCCAAAATCCAGAGTGTGGGAAGGAATTAAATGCAAAGGAGGAAAATTTTAACTGCCTGATCTCCATTTTGTCCAGCTGATGTTGCTCTTTTCTTGATTAAAAAAACAAAAAAGAAAAAGTTAACATTCACAGATATTTAGTAGAGATCAATAACCAGGGGACACAAAACAAAAGCACTATGGGAATGCAACTAACTTAAAATACAAAAAAACCCTTCTGCAAATGGGCTTATTAGATAATTATTAATTGCATGATTCTTTTTCTTGAAGGCAAAATTAAGGTTGAGAAGAGGAAAACTCCAAAAGAGCCATGAACCTGGACCCCTCCAGTGCCTACCCAAAGTATATCTCAGCATGTTTTATAAATATACACACACACAGTGCTTGTGGAGGATTTGGAAGCAGCAATTCCCATTTTAATGCTCACTTTCTGTGCCCTCCTCAGTAAATAACAGCCAGGACACCTGTGAGTGTCAGCACACGGCAGAGAGCTGCAGGTTTGAGCAGAGATGCTGCCCTCAGCTCAGGGAAAAGGGATGCTCAGAGCTGTGACCTTGCTTTAAATAAACCTCTGCCACCACCGGCAGCTGCTCAGAAAGCTCACTGGAATTTCCCAGATCTGTCCAAAGCATATTTCTCACAAATACCAAAGGCTTTATTCCATCCTGCTGGCCATGGGATGTGTTCATGACAAAAGCTCTGCCAGGGGAGGCTGGAGGAGAAATTAAGTTCAGTGGAATTGAGAGTGACAGGTTTCATGCACACAGGTGAAGGTGCACACAACCCAAACACCATCACTAGCAGCTGTTGTACCACTTTCAAAAGAAAGCAAAATAAATCCTGGCTAGCCTAAATCAAAGTGTCAGTAACTCTTTAAAAACAACAACAACAAAACAAAAAAGTTTCAAAATACGTGTTCCATAAATAAAATATACAAGTGGAGGCTGCAGCTGCAATATTGATCCCAGTTGTGAGTTGAGATGTAGAGAACTGCAGAGCTGGCACTCACAGCCTTCTGAACTGACAATAAATCCCAGCTTTGCCATATCCAAATTACCATTCTGCACCTCTCCAGTTGGAGGGAAGTCATTAATTAGGCTGGCTTCCTTACTCAGGAGGAAAAGGTAGAATAATTCCACAATTCCCTCTGGCCAGCTCCTTATTTACCACTTGTGTGGGACCCTCTGCAAACTGATGGGCAAAAGTCATCTCTCAGCAAATGCCATGCAGGGAGGTAAAGCAGAGGCAAGGAAAGGTAAAATTGTTGATGAATTTGTGGTGCTGCTGATTACTGATCCTGAAAAAAAAATGAGTGCTGCAAAGCTACGTGGGGAGTGCTTTTGGAATGTGCAATAAATCTGAGTTTGTTTTCCACTATAGTCAAGGAAAGTCATTCAAATGTGGCACCGAGGGAAAACAGCTCCAGGTATTTTCTTGTGTGTTTTCTGGCACGGTTTCCTACAAGGAGATATGGAGCAAGGTTTATAAATGCACCTGGGAGAGGGGAAAATGTAAAACACATCCTCTGGATATCCCTGAAACAGCAACTCAGCTGATGCATGTGTGGGACAAAGTGTCAACCTTTTTTTGGCCAGAAAAGCTTTTTTTTTGGTAATTTTTTTAAATTTCTACATTAAATACATATTTATTTCTCCTCTGCTGGTTTATTGCAGTCAAAGACAGCTCAGGTGTGCATTCACAGTTTGCCACCTCTCTTTGAAACCATTCTTGGATGCAGGAGGTGCTGGCTGTAGGACGTATTTTGCAGTTTTGAAAGCAAACAAATCAACATTTATCAACATTAATCAACATTATCAACATTTAAAATCTGACTCGAAACAAACCAAAGTTTTGCAGCTTTTCATGGCAGAGTTTGTTTTGATGCAGGTTAATTTTCAGTGCCTACAGCTCCACCAGCAGAACACCTACAGGGAAGTGGGCAGGTGGAGGAACCAAACCTGGGAAAGACTTTGGGAACAGATCTGTAAATTCTGGCACAGCTGACACCTCCCACAGGGACATTTATTTCCATTCTGTCAACATTTCCATTGAATCCCACTGAAACCTCACCTACCCCTCATGGTGGAGAGGTAGGTTTTAAAATCAGCCACCACCAAACCAAATTATGTCTCTCTAATCAGATATCAAGGAAAATTGTGGTACAAGTCAAGCTGACAGGAAAATTCAAGCGCCAGAACTTTCTGATGTAATGGAAGGAAATATTCACTTTCCTGGAGGTAAATTAGCTACAGATTGGATCCAAACATTACCAGAAAATCCATCAGCTTGCCTTGATCTGACTCTGATGTATAGAAAGGGAATTCAGACCTTGGTGAAAGATTGAATTACGGACACTGAGTCTGGATGTTCTGTGGGATTAGAGAAGCAGTCTTATAGCACACAAATTCTGTAATCATCACAGTCAATATGAACAACTCTCTGATGGAAAAACCTTGCACACAAAGTCTACATACAAGATCAAAAGGGGTTCTAGGGTTGGGATTTGGTTTTCTTTAACAATCATTATAATTTTTATATGTTTGTTTTCGACCCCTCTCTGTACCACTCCTTAGTTCTCTTTATTAAAGCCAAAATCATCCTTTAAATGCATTTGTCCAAGGCTTCAGACCATTTTTAGAGGGAGAGAAAAGAAAGTGAAGGGGAGGAAACAGCATCCCATGGGTCAAACACCAAGATGGGGAGCAGAAGGACCAGCAGCACACGAAATTCTACAGAATTCACAAAAGTTGAAAAGAAAGTAAAGCATTAAGCTACTAAATTTACTAGGGGTTAGCTGTGTGAGATTCCACAAGCTGTTCTACAAACCTGCTGGGACAGAAGGACTTAATAAAAAAATAAAAGTGCTTTTGACTAATTCTGTTCAATAGATTATCAAAAAATATCATGGGGCTACCGCAAAGCCAGCTGAAACCCCCATAAATCTTCTGTCAAACCCAATGACTTCATGTCAAGCTTTATTTGATAAATGTACAGAATAAATAAGGTGTGTGCTTTGCCAAGGTGTCACAGGAACCCCCCAGCTTCAGACAACATGGAAATACTGCAAATCAGCCTGGTCATAGTAGATTTCTGTCTAGATGGCTTGTGGGAAGTGCAGAGTGCTTCACAGTAACACAGGGGGGGAAAAGAAAGTCATTCTGAGACATATTGTAAAGGAAAAGAGGAAAAAAGGCTGCAAGATTTAAGAAGAAAATGCTGTGTTGTACTGATGTCCTATAGCAGCGCCAGCAAATCCTCACCAGCCATTGCTCTACTTTTAGAAAAAGCCTAAATTAAGTCATGTGGAAATCTCCCTGAGGAAGCTCTCAGCAAGCAGCCTGTGTTCTTGCTGGAAGGTGAAATTTAATTCACCTGCAGGACACACGCACCTCATCATCACCAAATATATTGTGTTTCTTTCAACAACCCCTCACACCTACTCCAGAAGACTTTGATCTCGTCAGAGCTTGGACCAAGCTCTGGAAATCACAAGGGAAAACCCCACACTGGTGCTGAACTGGAACTTATTTCAGGCTTTCTTCAGCAACAAATGTAAAAAAGAAGCCAAACCAACAAACAGGAAAATGTTCCATTTTTCACTGCCTCAGTCAAATTGGCTGACTTCGCTCCACCTTTTCCTGATGTAAATATTCTACAAAAATAACTAATAAAGATATTCAGATTCTAAGGACTGGCAGGGAGAGAGAGCTTAGAGCCAGATCTTTATCCAGCAGAAGCAGAGCAGAATCCACCCATGGCACTTCCCAAACTCTGCCCTGGAATTTGCTGTGGGACACCAGGGCAGCTCCTGCTCCAACTGCTCAATCACTCAGTGGTTGGAAATCAAACAAACAAAGCTCACAGGAAAAGAAAGCAAATAAAAAATTAAAACTTAACATTTAAATATCCATACTGAGAGAACTGTGAGAAACTTCACCTGTCCCAAGTTTCCAAGGAAAGAGGAAGTTTGATTTTCAAATACTTGTTCAGGCATGCCAAGATGCATAAGCACTAATGGAAAACAAACACAGATAATCCTGCTGCTGCCCATTAATAGAATAATGAGATGTCATTAACATGTAAAAAGAATTTAAGGAGCTAACATAATTTGAGAATGATTGACATGTGGAAGAAAAATACCTATATAGAATTTGCTTATGTCATTAAACTGTTTAGAAAAAATCTTAAATATTTAATCCAAATTTTCAGTCTCTAGCTCATGAATTACTCATAAGTAATTTAATTTTCTTTACTCTCAATGAAAAAGATAAAACTTCAAAAAAGGATGAGGGAAATGAGAAAAAAAGAGCCCTGCAGACAGTTAAAGGAATAAACTGTATTTCTGCCCTCACTTCCAAATTTCTGATTTTGGTGATCAAATATAGACTGGGAATATATAAAAGTTGTGTTCACATCTTACCCCAACAGAGAGATGGGCAGGAAATCCATACCCCAACCTGCTTTATCATCCAAGAGCTCCAGCAGCAGGAAACAGAAGAGTTCAGTCCCAGAGCAGCACAGAAACTTCTCAGAGAAAGTGTTTTTGTGAGAAAAAATCCTCAGCAAACCATTTCTTTTCAGGTTTGCTCTTCCATCCTGCTACAACATTCCCACCCTGGTGTTGTACCTGCACCTGTTAATTACCCCAGAACCACTGTCCAGCAGAAAACAGTCATTGAATTCAGGTGCCTCTTTTCCCTTAGGAAAAAAACACTTCTTAGGAGGCTTTAATTAAGCTCTACAAAGCCATTAGACTTATGGAGTGTGCTGAAAACCCTTCTCAAAGTATGGAATCCATGAGTCAGATGAACTGCTCTTGTGGGCAGTAATCCATGTGGAAAAAAAACTATTTTAGACAGAATAATTCCCTTCTTTTCCTCAGGGGAGGCCTGGATTTGTTTTCTCTATACTTACGAAGCAGCTAAATGCAAAACATTTATGAAGAGAACCATCCTGACGGAAAAAGAGCGAGCTCAGGAAGGCAGCTGGAGTGTAACTAATATCAACAGATAAAATCATGGAGGGAACCACTTACCCAAGACACACGCACTCATTAAATTAGCATTCCCTCCTCCAGAAAAGCAGAATTCAGCAGTTTTGCCCCATTAAGTTGTGCCTTCCTGAGCACACCCAGGAGGTCTGGAGTGTTGGCTCAATGGTGGCCTGGAGATCTCGCTGTGCTTTAGGGACTGCAGCACGGAGCAAACCACCCCAGCCTCCCTTCCTGGGCTGCCTGCAGCAAAGTGGGGTTTTCTCCTGGAATTAAAGATGCTGAGCCCGCCTCGCTGGGTTCTCAGCTGGTGCCAGGCAGCACAGCTGCTCCCATTCCATTCCAGGGTAGCAGCCCAGCTCCACCTCCACCTGAGCCCCTTTAATCTGCTCGGGGGTGGTGTTATTACAGGCAACAAAGGGCCTGGGAAAAGTTTTAAAACTTTTCCTAGCTGCAAAAACTCTTTTAAGAGATCTGTTCCATCTTAAAACCTACTGGGACCTGAAGTGCACGACCTGAAAAGCAAACTTGTGTGAACATCAGCTACAATAACCATTTGCTCCTAGAAAACTCCTTTGAATTCACTGCAGATCACACCCATTAATATCAAATTGCCAAGGAAACTCGTTCACTGTTAGTTCAGCTCCTCTGGGCTTCTGTGCACTGTAACTGGACAGCACAACTGGACTCCAGAGCCAAAGCAGCAGGGAGAAAATGCCTTTTCTGGCCAGTTCTGGAGCAGGCAGTGGATGTCCCTGCTCAGAGCAATCTCACCTGGGCAGGCCCCAGCAAAACTGCTCCCCTCCCTGCCCAGAGCCACCACACAGCAGGCTTGGATTCCACTCAATAAATAAATAAACCAAAACCCAAGGTCTAACAGGCAGGGGAGGTGCACCAGTACTGTCCTTTAGTGCCAAGTCTGTGCCCAGATGGATGGATAAATGAATAAATATCATTTTGCCCTTCCCCAAAGCTGTGCTACTGCAGCAGAACATCCCTTTTGTTTGGATTTCCCCAGTGCAGCACCAGAACTTTTGTCTCCCTCAGGAATCCCCCCTGGTGAAGCAGGAGGAGCTCGGATCCTCAGAGCAGCTGAATTCTCAGGACAGATTTCCTTTCAATCTCCATCCTCTCTGGGAGGATGATGGGGGAAGCATTCAGGAAAATAACTCAGCCATGATAGGGGGTGGAAGCAGTGACATTTCTGGCTTCTCTTCACAGCCACCTGTCAAGGCTCAGGTTGCAGAGAATTAGAAAGCTGCAAGTAATAGTGGCCCAGTGTCCCTGCAAGACAGAACTTCTCCCTGTGACTGGCTCACTGTCAGTTTATAACCTGGAGCATGAAGTCTTTTAAATCCTCTGTAATTTTTGAGCTGCCAGGGATTTGGGGATCTTATCAGTGAAGAAATAATATTGTTAAGGTTCCTTTCTCTCGAGTGTTTCAGGCTCCCTAAGAAATCTGCAAGCTCCTTGAGAGTTACTAGGGTTTGTGTAATATTTTAACATTTCCAAAGTTGCAGAACTGAAGGTGTGAAGTCTGTGTGCTGCCAGCACAATGTCCCCGAGTCCCCTGGTCACAGCTGGGTGGACAGCTATTCACAAACTCCCTGTGACATTAATTAGTTGGTTTTATTACAGGACAACACTGCTCAGCCAGAATATCTACGAAGAAACTGTTGTGCAATAGATACACGGAAATATTTATATTCCAAGTGACGGCCTTGCTGCCCTGCCATTCTGACAGGAGCCTGTCACAGCTGATATTCAGCTCCAAGAAAGGCTCTGATTCAACACTCAGAGGTGGGAATTCCCTCCACCCTGGCCCTGTGCTGAGACAATGCCTGCTCACCCCTGTAACCCACTTTTTGTATGTTCCCTGCTTAAACAGAGCACAGGAAATGTGATAATTCCTGCTAAAAGACATGCTCACACAACAGCTTGATCTTCTGTTTGAAGCCATCCCATGGCAGCTGATCCCTGTGCCAGAGTTCCCTCGGCCAGGCCCGTCTGTGGCACACACAGAGCCACATCAAACTCACAATTGCAGCTGGAGATCCAGCCCAGAGGAGCTGCAGTGCTGCTGCAAGGCATGCAAGGGAGATTAGCCACTGCAAAATGCTAAATATCATTCTTGCAGGGAGCTTTTCGTGTCTCTGAGCTACCTGCCTTGACAGAAAGGGCTGCTGCCCACTAATTTAGAGCCAAAATTACACCTGAGGGATAATAACCTGTGCTGCTGCCATAACCATCCTGCTACGGCTGCAGAGAGATTTTCCTGCAGCTCATCAGTTCAAATAAACACCCACATTGGTGTGGCCTGAGAAATGCAGAGCTCAAAACAACCCTGACCTCAGGAATCAAACCAGCAATCTCAGAAATGGATGAGAGTAAAATGCCAAGCACGGCATCTCAGCCAGGAAAAAGGTTATTAAATGTTTTCATATATATATTTACACACACACATATATATATATATAATCTAGGAATGTGCTCAAAGTATTAATGAAAGCCAAATTCTGGCTCCTCTCCCGTGCTCTCTGCAGTAATTTTATTCTGGGTCTGTGTGCCGAGAAAACACAAAAAGTCTTGGCATTTGAAAGGCTGATAAAACTTAATTTGTAATTTTGTCTGATAAACTCTTCAAAACATGAGGAAAAAAACAAATCAAGCTCGACAAACAACGTGGTTAAGGTGCAGCAGCTGTGTCATGGAAATCCAGCTCCCTGGGGATGGCATTTTCCAGAATATTCAGGTGTGACCCAGAGCTCACAATGGCACTGGGAAGACTCCAGCTCCTGCTGGTCTGTCTGGGAGCCAATTTTCAGGCAGCAGAGGAAGGACCTGCTCAAATCATCCTCCTGTCCTGGAATCCTGGGGTTTCTGCTCCTTCCTGCTTTATTCAGAGGAGGAGGTGGGGAAAGGGCTGAGCTGTGGTTTAAAAAGCAGCTCCCAACGAGTGAGTGGCGCTAAATGCTGCAATAAATTGGGGCTGATTTGATTTGATTTGACTTCCACGATATCTGAGGGAAATGAAAATAAAGTCTGCAGGAAACGTGTCAATTTTTCACAGGAATCAAAATAGAGTGATTGTTTCTGTAACAATAATAGAGTTTGCCACAAACATTTCTACAGGGAAAGCATTATTGTTCTCTGATCACACAGAGTGATCAGCAAATGGCATTAGGAAATATTCACATGGCAGGAGAAAATGGTTTTCTGAAGGTGTGGGGGGAGTTGTCTGTGTGTGAACACAAAGCTGTGTGCAGTCATATTTCTAATTAAAACATAAAAATCATGCAAACAAACCCCCCAAATAGTAACAAAATAAATCATTTTCTTTGTAGAATGAGAAGGGAAACAAAGACGCAAAGGAAAAGTGAGAAAAAAAAAAAAGATGCTAACAAAATTCAATCTTTAAGATCTTCCTTTTTTTGTGTGCCTTTGTAGAGAATAAAGAGAACATTTCTCTTCATTTCAGCCATTTCCCTGGTTTGTTCTGCATGTCTGTATATTGTGAAACCTAATGAAACACATTAAAAAGAGAAGAAATAAAGAAAATTGTCCAGACTGCAGTTATGGCACAATTCTGTCAGCCTTCTGATTTTCCAGGAGCAAAAGCTGGCAAACAGTTTTCCATGGCACGTTACACACTGATTAACAAAGCCTTCTGGTCTGCATAGTACTCTTTGCTTGCTTTAGAAATAAGCAGAAAACCAATTATTTCTCACAGAAACTCGAGTTTAAAAAATGGCCACTGCACAAACAAGACAGCAGCATCCTGAATGGGAAAAAAGGGTTGGCTGTGTGTCACCTGGGGCTGCCAACCCTCCAAAATCTGCACTCATTTCTTGGGTCTGGAAAGCCCAAGAAGCAGAGAACAGAGTGGACAAAATGCTGGATGAACCACTAAAGTCTGCCCCCAAAAAAAACACATTTGGGCTTTCTGCATGGCTCATCTCTGATATAATAACGAACTTCAGAGATAAACCAGGATGATTTTATGGTGTGCTGTAATTATTGAAGCCAATTAAAAACAACACCACTTTATCGTGTAGCCCTCAAAGAAACGCCCAACCAAAGATAAAATACACAAATAACAAGAAACAGCTTCTGTTGGATGTCCTTTTGTTCCTCTGGTGTGTCACAAGGCACAGGACAGCTCAGGAAATCCAGGAATGATTTCCCCAGTCAAGCACAAGTCTATCTGTCAGTATGGGAAGCAGACACACAGGCAAAAGTGCAACACAGTTCGAATTGAATGGCAATAAAATATGCCTTTAATGTACTGAGGCACTTGAGAGCAACAGCTGTTTATTATCCAGCCTGGACTGCAGCATTACAGAACACAAATTTGATGTTTTTTTCCTCTTTTCTTTAGAAATATTTAGGGACTTCCAGCCTTTCGTGTATCCATCGTGGGGACACATGTGGTTTATTGGCCAGTTGCTGCATTTTCCTGTGGCTGAGGAGATGATATTCCTCAGATTAAATCCTTTACTCTCACAGTGTGTCCATCATTTTTTTTCTTTTGCTAAGGAGAGCAACAAGTGATTTTCAAGTGCAACTTCTTCCCCATCTAGTTTTCATCCTGTTGTTGGCCAGTTTAGTCATGGGGAAAAACACAGCTGGAAGTGGACTTTTGATATTTTTGCTACTTGGAGACTTCTGTACATGCTCAAGTGAGTAAAAAAATCATCAATGCTCTTCTGCTGGGCAGCTCAGCAGTGTTCAGCCACCCTGACACAATTATCCTTGGTAATAACAGCAACCTGAAGTTGTGCATGGCCAGGGTTAGGCTGGACATTAGGAAAAACTTCTTCACCTAAAGGGTTGTCAAGCCCTGGAGCTGGCAGCCCAAGGAGAATGGAGTCACCATTCCTAGAGGGATTTAAAATCCACCTGGATGTGGCACTTGGGGCTTTCTGGGTTTCACCACCTTGCTCTGCCAGATTCTTGCAATGTTTCCATTTTAAAATTCAGTTATCTCTCCTTTTCCCAGATTTACGTATTGATAACATCACATAATGATTCCATTCATCTCCTCCCTCAAAACTTTGTTTCCACTGACATCAATTTGATTTTTGAAGCCGTCTCCAGCACAGCATTTCAAACTGAAAAAGTCACTTTTTGTTTTCTGAGGTAAAAAAGGGTCACTATTATGCTGAGACAGAAAATTCATAACAAAAGATACAAAAAGTGCCTGTCACCTCATTTATCTTCAAAACAATCAATTCCACTGTATCAATATTTCTTTAAAAATAAAAAGCTTTTTCAAATTATGACCTTCTGCTGTCTCATTGCTATTTCATGGCTGCCTTATAGCCTTGAGAAGAAAAAAGACAAAAAAAGCAGCTCATTAAAGACAAATAACTGGAGCCTCAGTTCCAGCAGCACAATCACTTGCTTCAGCTCTTATTGGGACTAATAATCACGTTATTGTGACTAATATTCACATTATTGGGACTAATAATCACGTTATTGTGACTAATATTCACATTATTGGGACTGATATTCACATTATTGTGAATGAAGAGGAGCAAGAGGTGGGTGGTGAGCAGTGCAAAGAAACCTGGGCATAGAAATATCCATTATTGTCAGGGCATGCCGAAAAATAACCACAAAAAGGCATCAAATAGGGGAGGGAATTCTGTTTGAAAGGCTGCTGCTAACTCCTTTTCAGTTCAGATGGACAAATATTGGTTAAAACTCAACACAGTGACAGGGGTAACTGCAGCAGCAGCTGCTCCCACACAGCCCTGGGGAGGGGGAACCTCTCTGGTCACTGGGAAATTCCCTCTCCTTTCCCTCTGGGATGGAACAGAAAGCAGTGCAGGGCTGGGAGGGATTCTGGTGCCATCCAGGACATTTAGAGCTGCCATCAGGAGGTTCTGCCCTGCAGTGGGTGTGAAAGCCCCTAAAGGCTCCTCTGCATTCATTTGGCACTGGAAATATTCTGCCTCCAATACTCCCCCATTCCAGATATCAAGATATCTGGTCAAAGAGTTCACGCTGTCAAACAAAACCCTGATTTTTTAATCATCTTACACATCTACACAATGAGTGGGATGCTTAAAAACTGCTCAGAACTCACTGTAAAATCTAAATTTTGGATGCCATGCACAGGTGTTCTCTGCTCCAAGCAGCTCCTACACTCCCAGCACACACACAGGGAAAGGGAGCCAGAATTCCTTGTGTTTCCATTCCCAGGATATCAACTAGCAATGAGCAGGTAAGAGAAGTTCTGTAGTTGGGCACAAACTGCCAAAAAGACATCCAACAACCACTATTTTTTAGCTACTTTTTCTTGAACAAATTTCCACCGTTCCACCCTGAATCCTAAAAATTATACAATGTTCCGTGGCTGCATTTTTCAGGAAATAGGCTTGAATTTTCAATTCAGAATCATTTTTCAATTAGAAGTGTTGATTAGTTAAGATTTCTATAATTGCTTAAAGGTAAAGCAGATGAACTACAATGACTTGAAACGATTTAACATTTTCAGTTTACCAAGGAAATGTCAAATCTCCTCTGACAACGTGGCCTTTTTAGAAGGCAATCAAATTCCCTTTTTACTTTTATGATATCAAACCATCCATTTAGAAATCCATTATTTGCGTGTTTGAATTCAATTCAATCTTTTATTTCAAAGGAAAACAAAAACCAAACAAGAAAAAACCCCACGGTGGAAAGGCTGAGAATAAATATAGGTCTCTTCAGATCAAAAGAATTCTGGAACAGAGGAACAATAAAAATAGAAAGACATAGGAGTTTTACACATGCTGGAGTTCAGACCTGATCCAAAACTCTTTCAGCAAATGGCTAATTTTAATGCACAAAAAGGGTTATACAATTTATTTTTTATTACAACTTTGCACTCCAGCTGCCTGGGTCTCGCATTGGTAAAAATAGACTTTCAAGAGCTTATTTCTTACAAATTCTGACAATTCCCACGGCACTGGTTTGGGATTATAGGTGCATGAGGTTTGAGAGCTCTGGTACTGGATAATTCAGTAAAAACAAAATCTAAATTGTGTGGATAAGTTTATATCCTGATGCCCTGTCCTCTCTGGGGGATGTAGTGATTTCATTCCAGCTTTGAAAACAGACAAATCAGACTAAAGGGAAAAAGAGGAAGCCTGAAAACACTTGTGGTGTTTATTTGTGAGCTGGAGCTATCAGGAAAGAGGTGGGGAAGCATTTCTGTGCATGACAGTCCCCAAAAATGCACCTTTCCTCAGGTACCAGGTGTTATCACAACATCACCTGGTGCTCTCCATTTCCCCCATGTTTTCCCTTTCCTCTTGCAGCATTTTGCTTTGCAATCATTTAACAGCCTCAGGTTGAGGACTATTGCTCATAAAAAGAGAAATTCTGGTTTTAGCTTGGCCTTCTCTGAGTTAAAACAAAAGCAGAGTCTCCTCTTTGCCGAGCTGCTGACAGTGGTGGAAGCTAAACCCAGCCAGGGCTGCAGAGGACTGGTGGCCTTGGGGACACTCCAGACAACCCCCAACATCCCAAAATCACAGGATTCCCCCAACATGGCAGGGCTGGCCATGTCTGTGCTCTCCCCAGGGAGATTTTTCATAGAAAAACACTTTAATCACAGAGATTTTTCACTGCAGTTAAAAGCAGACTGAACCCTGCCTCTTTCCCACTGGAACACTGCTCCAAAACATTGTCGGTGTCAGCCAGCACAGCCAGGCAGGATGGAAACACTCCTCAGCATCATTAACAACAGCATCTCACAAATTAAAAGGCTCTTACCTCAGAGAATCCATCAGGGAAACCACAGCCCTGCTCTCTCTGCCACTTCTTTCAGCTCAGCCCAAGGGCAGCGCTCGAGGCCCAGGTGTTGGGGATGTTGGGAAGGCTCTGCCATGAAAATCAGGTGTTGAGGTAACTGAGGCCAAGTTAATAACATTCTAATGAGCAGTAATAAAGAGTCAAAAGCAATAAAAAAAGAGTAATCTCCAGAGTAATCAAGCTGTATTTAATATACCCAGAGAGCAAAGGGCTTTATTGAGCAGGGGGGGAGGAGGTACAGGCAGGGAAAGGTGTGAGCACAGAGTGTTGGCTCTGTATTTTCACTGAAAACCAGGAAAAACTGTCACTCTCCAGGGGCCTGTAAACCCAACATTCTGATAAAGTGCTGAATTTCCTAATGCCAGCACACAGCATATTTGTGATCCCTAAAGCCTCTGGTGTTAGCTGGTATAAACAAAAATAATTCAATACCCACTGCTTGTCTCCTTTCATGTTTTGTTCAGGAGAAAAATTCCAAGAACCTGAGCCCAACCAAGCATAAATGCACATCTTCAGAGCTGTGTGTCTGAAACACTGCCTGATAAAACACGGAGAGGAGGAGCAAGGGCTGTGTGGAGAGGCTTTGTATCACTGAAATCTGTGTACAGGCTGAAGCAGGGATTATTTGGGTAAAATACCTGGTACAATAATTACTTTTTATTCACCCTAAACTCAAGTCACTGCTGTCTCTGATATTAAGAGGGAAAATAAACTCAACGAGTGCTGCTCTAAAGTACAAACACAACCCAAAACAACACCTCTCCAGGAATTATGGTGTCTCAGGATTTAAAAATGCACAGAATCTCAGAATACCTGAGAATTAAACTTTCCTGTAAATCATGGAAAGGTTTCTCTTTAGAAAAGTTTTTGCTTCAGGGGCCTGAATGGGCTTTTCCAGCAGTGAAACCACACAGAGGCTGGGCCAGCTCCACATCACTTGTGTTGCCAGGGCTCACACCCTCGCCCTCTCTCACTGCTCTGTCACAGGCACTTTGTTGTCCACAAATCTTTAATTTTGCATAGAAAACCACGCAGAACACGTGCACCATCTATTCATCTGGAAGATAAACACGAAAATATGTTTATTCAAAACAAAAAAAAAGCATTTCCAATTTATATATGCAGTGTGATTGAGAAACTAGGTTGTAAAAATGGTCTGTGGGCTTTGGTGACAGGTTTGAATTCAAGGTTTCAATTCACCATTGCTGTGATCCACCAGATAAATTCTGTGGCTTGTCTCCCTTTTTATGCACATGATGAACAAAAGTTCAATTTGTCATTAAGGCAAATGTAACCTGTCCTCAGAGGTTCCCTGCAGGGTCACAGAATTATCTGCTCTTGTGGAGCACCCAGCGATTTTCAAATAAAGCCTCATCCAAAGGTTGTGGAAATCACTGGAGGTATTTCATGGATTTGAGCTAGGTTTGGATCATGACCTGTAAGAAAACATTCTAAATAATTCTAAAGGTGGAAGGGAGGGAGAAGCAGAGAGGCTCTTGTCAGCCATTGCTCATTTTGCGACTCTCATATTTGTACCTCTGTGAACAAACATTCTGTGGTCTCATCAGTGGCGAAAAAGAACCATTTTCCCCTGTAAATCTAAATTGGTCTTTCCTTCTTGCTGCAGGAAATTAATTTGGTTTGTATGTTGCCTGCACATTTTGAACAGTGTTAGAAAAAAATGCAGCAGACTTTTCAGGGAACCTGGAATTGCTACACCACCTGTTAGAAAAGCTACACACTTTGGTGGTAATTAATGCACTTAATATTGAACATGTATCTGTTTCAAACCTTCCCCTCAGCTATGATTTCTCCAGAAAGTCCTCAATGTGTTTCTGGCAATAAAAACAAAGAAATTACTTCACTGTTTTACTTCTCTGACTCCTGGCTGCACTGTAATGTAAGAAACAGCTTTTATTCTGTGCTGCTTTAGAGTTTTCCATATCAACTGCCTGCAAATGTCTCGAAGCTTTCTCCATCAGAGTTTTGATGTCTTGAATAAACATCTCTCTCAGAAACTTCAGGGAGAAATCAAGGTGCCCAAGACTTCTGGAAATTGGGATATTTTGTTTAACTTTGGCTTTTCAGTCTGATTCCTCAGGTGTGCCCTCGTCCCTGCCCAGAGCAGCAGGGCAGAGCCACGGATGTGCCACTGTCCATGTGCCAGCCCTGAATCCTGGCTGGGAATGTTGATTTCCCCATGGAAATGCCCAAATCCCAAATGCTAGCTGAGTCAGAAGGGCAGTGTCAAGCCCTTGCTCCAAATCCTTTTGGCCTTATTACTTGATTTTCTCGTGAAGGATGTGAAAAGAAGCTTAAATAAAAGGATTCTGGGTTCAGGCAGCGACTAGTTGAACAGAGAGGACATGAAATTGCTTGGACAATTTTCTTAACTCTTAGGTCTTTGCCTCTACTCAGTGAACTTTACTCTTGTGATTCAAAGTGTCATTAGACTGCCATTATCATTACAGCTGAATACTTCTTCATAATTGAAGAATGATTTAGGAACTAAGTAGCTTGACATGGTGGCATATTTTATCCTAACAACTTCCAAAAATGTACATGTACTCCACATACTCCTTTTCCAAGAAACTAGGCAAAAAAAATGATAGCAAAAATATTTAAAAAGAAATTAATCCACTGGAAAAAGCGTTAAAACACACTGAAAGTAAATGTAATTGTTTTTAAAGCCAATGTTTTCGTAAGATAAATTCAGCATTGGACAGGCTCTTTAAAAATCAATTTGCACTCGCTTCCTCTATAAAGATTTATCCCAGAGAAAAAAAAATCCATTAGTATTAAAGTGCTTAAAAACTTGGCAGACTATCTCCAAAGGCATCAATTTCTACTGCTAATTACCACTAATTATTCACTCAGCAGTTGTAAGTTGCATTTGGTCCCTGAGGGTAGATGAGAGATTTGTCTCTCTCTGTCATGGCGTTCAGTGTATTTGTTCCAAGAGATTTTCACATTCAGGAATCACAATGGTGTGGACTTGGAGATCTGCACAACTTTCCTCTTCTGCTGCCAGGGGTGGAGCAAGATTTTCTGGTGTAAAATAAAGAGTCCACGTTGCCCCTCAACACTTTGAACACTGACATCATAAACCTTTCATGAAAGGTTTATCTCTGCTGTTTGTCTGTGGTGCAGACCCGACCTCACACGTTCTCTGTGTCCTCTGGGTTTGCTTTGGCATTTTCTGATTGCTCAGGCTTGAGGGTCCAACCTGGCTTTTGAGCAGCTCTGCAAAACTCTGAGGTTATTGTTCAGGACCACAGTTACCAGAGAGCCCTTCCCTTCCCTTCCCTTCCCTTCCCTTCCCTTCCCTTCCCTTCCCTTCCCTTCCCTTCCCTTCCCTTCCCTTCCCTTCCCTTCCCTTCCCTTCCCTTCCCTTCCCTTCCCTTCCCTTCCCTTCCCTTCCCTTCCCTCCCTTCCCTTCCCTTCCCTTCCCTTCCCTTCCCTTCCCTTCCCTTCCCTTCCCCTTCCCTTCCCTTCCCTTCCCTTCCCTTCCCTTCCCTTCCCTTCCCTTCCCTTCCCTTCCCTTCCCTTCCCTTCCCTTCCCTTCCCTTCCCTTCCCTTCCCTTCCCTTCCCTTCCCTTCCCTTCCCTTCCCCATAATTACCCCAGACCAATTAAATCAGTGTTCCCTAATCTAAAAATTTGTCTTTCTGATTCCAAATGAAGCTGAAATGATTTTTTAAATAACTCTCATATCCCTATGTTTTGTTTCATAGCCAAGCGAGATCCAGAAAAAAAATAAAATAAAAAACTATAAAAAAAAATTAAAAATTAAAATTTCTTGATGCAAGAAGGAAAGAAAATGGGGCTGGCTAGAAAAGCTTCAGAGAGGAATATTAATGCAGCACAATATTAATGCATTCCCTGTGCCCAAGAACAAAAGATAGATAAAGATAGATGCGTGTGTGAGAGAGAAGCAATAAAGGGTCAGTAATAAAAGAAATATATCACTTGTAGAATTGTCTGGGCTTTACTTGAGATTTATAATCCATTCTAACTGTGGTAATTTGTGACTCCTGCAGACGTTGCCATTCAGATGAGATATTTTTGGAGAGCACCACCCAGGAGTGAGAGATGTGAAATGTGTGGCCTCCTGGCTCTTCCCCTGTTCTTTTCAATAATATTCCTTGCACCAGAATTTTTTATTTTTATATTTTTTATTCTACACCATCAGCCAGCAGGTGACAAAAGCAGCCAGAAGGGGTTAAGTGGCTTGCCCTGAGGTTACACCTTGAGTCAGAAAGGGAATTTATCTGGTTCCTGAAGGCTCCTGATTCCTGCACTGAGCCCAGCTCATCACTCAGCAGCTCCCTGGATCTGCCCTGCCCATGCAGAACACCCTGCCCAGAAAAAGGAGGTGATTTCAAACTCTTGGCACTGGGTTCCAGTGGTGTCTGAGCGTCATTTTGAAGCTCTGATTCATTGCTTATTCATAGGTTTAAGTACTCATGTAGCCTGGTTTTAATAAGAAAAAGAACAAATAAAATGGAGGTGAAAGAGCAGGAAAAATTCACAATTTCCAGTAAATGCTAAAATTTAATTCCTCATTAAAAATCATATCACCTTGCAGAAATAGAAGCTGCATGAAGGCACTGCCTTCAGGTGGGATTTGCAAAGAAGAGTTTAAAGAATCCACAATATCAGTTAAAGAGAGCTTGGGTTTTGGGTTTTTATGGGTTTTTTTGCTCTGGTTTGTTTGCTTGGATTTTATTTTCCCCTCTTTACCTCTCAGTTGTTTGACCAAATTTTTTAGAATAATCCTTATTTTGCTTTTCCCCTTGACTCCGAGGGAAGTATGTCCTGCCTTGTTAAAGAGTAATTATGATGTTCTATTAATCATTTCATTAATAGGAAAGGACCATAAGTGACTCTTGAGGGTTTTGAAAGTCCTTATTGAAAGCAGGAAAGTTGGAATAATAATTCCCTATGGGTACCTCTTTTTTTTTTTTTTTCTCCTGCATTCTGAGGGACTGTTATTTAATTAAAAGGACCCTGTATTTCTGTTTCTGGTCAGTGTGAATAAATTAAGGTGATTAAATTTAAAGCACTGCATTAGTTGAACTGACAGTTCCATTGTTGCCAGCTGAAAGTAGGAATCTGCTAAAAATAGAAATCAGCCATAGGAAGTTGTTCTGTTGTTTTGCAGCTTCTTTTTTGTGACATTTTATTTTTCTATGGGTACTTAATTTGTTTTTTTGGGAGGTAGACTTCTGCATGTTTTGCCTGCCCAACAAATAAAAAAATAAAATAAAAATTAAAATAATAGTAATAAAAATGTTTTTTAAGCAATCTTGCCTCCTGCTCTATTAAGCAATCTAAAGGACTTAGTAAAGGACCAAACTTATAGATGCAATGAAATTTCACTCTAAGGATAAAAAAACAATTTAACTTTGTGTTTGGGGACAAGGAGAATTTCTCCAGTAAGAGAACATCACTTGGAAGCACAACAAATGCAATTCAGCTGACACCAACATGATGAGCAATCAAACAAATCTTCTTGATGGCCCAGCTAAAATCCACCTTCATTTCTTACAGGAGCTGTAGGAAATTCTGCATTTGGGACCTGCAGGTTCCAGGCTGGGTTTTGTGCTAAAGGATGAGTCCTGGGCACAGGGAGTGTGTTTGTGTGGGTGCATCCTCACCATATGGATGTCAGATGGGTCTGGGCTTCCAAACAGCCTCAAAATTGGCCTGTTTGAAACAAATCATGTTGACAAACACGCACAGATGGATGTAATGATGATTTTTGTGGCAGCTGAGGAAACAACCTTGTGTATTCTACTTGTATGGTAATTTTATTTTATTTTATTTTTTGCCAGAAAAACTGCCATTGTGAATGCCTCAGTTCCCCTGCAATAAGCACTCTGGGGATTCTCACAAAACTTTCTGTAAATGAGAAAATATTTACTGAAGCATGCAAGAGTCTTCTAAAAAATAAATGAGAAATTCAAGGTACTGCAATCAGTAGATGTTTACAGAAAGACTTTCATTAATTTGGATCTGAGTGAAAAAAAAAAAAATCCATTTATCCAAATGGAAACAGATCCCACTCTCAGATTATGAAAAAGATTGAAAGACTCCATTTGACTTTACCAGGCTTGGACTTCTGTGTCTAAATCCCAAAAATGCTCCTTGCAGTCCTTTTCTCTTGGAAGCTCATAATGGCCAGTGACAGTGGATTAAAGATATTTTAAATTATTTTTTTATTATTTTTAATTTCCATTGAATTCATGGAAGAAAATGAAGCTGCAATTCCTACAGAACAACTGTGTTTACAGCAAATCTACAAAGAGCTGTCAAAACAACCTCCATCATGTCATTATATGGAATTAAACTCTGTGAGGCTCCGAAAATTTTAACAGTGGCCTGAATTTGAGAATAAAAACAATCTAAAGCAGAAGAGAATTCATCAGGGAAATACCAAACTGTGGGAGTGGTAGTTCAGGAGAAGGCCCAAATGCCAATATGGGCAGCATTTCACCTGGGATCAGTGATGGACTCTAACACTTGAGAAAAGGTTTTTAATAAGGGCCAGAAAATGGTAAAAACTCATCTTTAAATGATCTTTTTGTAAAGCTGACTCCAAACCATTCTCCTCACCTTTCCTCCTTCATCTTTATGAACAAATAACCTATTTTAGCTCTGGTTAAAATAACTCTGTAACAAATAAATAAATAAAATAAAACACAAATAAAACAATTTTTGCCTTGGCTACCAAATATTGGGGCAGGAGGGGAAAACAGCCCAGCCCCAGGGAGAAAGGTTTTCACGAAGGTCACGGCAAAGATCTCAAACTCGGGTTCAAGGAAATTCTGTCCACTGCAGGGCCTTGCCCGTGCCAGCAGCTGGGGACAGGACAGCAGGTTCCACCCGTGCTCCGCTGCTCAGGAGCACAAACCCCCATGTCATGAACAAAATCTCTCCAGAAATCCACCCCGGTTAAAATACTGTCTTTTATTATGTACAGTTAAAGTTCATATCCCATTTGTAAACCTTGTTTGTTGTACCCCTTGTTTACTCCCATGGTTATTAGTAATGTTAATTACTTACCAGTTTCTGAAGTGTTTTAAGAGTTCTTATGGGACATTCCTCTATCCCTTTCCCTGACTTCTCTGCCACGCTGTGACAAAAGCAACCCCTTAAGGAGCTGTGCCACAGAGCAAAGCAAACCCCAGGGAGCTGTGCAACCAAGTAAAATGCAAACTAAGGCATGCAAGACACCAAAACTACGAGATAACAGAGGAATAAAAGGACAAGGAAACATATTCTAGCAAGCTGTGATGAAAGATCATCTTCCTGCATCACCTAAGCCTGCTTAGAAAGCATCTTCCTGCATCACCATGACCTAAAGAGGACTGGAAAGGACTGACCACCCTAGACAATGAGCCAGAATGACAGATTTCCTGGTTATTCCCAGGATGGAAGCCCCAGCTCTGCAGTGTGTGCTGTAAAGCTGAATTGTGCCTTCTCCTTGGAGCTGCCAGTGTGGGAACGGCCGTGGTGCAAGCAACCCTTCGGGCCCTCCACCTCAAGAGCTGAATCCTAATAAAGGCATCAAACAGGAGTCTGTCTCCTGGCCAATTTCTTTCCTCCAGAACCTTGGCTCACCTGAGCTCATCCATGTCAACCCCTTGTTCCCACAGGCAAACCTGAGCTGCTCCCTGAAAATGCCCTCCATGCCACCACCTCCTAAACCTTGACAGGTAGCTCGCTCCAAACATTTATTACTTTCAGACAAAGATGTCCCCCCCTGTGTCTTTATTTCAATTTAAATTCCGCTTGTGCTCTTTTGTCAAATTTTTCCACGTTGAGGTATGAATAATGCTGACATTAGCTCTACCATTACAAGGTTTCAGCTCTTTAATTAGATTCCCTTATTCCACTCTTTTTCTGAGGTTAAGGTTTTCAACTAGTCCTCTTGCATTTAAAGCTGAAGGCAAAATGTCACTGCTTTACCCTCACGTTCCTCTTCTTTTTCCAAGCACCAAAATGTTCCAATTCCAATTCCAATAGTCCAATTTCCCAATTGCCTGGAATTGCCTGCTTTGACTGAGGGCCACCTGCTGCACTGCAACAGCCACGACAGAATTTCCCCCAGGATTCAGATTTGCCCTTGGATTTCTCTCATTTTGGGTACGAATCCTACAAAATAGCCTAAAACCAGCTCTGATTTCAGAACATCCTTTTCCACTGCTGTCCCAATCACAAGGATGCTACAGAACGTGTCCTCTTGCATTTGATTTGTTCCTTTTGCTTTCCCCATCTCTTCTGTCTCTCCTGCTAACTAACACTGAAAATTCGTGCCTGTGTTTCGAGGAAAGAGAAGTGCCAGGAACTATCACGGTGTTCCTGGGTCTTTTAAATCACCCAGAGCCAGCTGCAGCTTGAGAAGCACCAATAATGATTCTCCTCCTGTGCATATCGCCAAGTGCTCTTAAGGAGCCTTGAGAAGGGCCCATTTACAAGTTCACCTTAAAATATGCAAGCCCTGCTGCTCCTCCGAGGCAGAGAAACCGAGCTTTGGCTTTGAAATGCTCAGGGCTGAGATATCTGAAGGGGAAACTCTCCATCCCTGACTTCTCTGCTTTACCCCGTTGAAAACAGAGCACCTCTGAAAATACCAGCCCCATTTGCTGTCCCTGCTTGTCTCAACGCCAGGGATGTGCTCCTCGCTTCTGCCTTTTTTCCTGGAAGCGAATTTTTGAAGCTCTTAGAAGAAATCATTCCTGTCACAGGGAGATTTCTCAAGGACACCTTAAGATGTAGACAGCGAGACATTCATGTCTCAGTGTGCTGGGAGTAATGCATGAAAATCTCTTTTTATGAAGGATATAACGGAGTCATTTAACTACTCTGTCCATGAGCTCTGGCAAGCCATTCCTTAACCCCCCAGTGCTTTATATCTTGGGAAGTGATGCTAAGACAAGATAATGTCCAGCCTGTAAAAGATTTGATGATAATGATTCTAAATGCTGGGTATGGAGAACAAAGTCCTTAGGCTATTTTCTAAGTTTTAAATAGATTGGGGGGGAGGGAGGGGGGTGGATAAACTGTACTAGCCATTGTTTTTTTATAATGACAAAATTACCGAAGAGGTATGGGTTCAGTATGTAAAGATGTTATACCAAAAATCAAATCGCAGTGTAGTGTCTATTCCAAAGCAGCTTCTGAAGCAGAAATTAATTTCCTACTTCTATTAAGAGGATCCCTGACAGTTTGAGAGAGGGGGTAAAAAAATACAAAAACAAAACAGTGTAAAATGAGATGCTGAATCCCCTCGAACAAGCATTTACAGCAATGCTAGGGGACAAGGCACATTCCCCAGCAGAATGGAGGTGTGGTGTCATCCCTTCAGTGGCTGCTGCCCCCAGGATGGATGTTCCAAGTGCTGACACAAACCAGAGCAGGGATGTGCTGCCCCTCTGGCAGCTGGAAAAGCCAGGTGGAAAAGGGGAGTCTGTCTGTGTCCAGCAGCCTCCACATGTAAATCCATCTGTATTCATTAAATCCTAATTCCGCTCCTTACCTGGCAGAAAAGGAGATAAATGCTTCAAGGAGGAGCGAGAGCCAGGTTGTGATTTCTCTCTGAGGAAAGAGATGATGGGCTAAACTCCCTTTATTTGTGACTGAGAATGGAATTGTGGCAACAGCTCCAGAACTGCTCCCACATGGGAAGGAGCTGAATTTGGCCCTGCACAAATAATCAGGAGTTACCTGTCCTCCTTGAGAGGGACAGCAGATTCCTGTTTGGAGGAACATTCTGAGGGACAATAATGGAACAGCAGAAAGGAGACAGCCTGAGCTGTAACAGAGGTGTTAAACTGCTAAATTACTGTGGAGGAGCTGGTTTAGCTCCCCTCAGCACCCAAAAACTCTGTCCCTGTGTGTTTGGACAAAAGCACACGTGGTTGCTCCGTGCAATATATCCTTGGGCATACAGAGAGGAGGGGAAAGACACATTTAATGTGAGTGTGTACTCCAGCTTCACGTTCTCACCAAGCTGAAGAGGTGTCCTGTGATACTCAGCCAGGATTTATTGACCTTCTTAAGGACAAAATGAACTGTGCCTGCCATTAAACTGCATCCCTGAGAAAATAAGTGCATGCAGTGATTACAGTGGAGAAAAAGAAAGCAGCTCCCCAGCAGTGAAGGGAGAAGGCTCAGAATGGGTGGAAGTTGGATACAAACCATCCCCACGCATTCATTTTTTCCTAAGCAAGGCCACTTCTTAAGCTGTGCTTTACTTTCCCACCTTTTCTGAAGCTTTATTACAAAAACAGCTTATTTTTTTTTCCTTTTCTCTTTCTTTTCTCTTTTCTTTCTTCCCTCCTTCCTCACCTCCCTGTAAACTGCATCTAAAGGCCTGAGGTGACTGTCAGTGGCTGTGCTGGAGTCTGTGAGTTCCTCTGGGCTGGCTGTGGCACCGAGCCGTGCTCACAGCAGAGCGTGCACTGGCTGAACACAGCTGCTCACACCAAATGTTTGTGCTCCCTGCAAGCTCCCTGTAAAGGAAATTTCCTTGGACACAGAGATGAAAGGTCTGATTTTCACGCTGTGCTGGGAGCCCACAGTGTGTTCTCTGAGAGGAGAAATCACACACAGCGGTGCAGGATGATGTGGGCAGGGGAAAAGAGACACAGGAAACAGGGACCTGAAACCACTGAAGAGGGAGAGGTCCGAAAAAAAAATAAAAAATAAAGAGAGGAGACTCAAAACAAGTTTTAGATGGAAAGGGAAAAAAAAAACAAGGTATGAAAGAGGAGTGTACTGAAATTGTGGCAGTCCAGGAAGCTGCTGGAGATTGCTGGGCTGAGAGTGTACCTGAAAAACCATGAGGTGTAAGAGGTAT
This sequence comes from Pseudopodoces humilis, assembly GCF_049639895.1. Classification (NCBI taxonomy): domain Eukaryota; kingdom Metazoa; phylum Chordata; class Aves; order Passeriformes; family Paridae; genus Pseudopodoces; species Pseudopodoces humilis. Next base: position 3,583,979 of record NC_142213.1, on the reverse strand, counting down.
GAGTGCAGGGGGTGAACTTTTCCCATCTAGACCTGCCCTCTGTTTCTAAAAGCTCTCAGTTCCAGGCTCCCTTCTATCCAGCCCTAAAACTCAGAATTTGTAAAGCATTTCTGGAATCCTCTTGGTGCATTTGCATGAAGGACATAAGGTGAAGAGATCCAAGGCAGAGCCCATCCCATTCATGGCAAGTAATGAAATAAAATAATAATAATAATAATAATAATAATAATAATAATAATAATAATAATAATAATAATAATAAAAGCCTCAGGAGGTCCAACTGGTTTAATACCATCAAGAACTCCCCATCACATGCTCCTTAGGAAAAGCTGATAAAAATGTATTCAAATGTGTCAGAGGGCACAGAGCTCTAGGCTCAGCCCCAAACATGAGCCAGGGGCTGTTCCTGAGCCTTCTCCCTGTCCCAAATTAGCACAGGCAGCTCATCCTCAGCTTCTCCAATCAATCAGTTATGCACATAATCCCTGCAGATCCAGGCACATCATATTTGAAAGTATAATTGCCACAGCAAGACAACACAAACTAGAAGCATTAAGAAATCTTATTTCTTCACATCCCCCTTCTAATCGAGAACCTGAATAATTTACTGTGGGTTGGCAGCTCTTGATTACATTTTTGCACCTTTTTAAATTGTCTGAATGAAATTTTAAGGCATTTAAGTGGCAGGCAAAGATGGCACATCCTTGTGTTCTGTTTGTGCAGGAAATAATGCTGAAAGTGCCAGTTTTTAGCAGCCACAAGACAGATCCTCCAGCAATTTTCTGCCAGGATAGCAGAATTCCTGACTGCTCCCAGGTCCAAGGATGAAGGCTGCTGAGGGGAGTGAGGATTGAAGGGCTCAGTCATCAGAAAAGGAGATTATTAATGATTTTTAAATTATGACAAGCTGGCTATGCATCAGTTTATTTGGTTGTTGGGTATGGCAACATCACCCAGCCCAGGAAAGGATGAATTTTATGGAAAGACAGGACTTGAAGAAACATCTCTATATCATGGGCTTTTCAGGCCTGAGTCTTGTCTTCTATTCCTGCTAAATGGTGTGGGAGTCCAAGGAATCATATTTATGAAATCTTAATAATTACTCTTTCTAGAACTTTAGACTGTGGATAAATTAGGCAGGAATCTTGGGGATACAGAGCTTGGCTGGAAATCTCATTAAAAAATCTTAAAAAATGTTGAAATTGTACCTTCTTACCTGAGGAGTAAGCAGATTTCCTTGTGGTATTTCTAATACACATTGCTGAAAAGTTAATCTGACACATATTTTTGTGCTTTTTTTTTCCACTCCTATACAGGAGACCCATCAAATAGGATAAAAGAAATGCTGCTTTCAGCCTACAGGTGAATTTCACTTTTCAGCCTCAAACCCAAGGAATACAGAGGAGGTTGCAAGTGCTAAGCAGCTCCCAAAAATAGGTCCCTTCCCTTTCACAGAAGGAGGAAACAGAGGACTGTGGGAAGGAAATGCTGGCAAGATCCTTGAGCAGGTTGAAACCTGTTCTCCCAGATCCATCTCACATTCCAGGAAGAGCTGGGTTCCTATTTTATCTTCTTCACCAGGTCACATATCCTTAAGAGAAGTCTGGGGATTTGTGCAATCTAAATCGTCCTTCTGCTCAAAAGGGAAATGCGTAATGCGGTCGATATTTTTTACCCTGTTAGAAATGGAACTGTGCAAGCCCAAATAAATCATTTGTATGTGACAGGCCCAGAGCAAATGAGAAAAATATTCTCTTCTCCCCATTATACCTAAAATTTACAGGGTTTTAATGATTTAATGAAATGGAGGGCAGAACCACTGAAGACTTCTAAAGGGACTGGAGGAATATGAGAATGTTTTGTCCTTGCTATTACCTACTGATTAACAATGGGAGAATTTTGGCTGAAAAACCCCCAAAGATCTCTTCTGTAAATCACAGAGAATCAATGCCTCCTACAGCTGCTCCATGGAACTGAACTGAGGGGAAAATAAAGCCTGGGTCATTTCTAATATCAAACAAAGGATCTGGACTATATACTCCAAGACATGCAAAAGATGCTATTGAAAAATAAATTCTAGAATAGAGACATAACTTTAAAAGTACAAAGAAACTTGTAAGGACTGTTTTTCACCTCATTTTGCTGAGGTCCCAGCCCTTCCCATAGTGAATTAATACTTGGTGTCAGTGTAGCCTTGCAAATTGCAGCTTCTTTATAATTTGCCCTCTTGGAGCACATTTCATTGAATGGCTTCAAGGCCTATTATTGAAATGAGGCTGCACAGCTGTGGAGATGCTGGAAGGAAGTTAAGAATATGAAAAAAAAAATAAAAACAAACTTTATTTTTGTTACTCATTACTCTAATAGTTTTGGGGTGTCTTCTAAAAAAGGGGGGACGTGTTTTGTTATCAGGAAACTGAAAGGATTCCACAAAAAATATCGGTATCTCTTGCTAATATATGTTAAAAATAAAGAAGAAAAAAAGTAATTGCCAAAGAAATCCCAACAGCAACCAAAGGAAACAATCATAAAAAAGTTCTCTGAGAGAGCCTTTTCAAACTGCCCAAAGGGTTATTCCCATTTAGCACTACATAAGGTCCTTCAAATTATGAACTACACACAAGAGGTTAACCCTGGAAATCTGATTTAGTTATTACCTTTTCCTTATACAGAGCAAATGAAAAGAAATACAGAGAAGCGGAGCAGAAATGAATCCATCAGAGACTGGAGCGTGTCAGTGTGAAGCTCTGACATTTCAACTCAATTTTGCAAATAAAAGGGATGTTTGGGGAAGGGAGGAATTGAGGAGTTCATTACACACCACCGGGGCTGGGTACGTACAGATTGCTGCTCTCCCCTTGAGCTGGGTGTTAGTCAGGTTAAACTGAGCTGAGTCAGGACAGCCAGGGCTGCAATCCTTGAAACAGCAGCACAGAAATGTAACCAGCTCCCAGAAAACAGCAGAATAATTAATAATAACAATAAATAATAATTAATAATCAGTAATAACAGCATGCTGGGCTGGGCAAGGCCAGGCTGGTGTAAAGAACCACTTGAACCCCACAGCTCCTGCAGCACACCCAGCACAGCCTCAGTGTGGTGGGCAGAGCTCCTCACTGACTCAGTTTCAAAACAATGGAATTTTATTTGTTTGTTTTTTTCCCAAGCACACCCCTCCAGCCTAATGACCTATTTTCAGAATTCCTGGGCCAAAGAAGCGGCAGATTTGCTGCAGCTCCCCTGGCACCACGAGGCTCCCCCGAGCTTCACAGCGATGGTGCCCACCGCAGGTTCTGAGTTTCAGACCCAAACCTTGCATCTTGGCTTGTGGGATTGCCACGGAGACCACACCAGGGTGGTGAATTTGTCACTGCCATGGCTGTGCCCCTCTCCTCACAAGCACAGAGACTGCAGAGGGTGGTTACCTGCAGAATGGAACTACAGGTTGGAGAGGAGCTGGGAGCCTGCCTGGGTGGAGCTCAGCCTCAAGAAAAGCAGAATGGCCCCAGGATTTTGGTGATTTTGGTGCTGTGTGCTTTGCCTGCTGTGGCAGTGTCCCTGCAGGCTCTGGTTTGCCTGCAGCCCTTTCCAGAGCACCTTAGAATGGATGCTGTGAGCAAACACAGGGAGCACAGTGCCTGGGGAAAAGCAGTCTGCATAACTCTCAGTCTCACCTGAGAAAGTGTCCTGGGAAATCATAAGGAGGAATTAAAACAATCCTCAGAGACAGAAAACAGCCTTGCAGGTGCTGTTTGTTTGTTCCTTGTTTTCTTGCAAGAGAAGGTGGAAGGGTGGTGTACCCTACTGACCAACGATGGTGATGTGTCTATTTACTAACCAATAAGAGTTTTATCTTTCTGTACTTTTGGTCTACAAAAGAAGATCTGAGGTAATAAACCTCACTCTCCTGTTCAACCCACAAGAGAGTCCATGTTGTTCTTCTCACCATTCCCAATGCAGCGACACCTGAGGAGCACAGGTATCCATTCCTGCTGAGCCTCAGGGGCTCCATCCCCACAAAATAATAAACAGCATTTCATGTAACTTCCAAAGCATTCCAGAACTTCTCTCAGAGCCCAGCACATCAAAAAGAACTCCCTCAAAGGATCCCCCAGCAGTGCCCCATGCCACAGAAATCTCTGCAAACAGCAGCTGCTTCTCCTCTCCCTGCATTGCCTTAGAGCAGGCACAAGTGAAATCCACGCATCAGAACTGCTCTCACCAGCCCAGGGATAATGAAACAAGGCATAATTAAGGTGACAGAAGTGCCATTTGGCACTTATAAATTACCAGCAATTTGTTTGAACATTGTTTTTTCCCAGCTCCATGAAACTCCCACTCTTCCCTGGCGGAACGAGGCCGGTGTTGCAGCATGGAAATGGCAGAGTGAGTTCTCCAAACAATTATCTCCAGCTTGGACTCGGGAGCAGCGAGGTTTCTGATGGAGGAATGAGGCTGCCTTTGTGTGTTTGCTGCCTGTCTGAGTGACAGATTTGTGCTGGAGCAGAGTGAAGCACTGTCACTTTGCCTCCTGGAGCAGCTGCTCGGAAAAGATCCCACCGAAATGGGATCAAACCCCAAATAATTCGGGCAATTAGAAAGTTCCCATTGTTCTCCTCTCAGTCCCAGAGCAATACTGAAGCTTGAAGAAATGCTCTTGTACCCTGAGGAAATAAGGCTTTGGTAAGAACATCCTGTCCAAACTGAGGGGAGAGGAACGTCAGCTGGAAAAAGGGAATCCTTATTACGTTATTATAAGGGAATAAAAGTGGGATAAGGGAATCTCCTGCTACCAGGGGAGCTGGGAGGGTTTGTTTATCACTCTGCTCAGGTGAGATGGGCTCTGCACCAGGCAAGGCTCTGCCACAGCTGCTGGCACATCTGGTTCCTATTTTATCTTCTTCACCAGGTCACACCTCCCTTACACACAGGCCTGGGGATTTCTGCAATCCAAATTTCCCTTCTACTTCAAAGGAAAACACGAAATGCTGCCGATATTTTTTACCCTGTGGGAAGTGGAACTGTGCAAATGCAAAAATCCACAAGGTGTGACATTTCTTGGCCCAGTGGTGCAAGTCCTACAGGTGATGGAGGGAACAGGAGGTATGAAATGAGCCTGTGTCCAGAAATATGAAAAATACCACGCCAGAAAATACAGCAAATGGAAGATTTTTGATGCCTAAAGGGGGCTGGTGATCCTTTCTTTGTCTTTTTGTCAGTGAAAAGTGATTGACAACTGTCCTCAAATCCAGCAAAAGATCTGCAGTTTCTAATATTTTGCAGGGGGAATACACAGGAACAAAAGCAATTAGGTGTCACTGCAAGAGTCCTTTTCCTCTCATTAAATGTATCCAGGGAAAAGCAGAAAAAGAATTCTCTGCAAAGGAGATTTTTTTCTCCCTTCCTTCACAAACTGTTTTGTTCCTGTGGCTTTTCTTTTAAATTCCCAGTGCCCAGATGACTTCAGCTCAAAGACTACAGCTATAAACTGAATTTAGTGAAAGTAGCACACCCCAAAATCTTTCTAAACAAGTATTGTGGAATTTTACAAGCAGGAGGAAAGCTTGAGAGACAGAAGGGCTCTTTCAGGAAAACAAGTGCTTATATTTTTGCTTTAATTGGTCAGGAAAAAGAAAGAAAACAAAGTGCAAGGAGGCTTCAAAAAGAAGTGACTGGCTTTTGATTTAAATCTTATTTTTATGAGATTTTTATGCAGTAGTGAAAGAAGCTTGGAAGTGCCTTCCAGTCATAGGGCTTAAATCCTCTCTGAGAGCATGCTGAATAGAGTCCATCAGAATATCAAAAATCAGAAAGAATGGATATCTTGCAAGAGTTTGATGAGAACAGGCTTAGGAGATAGCTCAACTATTCAAGCAAACCACCAAAAAATTTTGGAAAAAAATGTAAGAGTGGAAATGTTGAGCCAGGAAGACCAAATGAAACTACTCAGCCAGAGCTTGCTTGCTTAGAATCAAAAATTTGAAAAGGAATTTATCTGATAAAGAATTACAATTTGACCAGAGTCACTGTGGTTCTGTGGAAGAAAGATTTGCCAGCCTAACCTAATTTCATAGCCTGGTAGAATTACAAGTGCAGTTTATGGAGGTAAAACCCTTAAATTCCTGTTAATGTAATGTTACAGCAGTGTAATTTACAGTATTCTGTTTAAATTTAGTATTGTACCATCTTCATATAAACATTAAGTGCATCAATAACCAGCCATATGGCAGATTTTACAAACCTGTTTTCAAGGAAAGTTGTCACGGAAAAATGGAATTTTAGTGCATCGCTGCCTCCTAGAATTCAATCTTTTCATCAGTGATCCAGAATTAAATATAAAATCACTATCGAGAAAACTGGTGGCTGCTGTAGCTGCTGCTTGAGAGAAAAATTGGTAAAAACCTGAATAAAACTGCTTGGTAAATTGGGGGAATTCAAACAAAGGAGACTGAGACAGGGAAATGCAACAAACACAAGGAACGCTGGCCATGCCTATCCCGATCACACAAAGGATTTATAGCCTGGAAATAAATTACTCCAAAAAGATTTGCTGCTCCGAGTGGATTCAGAGAGGAATGGATGAATTTCCAGGATGATGCTGCAACAAAAAGCACTAATGAAATCTTTATATAAACAGAGGCAATGTGAGCAGAAACAGAAATGTGATTTTTATCTCCTCCTGAACACTCCAGCACTCAGAGGCTGATAGAGAAACTCTGGCATTCAAATAGATGCTTTACAATGGGGTGCTTAAAGGCTCACTCCATTTACCTTATCATGGCAAGGAAAAGAGGTGTCTCAGGATGAAGGGGGAGATAAAAATGCCATGTCCTGTAGTTTTCATTTCATCTGGTGCAATAAAAGACAGGAAGATAAGGGAAAGGAATAGAGGCCCAAAAAAGTCAAACACTCTTTTTTCAGATTCAGTCTGGATGTGTCTGCACAGAAGGGATTTTAGTAAAACGCTCCTCAGCAAGAGCAGCGTGGACGAAATCCACAATATTTGGTTTTCTTGGGAAGTTTGGATCAGCAGAGGCCAGCTGCAGCCACAGGTCAGGTCTAACCCTCCAGGAACTTCCACCCTGCCCACCTTTCCTCCAAAGGCTGCAAACATTGTCCCCTTTAGGGGATGGACAGGCAGACCAAGCCCTCCTGCAATATCTGTGCTTGAAAGTGGAGGATGTCACAAGTGTGATGGTTTAGTGCCACACAAAAATCACATTTCCAACCAGAGGAAATTCCTGTTTTCACATAAACACCAAAGGCTGTGTCTTTGTCTTTGTCTTTAGACCCTGTACAAGGCCTGCTGGAACTTTCTCATCTCATAAATGTCTTCTTTTCCTAATTAAAGGTTTTCTTGTCTGCTGCAATGAGGTGGCTCCCACTCCTGCTCTGCCAGTGCTCTCCAGTGCTCTCCTTTTGGCTGAGGGCTAAAATTTGGGGAGACAAGAATCCTTCTCTCTACCAAGGCTGTTCACATCTTGCTGATGGACACTAAATCCAAGAGGAAACTGTTCCAGGCCCTTTTCCCTTCTTTTTTCAGCTTCAAAAGGGAGGCAGCACAACAGCTTTTCACTACTCACCATCGACCTGCCCTTCAATTTGTGCTAAAGATTAGTGGAAGTACAACACCCAAAAAGCAGCTCAGGGCTAAATGACATTTATCTTTACATTTTGGGGCGTAGAAGTGGAGCATTTAAGAATTGATTTATTCATCTTTGTTGGAGAAATTCAAGAAAATACAGAGGTTTGCTTGTACCTTGGTGTGTCTAATCCACTCCTCTGCAATGACTGCACCCCACAGCTGGGAAAATAAAGCCACTAAACCCCATGTTGTGTTTGCCACTGGATTGTTTCATGGTCCTTATTGAGAGTTACTCTTTTAAAAGAGAATTTCAGGGAACACAATCTGCTGGCAAGGAGAGGGGCCTTCATAAATTAGGGCCCTTGCATGACCAGATGTGAACAGACAGATTGTAGCTGCTGCTGCTGCACAAAAAAAAAAATAAAAATAAAAAAAAAGGTGTTCAGCAGCTCTGCTGGAAAGGAATGCTCACTGTGAGAAGCACAGCCTACTTCTACAAGGCTGCAAATTTAATTCTAGAGTGCTGCCATGCAGATAATGGGGTCAGGGAAAGGGATGTCGGAGCACGAGGACTGCAGAGCACAGACTGCAGTGTGCTGCTTTCTGCATGATGGAATGTGCTGGGAGATCATTTTCTTACTGAATGCCACTGCAAGAAGGAAATGCATTTTCTAAATGCAGCATTTTTCTCAGAAATGCAATTTTTTTTTTTTTCCCATTCACATAACCTTTGTGTGAGCTTATTCCCAAAACCTCTGTTTGGAGTAGATCCACACTTCAGCGAGAGCAGCTGAGTGTTGGTCTGGTGTGGGTGTCCTGACCCGGAAGGAGTGGAAGTTGTGTTTGAAGCTCCCTGAAATTGGCTGGTTTGAGATTCCATCCCTGGAGGGACCCTCACTGAGCTGGATTTCCTCTCCCATCGTGACCCATCTCCAGAGGGAGAGCGTGAAAATGAATTTTTTACACCAGACGCAGGATTCAGATTAGTTGGAACACCGAGGAGTCGGATCTAAGGAGTCAGTTTGATCTCTTATGAGTAAAGTCTCAGCACATTATCACACACACCCAGCACTGAGAAAATCCCTCCAGAAAGGATTCACCCTCCTGCTACTAATGGAGGGAGACAGAGAAAATGAGGGTGAATGCCTTGGTATAGAAATTTCAAGCTACAATTGTACATTATTTCACCTCTTTCCTCATGCTGAATTGTACATGAAAAGCTGTTGAGTTTCTGACATTATTTCAGCCCCAATAAATTCATTTGAATAGTTATTGGCTGGGTGTTCACTTACAAATAATCAGTATGAAGAATATAAATTGTTTCAGCTGCATGCATGGAATTTTCTGTATATTTGTGTTTCCCCAAATTTCACGTCTAGATCAAGGTTTCTGGAATGAACACTGACAGGTACAAGTGTGCCTCCTGTTAAAATTACTCTTAGGTTGGCGATTGTGATTAAAATTGCTTGGTGGGAGATTCACACGAAATGAAGTCTGGAGAGGGACTGAACTCAATTTTGTTGAAAGTTCTTTTCAGAACTTAAATAAGATCTCGAGAGGGATGGTGGGAGTGGAGAATGAAAAGTATTCTCCCAGCTTTCAGTCCAGCCACAGCACAGTGAGGCACCAAAATCATGCTATTTTCCTCAAAAATCGTGCTATTTTCCCCAAAGTACTTGATCCAAACCTCAGCACAGGCACTGAGAGCATAAATATTTTGCAGTGTAGCTGCACTTCACTAAGAAATTCTAATTAACATCCTGAAATGCATCTGCCAGGGAGAGACAGTCATCCTGCACTTGTCATGTTTCATGATGGCCACAACTACTGCTATGAGAGGATTGCTCTGGCAGGGAATGCTGACCTGGAATCCGTGGGTAGTTACCTCTTCCACTGTCTCCCTGAGCAGTAGGAAAAAACAAACCAGATTCTCGGTATTTTGCTTACAGCTCATCACAGCTCCGAGCTATTTCTGCCACTCTTCTTTTCTGCAGCAAGCCCTTCTGAGTCTCCAAGTCCTCCAGAATGTTGTGTTCAGAAACAGGGCACTCAGTTTCCCAGCCGTTCAGCAGATGATTCACTTCAGCATCCTTAATTCCCACTCCTCCCTCCTCCAGTGGCTGCTGTTAAAAAGTCAGGTTGCTGCAGAGCCCTGCCTGCTGCCTGACCTACAACCTGTGGGGATTTCTGTTGGGATAACACAGGCCACTTGTGGGCTGAGAACTCTGTGAATATTTCATTCCTTCCCTCAGTCAAAGCTTAGAAATGCCACAGTTCTTCCCCCTGCATTAAATAGTAAATCACTGTGGTTTATAATCCATCATAAATGTGAGTTACCAAGCCAAGTCATTCCTCTTTCCAATCAGTCTCTCCTGCAAGCTAACACTAAATCTGTGTCTCCACTGATGCAGGAATCAGTTCATTCTCTTTGATTTCTCTTCCAAAGCAGACAAACTATGAAAATATCTTTTCCAATTTTAATCTCCTCTCTAGTCCAATAAGCAGAAGTAAGTAACGTATCAGAAAAGTGGGAATACCCTAAGCAGGCATTTAATACACTTTTTTGGTATCAAGATATTATATTTTTGGTATCTCAGTTCATGCATGAGAGGTGAGGAAGGAAAAGGAGAAGTAATAGAACATGTATAATTTATTTGTGTGTGGGTAATGTATGCATGATCTCACATGAAGACTCTCATCTGAGAAGCCATAATGTAAAGTCCATATAAAATATATATAAAAGTGAAGATATATCCTTAAAGAACAGTGAAATATTGTATGGATTATAAATGAACTAGAAGTAGAAAATAAGCTCCTGCTGAGGTTGATTGCCCAAGCCATTCTGATTATGCAGGGAGCTTGTCATCCCTCCCAAGGATCAAAGTGAAATATTCCTGGCTTTAACAAGGTGCTCATTACGGCCTCACAGGTGAACATTCCTGCACAAAAGGGACTGAAGGCTCACCGAGAAACAGAACAAAGCTAATCTGGAGGGGATGCCTCAAAAGGAGGGAGTAATTCCTGTTTTACCTTTTTGGGGCACAGCTGTTGGTCCCAAATATCCAGGAACTAGCAGTAAAGATGAAGCAGAATGTTCCCACAGTCCATCTGCTGCTGATGGCGCTGCAAATTTACACGAGCTGGAATTCAGGTGGCCTTGGATTTCACCCATAACAAGGACTGGGTGACAACAGAGAGACATCCAAGGTTCATACTGATAACAAAGTCAGTTTCAGATTTCATGCTTTCATTATTTTTTTTTGCCCTTCGTTGAGTTTAGAGAACAGGGAAAGCTCCAGAGGCACAACTGGCTTCCAAGTAACCACGTTCACCAGCAATTCAAAAAGGGGGGAAGTGCTGGTTCTAATTATTTCACTATTTCTCTTGAGAAGGATTATTTGGTAAAGGGCACACATCACAAAAAGCATACAGACAAAAGGCAAAGAAATAAAGGAAAAATAATAAAAAAAAAGATTATTTAAAAGCCAAAGCAAGTCTAAAAGCCCTTGAGAGGGAGATCCCAGAGACCTGAATATCTCAGCCCTGAGGAAAGGGCAGCCACAACCCCGTGCACCACATCAGGAGCCATTGCAGAAAGACTTTGGATATTTGGCACAGGGCTGGCTCTCTCGTGTCAAAAGGAATATATTACAAGTGGAAAAAATTCAGAAAGTGGAAACTAGGCTGTCTAATAACTCTCCATAAAAGCAGTGATAGAATAAGTTGGGACTACTCAGCCTAGGAAAAGAATAATTTGGTGGGATATGGCAGAAGTGTGCCAGGTTTGAAGGGATGGAGAGGCAATAACTTCTCACTAGCCGTTCACTATTGCATCCCTGGAAAAGCAGGGGCGTGGAATAAATGGGAAAGAGCACAATCCAAACTCCTGGAAAGAGGTAATTCCTGCCACCACACACAGCAGGGCTGGGAAACAACTGCAAAAGGATGCTACAGATGCCAGTAATTTACACGGGCTCAAGGAGGAACTGAGCATGTACTTGAAAGAGAAATTAATTGCACATGAAGGATTAACAACCAAATTCTGCTCTCGTTATTCATGGCCACACTGTCAGCAGTGGGACTAAGCAGATAATGGGTTTATTCCTTCTCTCTGCACAATGCAGCCTCATGTACAGCTGCAGGCAGTGCAGACGGAGCGAGTTCTGGCTCTGGCAATCTGCTGGCGAGGTGTTTCAGCAAGGCAGGGTGAAGGAGCAGGATTAGGCATTAGCACAGGGATTGCAGCACCAGGATGTGTCAGCAGAGCTCCAGCAGAGCTTGATCTCCCCTATCGGCTCCAGACACAGCTCTGCTGAGCACAGGCACGCTCAGAAAACACCCCTTGTGCTGCCCCAGCAGCAGGAAAACAGGGAAATTCCTGATTCCCATTTTATCCCTGAGCTCACTGCAGCATCCAGGACTGTGACTTTTGGGCAAGGGTTTGGCTTCACCTGTACAATAAACTTTAAAATCCTGCGTGTGGGGACGTTGTGTGAGTTTGCAGCCAGGTGGAGACCCTGGTGATGATCCCAAGGATCTTGGGCAGCTTAGCCTGATCAGGCTCAGCTTGTATCAGCACTGTGAGATCTGTTCCTAAATCCATTAGGCAGAAGCTCGTGGGATTAAAGGGCTTTCCAACAGAGTGTGCCTCGTGCAGATGGGGCTGCTACTCCAGGCCACCAGAAATTCTGGGGGTTCCAGGGGTTCTAATGCTTGAGATGGGCACCTGATACAACCATTTTGCACATGAACTTAATTAGAAGGCTACCAATTAGATAGCATATTTGTAAAGCAAACATGCAGGGATTATCATGTGATGTTTGGAGAAAAATTAAAATCAAGTTTATTTTCCAAATGTAATGCAAAACCCAGAACAATGGGGATGGCAGCTTGACTTGCACGAGATGTGCCAATATTTGCTCTGCACAATTGTTTCTCTGAAGATGAGGGGGCTGAATCCATGGATGTGGCAGATAATTTGAGTGGAATTACACTCCAGAACATACATTTTTTTGTTAGGAGGAGCTGCAGTAATAGATTCTGATTAGGTGTTGGGTTGGTAGCCAATACATGAATTCCAATCACTGAGCCAGCATTCAGAGTATATTTTCACTGAAACCTTTCAGACCAGCAGTGAGTAAAACCTTCCAATGGTTTAAGCTGTCCTGAATCACCTCAATTAATTTGTGGGTTTGTAAATTTGATGTAAGGCTGCAAAGGAGATTTCCACCCACACACCTCAATTTAATCCCTTTTGCCTCCCCAGGGGCCGCTCTATTTCCCTCCTCCTTCTCCACCCTGATCCACTTCTCCCAGAAAGATCATCCAGCAAAGCAGAGGTTCTCCCAATGAATTTCCCTTTAGCCTGGAGGAACACGAAGCTGTTGCCAGAGGAGCTTCATGTAAAACGCAATAATATTTGCAGATGTTCATAAATACTTATTATTGAATACTAAATATTTCCCCTCTGTATAATGGCACCCCTCTATCCCCCAAGTCTCTCTTCAGTCCTTTATTTCATCCTATTTTGGTTCCACCTGGTGCAAACAACATTAAAATCTCATTTTTAAGGGCTGGGTTTAAAGCCCTGTTGGATGTAAAGAGGCAGAAGCACGTGCCTAAGTGAAAATCTGAAAATCCTTCTCTCAGGCACTTTCTTGATGATTAGTCAACTCCCTCTGCTCCCAATGCCTGATATTCAGAAAATCTGCAGATAAGACTTAAGAACCACGTTCTCTGTTATTATATGTTGGATATTACTTTAAATAGGCACTTTACACATTAAATAAACAAGAAATAAGTATTTCCAGGCAGAGCAGCCAGGAGGGAGCAGGGCTGGAAGGAGAAGAGCTGTGGTGGCAAGAGAGTGACCCCAGCATCTTCATCCCCTCCATTCCCCAGATCACAAACCAACAGCTCTGGGAGGCACACAGAGATCTCATTAAGAGAAAAATAAAAGATAAAAATAAAAAGATAAAAATAAAAGCGGTGTTGTTTGTGTGGTAAATTGAAATGGTAGCAACCTGCAACCACAATAAAAATATTTTAATTTAAATAATTAAAAAAAAAATCTATTAATGGTTTTATCTGCTCAGCTGGAGTGCAAATCTGTGCTGGAAATTTTGTGTATTATAAACCAAACCCATTGGAATTATTGTAACTTCGAATGGCAGGAAAAGGAAGGGGGGAGAGATATAAACAAAAATATGTATTTGGTGAACATTGTGTCAATAAAACACTGAGATTGATTCAGGTAAATCCCAGGGAGCCACTGACAATGGAAAAAATATTCTTATGCTCCTCATTAAGTAAATACTACAGTTTATCACTTAGAAAACTCCAGGAAAATATAGACAAGAGTCTTTTTATGACCAAACTACATCCAAATTGCTTCATGCAAATAAGCCCAGTGAAAGCAGAATCATTCAGTGCACACAAATCCAAAGTGCTGAATCCAAAGCAGGCTCATCTGGACTAAAATTAGATCATTTTCTCCAATGGATGAAGGAATCTACAATGGCCAACCCTTTTCAGAACAAATGACATCCCTCTCCAATTGGCCTCGTTAGCCTTTCCTGCAGACAAGCAAAATGCAATTTAGTTTCTTAAAGGGACTTTTCTCAACTGTGAAATTCCTAGGACTTGGTTTATGGAATATTTTTCATTTTTTTCTGAGTTCTGACTTAAAAAATATAAAGTTATTAATCCGTGAGGCTATGAGCAACCTTTGTTTTCAGCCCAGAGAGCTTTCCAGTTAGCTGGAACGAGCTTTCTGGGTTTAGACACTGCCAGGCCATTAAACTAATTAAATCAGAGAGAATTCATTCTTCCAGAATAACCAGTTGCTCCAGGAAGTGATAGTGGCAATTAAGTAAGTGACACTTGTCCTTCTGAGTGTCCCAGCAAGGGGCTCTGCTCAAACAGAACAAACCAGAGTGGAGAACTTGGGCAACTCCACACAAGTCCCAAGTTTGCCCCAGTTCTTTAAGAAATTCCCAAATTCCAGAGCCCCACGGACTTCTCTGTGACCCAAGAGTGTAATTCTGCATTTCCCAGCACTGACAGATGTGCTGCCATCCCTCTCCCCACCCAGCTGCTGTTTATCCAGGAGTGTTTCCCATTTCAGCAAAGTCAGCAGAGGATATTTAAAGCAGATATATGAGAAAGCTCAAGTGATTTAGCTGGATGAGCTTGAATTTAGCAGGATTACTTCTTATTTTTATTAGAAAGCTATAAAGAGATTCTGCTCTCTTTTCTATTTTTTATTTTTTTTTTCCCTCCCCAGAAAGGTCATCATGGTAAGAGCAGAATTATCTGCATCCTATGGAATTCCTGGAGCAGTATTATTGCCCAGGCTCACAGCAGCGTGGCACATTTCACTGGTTTCACCATCCATCATCTGGAACTGTCTGCTGCACACTCAAACCTCTGGAAGGTTTAAAAAAAAAAAAAAATTGAGCTGCATTTTCCAGCTCTTTGCAAGTTCAGAGCACACAGAGTTCAGGCAAAACCTGAAACCAGCTAATACCCAGACAAGTCCAGAAACGCCTGAGATGAGAGCAATTAAAATGATAACAGAAATAAAACTGCTGCAATTTTGCCTTTTTCCCCCCACAGAGAAGGAGGGAGGGTTTCAAAGCAGGGTTGTAATTATCATCAGCAGAGCTGAATTGCTGCAGCACTAAAGAGAGAGTTACCGGGCAGGAGTGAGCACCTAGATTAAAAAATGGATTTGGAAACACAAATCCGTGGGGACAGACAGATGGGTGGTCACAAATTGTGATATAAATAAGCACCCCCTTGACACTGGAGAAGGAAACTGCAATACTTGGGTCAACCTGAGAGGGGTATCAGTGCCTTTTACATAAAAATAGCCACTGCTTTTCTGAGTAATCCAAGGAAATATTTGGGTTGTTCTATGCAAGAGACAGAAAAATATTAAAATGCACTTTTTATTTTTTTGCAGGGAAACGCACATTTCTGAATATCACAGCACCTTTCTACAGGTGAGAGGGAGGGGTTGGTGACACCACCAGGTTAATGTCATTTAACCTCTTCAAACACTTCTTTTGCATCCTGCCCTTCCCATCAGGTGTGCTGAGTGTTGGTCAGCACAAATTTCTGTAATTGTTGCCAACAAGACAGCTCTGGTTATACAACCAGACAGAAGGAAAAAAAAAAATAAATAAAAGATAAAAAGCCTGGTCTTCTGGTGACTTAGTGACTTAGTTTTTAGGGCTGCCACCTTAGGAAGGGGCATGCTGAAAATTATCACCCTTTTATAAAGCAGATTCCTTCAAATAGCTCCGCAAACCCAGCCCAAAGCTGGAGCACAGCTTTCCCTTCTGGTCTGAGAGCCAAAGGACATCTTTGAGGCTGACTTTTGGATGGTTTGAGCTTCCCAAGGAAAAGTTCAGGCCCTTGGCAGCTCCTTCGAGCCAAGCTCTGCCAGTGCCCGATTGGTGCAGCAGCAACTTCATTTGTCTGATTCTATAATTAAGAAGATACTTAGACTTGTCAGCAAGAACACAGCCAGTTTGTTCTGAGTTTAAGCTCCATGACAAGACAGCAATCTTCAGGCTTTTGAGCATAATGCATTAATATAATTATTAATGCCCTGGTGTGGTTGGGTTTTTCTTTCCCTCAATTTTCTTCTCTTTTCCCCTGCTTTTTTTCTTATTTTTAATTTTCTTTTTTTTTTTTACTAGCAAGGCAACACTGCATTAGAAATAGCTCTTATCATTTTAATAGTCTTTAAATGAGGCTGGCAAAGCCTTAAATAAAGAGATATTTTGTTGGAGAAAATAAAGAAAATAGAGAAACTGTTTGTAAAACATAACTCTTGCGCCCAAAGGGACGTATCATTTTCATATTTTAAATCTGAATGCATTTCAGTTATTTTGTGTTTTTGCAGCAATCAGTTCACATTATGAGAATAGGGTAGTATAATTATGGAAATTAAATACAGATTTCAGTTGAATGAACTCATCAGATGGAATTACAGCCTTTCTAGATTGGTCGTCTGGCTTTATGTCAGATGATTTGCATAAAACATTTAGCTTAATGAGAAGTAAACAACAAGACTGCAGAATGTATTAACCCAAGGGGGTCTGAGCTGACATGTAAGAAATATTAAGGTTGTAGCTTTTTTTTATTGTTATTATTATTTTAAAGACAAAAAGAAGCCTTGAGAGCAGATTAGGAACATAAAGGTAATTCTGGTCTGGATCACAATTCTTGGTGAGTGGTATTTTTCACCACCTACAGTCATACCCTGTGAAGTAATTTTTCAGGTTTATTTATTTTCGGTTGCCTGTAAGCAGAATCTGACATAATCTAGTTACCCTGTCAGATAGCGTTCATGGCTGCAAACATGTCTTTGTGTTCAGTAGTTGAATTTTCTTCTGGTCAGTGATCTGGAACTTGCTCAAATTACTTTCTGGGATATGTAGTCATTTATCCATAATCTCTGGAGGGTCTAATTTTCATTGGGAAGTACAGAACCAAACTGCACTTTTGCATCTTTAATCATTAAACTCGGCAATGCTGCCATCCTAAAAGCATATTGATAGCAAGGCTGCTCAATGCACAGAATATTAAAGGGCTCCCTTTGCAGTTCCCATGGCAGCATCTCCTTCTGGGAGGGTGTTCTCCAGCAGGCCTAAGCAAAGTGTCTGAGGGGTGATTTGAAATCCCCGGACTGAAATTAGGATTTTCAGGCTCTGCCCCTGGGCTGCCTCCCAGCCTGGCACAGCTGTGCATTCCCAAAATGTGATTAATTCACAGCTTCCTGACACCGTAGGTCCCCTCCAGATGTGTCTCCTTCTGATGCCACAGACTGGGGGTGTCCATCCAGCACAACTCAGAGTGACTCTGTGTCACAGCACCGCTGGGAGGAACCACAAATCCCCCCTGACATTTTCCACACCCAGGACTAAATTCAGCTTTGTACCCCCAGCACGAGCAGGAAGGCGATCACAAGAGGCCAGGTTGGTGACTCTGCAGACAGAGGCACCCATCAGCTGCAAATCCCTGCTGGGAGCTGCCTCAGATCGCCTGGAGATCCTCTCCAAACCCCAGCCACTGCAAACAGGCACCTCATCACTTGGAAGAAATGTCCCCAGTCAAGGATTAGCATTTGCCATCCTCACACGGGCAAGAATAAAAGGCTGCAGGAACAAATCAAACCCTGGGGCTCTACTTTTCATTTAGGCCCCACGTGAGCATTTCAGGGAACAGCCCAGGTTAACCAGTAAAGCGGTTGTTCAATTCCAAGGCAAATATTTTGATTAACACAGCTCTGATTTAAAGGCATGGAACAGACTGCAGTGCTTAGACAGCCTCCTGATGGTGCAAATTTTAAATATTTTTGTATTCTAATAAAAATAAAATTCACCACATGAGACTGTCTGAATAGAAGGGGATGATGAATAATCTTTCAGGCTTCCACTACCTTTGCCTAGGAAGGCTCAGTACTGGGGGAGATTTCCTTTCCCCCATCCGTACATACAGAGAGGAGAGTCACCAGTTCAGTGGCTGGAAGAACAGCATGCCACATGTTGTGCTTACATTTCCAAATAAAAAAACTCATATGGCAGTGGGAAATGGGAAAAAAGCCTCTCTGCTTTTGCAGCCCCATGTGTTCTTCCCACTGCTGAGCTCTCCTTAATGAAAAACTGGCCCAGGCTGGAAGAAGCAGAGCAGGAGATGAGGAGGAAATGGTGGAAAACTACTGACCCTTGTGTCTGCTTGAATATAGAGACAGCAGAGGCAGGGGGCTCCTTAAAAGAGCCTGAATCCACGAGCTTATGGCTGGCTGCTTTTAGGGAAACAAAGTGAAATGAGGAAGCTTCAGCCTGCGGGATGAGTGTGAGATGTGGCAGGGAGAGATGAGCTGTGGTGAATTAAAGGCTGGCGGCTCAGTGCCCGCACAGCCAGGGTGAGCAGAGCAGGATCACTGCTCCGTTCACAAACATTTTATGGGAGAAACATTTGGGGCCTGGCCTGCAGCAGTTCAGAGAAGTGGGAATTGTCCTTGCTCTACAGCTGGCTTGGTCTCCAGTTTGAAATCAGGCCACAAACACCTTGGAGAGTTTCACACCCTCCTGGCTGGTCTGGTGGGTATCAGCCAGAAACAAATCCTTGCCACACCTGCAAAGGGCTCTTCAGAGAACACTAAAAAACTCTATCTGTTTTGAACAATGGGCCCAGTTTTGCCCTTGGGTTACTGAGATTCTGGGCTGCCCACCCTCCTCAGACACCCCAGAACCGTCCTGCTCACAGTGAGCAATTGCCACCATCTGTCCCACGGGGAATGATTCCCCTACAAAGTCTCCAAACACCTTGGGATGGTTGGGATGAAGGAGGCTAGAGTAGTCTCCAAGGCTGGTGTATTTTAGACCTGAAGAAAACACCATCAGTCCTTGCTCTGAGGGCAGAGAGGTAGGAAATGAGGTGCATTTTGTGGAGCTCGAGTGACTCAGCAGCAAAGCTGCGCCTCTCTCCGTTTCCAATTGAACTGAAGGATTGTTTCCTTCTCTCTGCCTTGGTTTGTGCTCGGCTATAAACCTGTGCAAGGCCCTCAGCTCAATCACCAGCTAAACAAAGTGATACTTCGTGCTTAATGAACACCTTCCACCCATTGAGCACAAAATCCTTTCCAAAGGTAAATGAGTGCTCAAGACGTGGAGAAAAGCTACATCCAATTATAGGAGATTATGAAATGAAGCTGAATCAGACTGCGAGTACCTAAGCACCAAGTGCACTCCTGCTCCCTCCTGCTGTCCTTCAGGACCATCCTTCACAGAGGTAATGCAGCTTTTACTCAAAATTTCACTGAGTACCTGAAAATTCCATTTGATAGCATATGGTGCAGAATCATCTTTTTTTTTTTTTGAGAGGAACACATTTCTTGCTCCTCGTTCAGGCTGAACAATTTACACACAATTACAAACAGAGCATTCAGCACAATTTTTAACTTGGTGCAACCTGGTCCCTTTTCCTCTGCCTTGCAGAGGGTGATAATTCTGCTCATCTCTAGATTGCTATCTGTCCCTGTGGGATACATTAAGTCCCATCTTCCCACAAGTTTCTAACACCATCCTTACCTACAGTCTGGGAAAAATAAAATTTCCAGCCCCGTGGCCTAGGAACAACTCCCACTCACAACTCAGCACGCCCTGGTGCAGAAATGAGATGTGCATCAACATTCCATTTGATCACCCCAGGGGCTTTTCTCCTAAAGATGCAGTCCAGTGAGTTTTCCCAAAAAAACCTGTGTCCTAGGGACTGGGAAAGGATCTGGAAATGTGGATTTCAGAGGAGGAAAGACTGTCACAAAATGAATACTACCCTCCAAACGTCCTCCTAAAGCTGGGCCTTGTGCAGGGAGGAATTTTAAGATTCAGTGAGGAATGGGAGCAGCAGAAAGCACAGCCTGGTGACTCCAGCATTCAGCTGGAATACTTTGGGGATGCAATTTAAGGATTGTGAGCAATGCTCAAGTGGTTTACTGCAGGTGGCCCCAAGCCACTTGTCCCATAAATCAGAGTTAGAGCTCCCGATGCCTCTCCCAGTGCCTCATCCATCTGTGTTCCACAGACTCCCATTAGCTACAACTTTTTATCAATTTCGCAGCAAATGAAGTGGAGGGTGAGAAAATTCCCTGCTCTCTTTGGAACCAAGAAAGTGATAAGGAAGCTGCAAATTTTCAGAGCTATGGGAAGGAAAACCGTAGCAACACACGAATTCCCCCCCAGATCATTCCCTCATGGTCTGCTCAGGGTCACCAGGACTTCTTAGATCTTTCATTTTCTCCTGGTCACAAGGGATTTGAGAGCTCTGCACCACTCAGAACAGCAAACAACACATCTTGCAATCCCAGTTTCATGTTTGATGCTGTCTGAGAGCTCAGAAGGAAGAACTGGCCTAAGCCACAAGTGTTGGTTGTGTTTCAACAGCTGTTAAAATGCATGAAAATAATATTTTGGTTTGCACAGGCATTGCCATGCTTCAAGCAAATAATGGCATTTCTGAGTGACACCTTTGAACCCAAGAGGAGGAGGAGGGAAACCTCCTTTTGCACATCTCCTCCTCCTCCTCAGCACCTTCATCCCCTGGGAGCTGTGAGTGCAGAGCAGCTCGGCACAGGGACGCTCTGCCTCACCCCTCTGCAGCACAGGGGAACCCTGTCCTCCCCAAACATCCCCACATCCCCCTGGCAAGAGATGGACACTGTTTTAAAAGCTGACCTCTGAGGAGCTTGTCTATAATTGAAATCACCCTGAAGTTTTAATTCTCTCCTTAGATAAATCCTTTCTGTCCACACGTTTTTCTGCAGGCTTTTTTTTTTCTATTTATTAATTTATTTAGGGGTTAGAGTTAGAGCAGAGAGTGTGTGGGGTGGGTGTGCTCCACTTTGAGGTTTCTTAGCAGTTCAATGAGGTTTGTAAAACCTCTGGAAAAGACCTGTTGATTGCATCTGTATGTAATTGCCAGCTGTGGAATGTGAGCATGCAGTATGTATTTATTGAATTATGCTCTGAATGTGAATAGTACACTGCTGCTCCCTAATTGCCTACTCTGAGAGGTGGCTGACAATGGGGCTTTTCATCTCCTCCCACTTCTGCAGAGAGAAATAAATAAATTTCCTCTTTTTTTTTTTTTTTTTTGTTTTTTTTTAACAGTCTACTGACATTTTGTCAGCCAGAGCACATATATTAGGAAATGCCATTTCAATACCAGTGTTGCTAAGTAAATTTTAAGAGGTGTGAGGAGAGAAGCAGCAATAAGAGAGAGAACAGTATTCAAAACCAGATATTATGAATAATGTTAGTGCTTCATGAAGTGCCCACGGAGGTCACTGAGAATTTAAGGGAATTTTGCATCAGGTTCTTATATGTTTTGCTCTGTTGTTTTTCTTTTCCCAAAAGAAGTTCAATTTTTCTGCCAATGTTAAGGGATGAAACTTCACTGAAATCTCTGGAAATGCACCAGCTTATTTCAGAAGCATATGTTCTCTGTAATATTTCCACAGAAAGACAAAATTCAAACAAAATCTGTCCACAAAAAAGATCCTCACCCGTTCCACAAAAGGAATTTTACAGTGATCACACTCCTTTATCCATCTCTGCTCACAAACATTGCTCACGAGCCTTAAAGCAGCAAAAATTTTCCTTCCTCTTGTGGCAAACCCTTGGTTCCACTCCATAACAAATGTCCTGAATATAGAGATGTATTTATTACACCTGCAGCCATTCACGCTAATTTAAAAGGAGCTTCAGCAAAGGGCACCTTAGGACATGGTGTGGAGGTATTGACAATCTCCTGATTTAATGCATTACCACATCCCACATGTGACTGGAGCAGTTTTATATCTCTGACAGTAGAGGAGACATGCAGCTTAATTGAGTTCAATTTAGAAGGGCTGTAGAACAAGCCATGTACAGTGGAAATTCTGTATTTTATGGCAGTACTGTAACAATTTTTTAACAGTAGCTGGAACTCATTTCCACACTTCTGACTTAACAAAAGAAAACTCAGCCAGGGCTCCCAAGTATAATTAAATTGGTATTCATCATTCAGCCATAAAGAGCACCAGAGCACTGTGAAACAGAATCTCTGGCAGGGGGTCTGAGCCCTTCTGTTTCAATTTCCTGAAGGCCAAGACAGTTGAAAGAAGATAAGCAAACATCCCTGCAGAAATGGGAAATCAGAATGGATTTCTGTGAAGGACTGGACAGGCAGCTGCATAGCAATGCTGAAATGTTTACAAATACTTCTGAGGGATGCTGCACAGTTTGGGAGATGGGCACTCTGCATGCAGATGGAGAAACTTCTTTTTTTTCCTTTTTTTTTTTGAGGAGCTGATCCAAATCCTGCTGAAATTTGTACAAAGAGCTGCAGTTCTGTCTACATGGATTTGGCAATGTCCCATGTGACCCAGACCACAGGACCATGAGGCCATGACAATCACATCATAAATGGGAAAGTTTGAGTCACAGATGTCTCTGCGGGTCAGGAGCCCAGCAGACATTTCCCACACAGATTTAAATCACTGAAATAAGCACAGAACTGGTCTTCCAAAAGAACTGTTCTGAGTAACTAACCTCTGAGAGTCTCAGAGCCCAGAAATGGGTGCAGCTGATGAGGGGGTTGATTGTTTTCACAATCACTGTCATCCCTAAAAGAGGAAACAAATAAGATAAAAGAACAACAACAAAACCCAGTGGAACTTGGAGAAGAATCCCCTCCCTGCAGGCAAGAGTTCCTGCTTAGTGGCTCTGTTTTGCTGCAGTTTCTTGAGCCCTGAGCCTCAGCAATGCTCAGGCAGTGCTGACAGATGCCCTCTGCAGCATTGCTGCTCCACGTTCTGATGTAGCACAGCACAAGTTTCCATCCCTTATGGAAATGCAGGATGTGGGGCTTTATGGAGTATTAGTGAAGTATTGATTGCTGCTTGAGACTTGAGCTAATGAAATTTGTCCCAAGGACCAAAACTGGGCAGTGATGTCAACAGGCACACTCAGAATCGTGGCTCATTTCACCGTGCCTCAGTCCCCACAATTATATAAAGTGGTTTTATGGGAATAAAAGCAGGAAGCCAGCTGAACCACCCTCGAGTGACCAGCGAAAACAACCCACATATTCTGTTTGAAATGCTCACTTCACAGCACAAGCATCAGGCAGGCAGCCTTTCCCAGATCTTGTGCAGTGTCAGAATGACAGTGAGCAGAGGGAGAGGGGCTCCAGGGACACACAGGAGTCACTGCACGTGGCACCCCAAAGCCCCTGCGTGCTGGGAAACAATGCAGAGCCTTCACGTGCCACAGTGGATCCTTGGAGGGATTCTCTGAAGCTATATCTAAATAAATTCCTTCTGCCAAGTGCTTTTGATGGGGTTTCCAACCCAAAGACAAGGTGGTTTTTCTGACTCCCTGTTAATTCCAGGGCCTCAGTGTGTGGTTTGCTCCTGCCTGTCTGTCCTGATTTGCATGGCTGGTGGGTTTGTTAGCCTTCAGGAACACAGAATCACAGAATTATTATATGAAGGTGCTTTATTAAAGAGCTCTGGGTGTCAGGGGTACACAAACCCCAATCTGACCCACCTTGGTTTTGAGCTGAACATGTTTTTATACTCTATCATTATATAACTTACATATTAATTATTAAACTTATATTGTTCTATTGCATACATTGATTTTACCCAAGCACGGATTTCTTGTGATCCCCCTCAAATCCCTACCGTTGTTTCTCATGATTCTTTAAGCAATAATTATATCTAATCACATCTAACAATTATTTATCATGTACTCACTACACAGGTGCAGTTTCACACGATCATAGCAAGCACGAGGCCTAACATTTCCCAGGGCCTACTTTTAACACTTTTCCCAGGGCTTGCTAAGCCTAACTTTATAACTCCCCGAATTTTCCATGATTTTAAAATCTTTTACTATCAGGTTTTTTCTCTCTTGCCTCAGCCAGGCTTTCTGATTCTGCTGATTTCCCTGCTGCTGTACTGTCTCTGTTTGCCAGCCCTCAGCTCTGACCTGGACCATTCAGGAGGAGGGGATTCTCAGCAGCGCTGCTGTCTGTCTGTCCTCTCTTCCTGCTCAGAAGCCAAGAATAAAACTGAAAGAGAAGCAGCTGATATTGTAGTCACCTTTCTCCAGATTCGACAACAGTATGAGAAGAGTTACAAGACTTCTAAAATCTCACTTTCAGAGCTGAATCCGGTAACTAACCCCAAGTTTCAAAAATAATATTAACAGTAGCAAGAGTCCAAGACTTTTGGAGTAAGGTAGAGAACAGGAATCACGAAGTAATTTGAAAATATTTAGACTCTTGCAGGCAACAAAAAGGAGGAAAGGCAGATTATTCTGGTCCATGAATATGCTTATAAATAATCTCTAATAAATAAAACTTTGTGCCCTGTCAGCATGGAAACCTCCTGCCCTCCCAGTGAGAGGAATCCTGGCTGATGGACAAAGCAGGCAAGGGAGTGATCACTGCCTTGATTCCTTTTCTGAAGAGGCTGAACACACCAATGAAGTTCAGCTTTATGTCTGAAATGCTTCCTTGTCAAAAGTAGCAAATGCATTCCCCAAAAAAACTTTTCATTTCAACAGTGCTGTACTTTTTCTACAGCAGAAGTCCAGCAGTGCTGCCCGGATATAAGGAAGAAGTTTTTTGGGAGGGTGTGAGAGGTTGCTCAGAGAGGGGGCAGATGCCCCAGGCCTGGGAACATTCCAGGTCAGGCTCTGAGCAGCCTGATCCAGCTGAAGATTTCCAAGCTGCTTACAGGGGTTGGTTTGGGACATTTAAAAGTCTCTTCCAGCCCAAACCACACTATAATTCTAAAAAATGTAGCTAACAATGCTGTCAGAGACCAGAAGATGGGTGAGGATGGAAAGAGTCTGGTGTACCTTGCAAATGAAGCTCTGTATCTTCCCTGAAAAGGAGTCCAAGACTTTGTTTAAAGGCTTTTGAATTCAACAAGCAGACCTCAGTGATTTAATGAACTTTGAATCATATTCATTGCCGAAGCAGAACCATTAAAGCACAAACTGTTTCCCTGTTAACGAGGCACAGCTCAGCCCCAGAGCAGAGCAAAGGGCAATTTCCAGACAGAGCCATTTGGGCTCCGTGCTGGCACTGCAGCAGCCCTGCCCATGGCAATAACACTTCCCATCCAGTGGACACCTGTATGCTTGGAAAAGGACAGAGAACATCAGCTCATTTCATTTTGGCTTGCAAGTAGCTGCAGGTGGCAAAGCTATTCGCTTGCTCGCAGCACAGAACGGACTCTGAGTACAAAGAAAAAGCCTCTGTTATCCCACATTTCCCTCCTGCACCTTCCATATGTGTTCATTTAGGATTTAGCCAGACACAGATGTAAAAATAAATATCTTCCTCAGGGGAGGAAAAGAAAACGTATATGAAGTGACTTTACACAATTCTGTAAATATTCTGTAAATACAATCAGAGCCCTGAATTGTGTGGCAGAGCTGCAACTTGTCACAGTTATCAAAGGCACTGCAGTGAATTTAACAGAGCCATCTTTACAGGCACAAGGACTCTCCATGGTGGAAGAGAGCGCTCAAAGAACAAGACCCGAGTTCTGTTCGGACTCGTGTGTGAGTCCACAAAGATCAGTTAAACCCCTTTTCTGTGATGGCTGAGTTTGGGTAACAGGTTTGGTCATATTTCCTTTACAAACAGCTCAGGTGAGGTGTGGGAGGGGATGGGCACAGCTGGATGGAGCTGGGAATGCTTTGGGGATTCAAGGATGGGACGTGGGGGATTTTCAGCACAGCCAAGAGTCTGTGGCTCGTAAGGACGTGAAGAACAGATAATGAGGCCACGGGCAAAAGGGAAAAACATTTCTGGAGCCATAGGAAACCAGGTTTCCTACTCAGGGAATGGACCAAAACAAAGCTTGGAGGTGAGAGCCCATCCACCTGGACAGAGTGGGATCCTGTTTTCCCTCCATTTTTAAAAAAAGAGAAAAACTACATTTAAATGCTTGAGAGAACAGCAGTTTGTGAAGAACATCTAGATACTCAGAAAAGTTACATCCTAGGGAGGAAGAAAAGCCACAAATGAAACTGAATATAAAAATGACACAGTTATTTCCTATGAACGCTCTCAGACAATGCACAGACGTGGTGAGTGAAAATCAAAATGATTTTCTCAGCCTAGGCCATTTCCCTGTGCTTCATCTCCACCAACTCTCTTGCAGCCAGAACCAAATATTCCCTTTAGTTTGTGACACACAGAGCAGAAAGAGATGAGCAGAACAAGGGAAATAGAAACCCACTTTTGTCAATAAGGGGAGCAGCCCTGAATGGCGAGATTTCACTAGGACAGACACAGCTCTACCTGCCAGCAATTACCCAGCCTTGCCTCTGGAGCCTCAAAGGACATTTACTGCCCTCTGTACTGCACAGGGGGCCTCAAATGGAAGAAAAAGGCTTTGGAGAGGCCTCTGCAGCGAGGGCTGGGAAAGAAAGCAAAATGCAGAGATGGAAATCTCAGTGAGTTCCATCAGAGCTCTGGTGGGCACAGGGACAGCTGGAAAGAAAGGCTCGAGGATGCAGAGGGAGAGTAGGAGAAGAGAGCTCTTCCTCCTTGATTGTCTAGGACAAGAAATAAGCTCTTTTCTGGCTTTGAAACTGCACGTCCTTAAAGGCTCCTAATTTTTAAGCAGGAGGCATGGTTTTTCTTTCTCATTTCTGTCCTATAATGAGGCCGAATTTTCACAGAAATTTTCCTTTCTTCAGTAGGAAAATAAATCATTTCCTATGAAAGCTGCCATGGAATATGAAAAAAAAAATTATCCCTATTATTATGTAATCTTAATTAACTATATTTTAAAAATTATTTTTGTTCTACCTTCTTTACAAAACGCAGAACTCCACCGTTTATCTTCTTGTATCTAAATTAGCAGCCTCCCCAAGCAGGTGTTACACTTGGAAGGCAACATGTTGCAAGCAATTAGAGAATTGTATGTAAATACACAATTTGTCTGAGGAAAAGAAAGCTCTTTGGTGTGATTAAGTATCATTTAAAAATTTTGTGCTAAAGAAAAGTAAACAACTCCCCAAGTGGGCGATGCAGGATTGGAAAACGTGGTTCCCTGGGGGACCAGCCCAAGGAGCACAGAGAGGGAAAGGTCTGAGTGTGCTGCCTCATTTTGCAATCTTTGTTCCTGAGAGACTTTGCTCTTGGAGGAATTGATGATTCAGAATGTGATTTCTTCTCCATCAGCAGCTCCTGGATAAAAGAATGGATTTGTGGCACAAATCTTGGACGCTCTCACTGGCTGGGGATGGGGAGCCCAAGCAGGCAGGGAATGCACAAGCAAAGGTGGAAGGGAATGCTCCGAGAAAAGGCCACAGACATCAAAACTGAGCCCATGTGCAGAAACTTCTCCAGATTTTACCTGGAGTTTTGTCATCAACTTCACAGCAGCCCGAAGGGGAGGGGAGCCGAAACCTGGTACAGAGCTGCAATCACACAACCCCACCCATGGACCCACAGCCTGGCCTGTCAGCCATGGAAAACTCTCCAGGGAATCTGTGAAGGACCCTGGAAAACTCCTGCACTCCACAGAACTCCCACGAGAATGGAGCTGGAATTATTTCTATTTTACTACTGCATAAACCCTAGTGAAAGACAGAAAATGAGGGAGCTTTCTCTGCCCAGTTTTGGGTGTCCACTGCTTTCCAAGTGAATGAAAATTCCCACCTTGATGCCTCTCTCCTGTCAAATGTCACATCTTAACAGGAAGACAATGAAATGGGAGTGATTTTTATTCCTATTTCTACCACTAAGTATTGTAGCATCACAGGCTCTGTGGAGACTTGTCACTTTAATTAGACCCTTGAGGCCATAAGTGGCTGAAATCACTTCTCAATAATCCCACACCAATAAGTAGCAAAAGCAGAATTTCTTATGTTTTCCACCCCAGTGTGTACTGGCATTTTATATTAAGCACACTGGGACACTTGTAGAAAACTTCTTAATAGCAGAACAAAGAATTTCCACCAGGCCTGACGTTTCCCTGCTCCTCAAGTCAGAGATCTCCAAACCCAGTGACCACAGCAAAACCCCAAAAAAGTGTGACCACAGCAAGACCATAACCACAGCAGCAGAAAGCAGCTGTGCATTAAAATACCCCCCACCCAACCAATACTGCTCAGCACAGGAGAAAATTCCCCAAATCTGCTCCTTTTATTTTCAGGGTGTATGAAATAAATCACTTTTCTCTCCTGCACACCTGTCTTAGGTACTGACTGCCTCTCTCATAGGGCAGGGAAGGGGTGAAGTCCAAGGAGTGGAGTTTTCCTAGAGGAAAACCATGAGGAACTGCCTTAGATCCATTTTAAATATGACATTTCAGGAGTCAGCATTAAAGCTTGGGTGTTTTTCCTACACTCAACGAGACAGGGTTGTTGTCCAAGGCTGCAGCTGAAATGCCTTTAGTGTCTGACCTCCCTCAGCTGAATTTAGCTGGGTCTAAATCTCTCCCCTGGGGCTCTGTGCAAACACACCCAGATGACAGAGGAGCTGTTGTACAGAGATATTCCCCCACCCCTCCACCAACAGCAGCTGCCCTTCTCTCAAAAGTTACCAAAATCCAACCCCCAGCATTTCTTTGGCCAGCTGGCAGGGAATTGTGCAGGAACTCAGGAGCACACTGATGAGCACATCCACAGCCCCTGCTCCCTGCCAGCAGCACCCCAGCGTGGTTCCTGCGCTCAGGAGGGAACCAGGGATGGCACCTCAGCCTTCCCCCAACAGCAAACACGCTCTGGGAGCTGGGGCAGATCCAGGATAGCAGGAAGAACGGGACATGCCAGCCTAAAGAATGGCAACTCTGCACTTTGGCTGCAAAAAAACCCTCCCTCTCCTTTTGGAGCCTTGATTTTGCCTTGCCTTCACTGTTGCACATGATGAATAGCATCCAGCAAATTAATATTTAAGAATTCATCACCGAGAGGTGATTACTCAGCTAGAGCAGACCCACCTTATTGATGCTTGGCTCCCTAAGTGGGGTGGGTTTTTTTTTGTTTTTTGTTGGGTTTTTTTGGAGTGCCTATAAACTAAATTAAGACATTTAAAACATCCTAGCATTACACATCATTAGTTTTCCTGATCTGCATATTTTAGCAATTGTTTATGTTGTGTAGCATGAAGATGCATTTCTTGCAAGTTGCTCCTGAGAAAAGCTGGGTAGTTTGGCTGCTTGTGTGTAATCAGAGGTTTAAAATCAGAACATTATCAAAACATCAGGGGCCAAAGTGGAGAAATAGTGTCACATAACGACACAACTCAGGAATACAGAACTTTAAGGCATCCAATACAAAGGAGAAACTCATGAAGAACTGGCATGGCACAGGAGAAGAGGCCAATTTTTGGAGAACACCACCAGCACTGGAAAATTGTTTGGATTTCCCTGCACGTACCAGTCTATGCTGAAGCAAAACCACACAGACACTGGTCATAGTCAGCTGAATGAGAGAATTAGGATCCTGAGGGCCTGATGTGGAGTGCTCTTGGGTTAGAGCCAGGTGGAGCTGGAATCACATTTGGATCCACGCCACAGGGCAAGAGGACTATACAAAAATAATTATACCAACAATATTTTGCACTGTTAAGCAACAAAGGCATGATTTTCAGCCTGTAATGCCTATTCACTTGTAATTGATCCAAATGGGACCTCATTCTTCATGAGAAGGGCTTGGAAAAGGGCCTGACAAATTGTCAGCTTTGTGCTGTACCTACATATGTTCCACAGCATACAGGGGTATAATCTTGAATTAATGCATTTTATAACTCGTACAAAACTCATCTGGTTCTGTGGCGTAGAACTGAATGGCTGCACTTGGCAGGCTTCTGTAAGTGCTTAAGACCTCTCTTTATAGGGAAAATAACAAGACTCATCAATCCCATATTGTCCTCTTTGTGAAAAAAAGAATAATAATAAAAAAAAAAATAACAAAACAACAGAAATTCTGAATCTGGGAATACCATTGGGGAAGTGTCCTTGTGTTACGCTGAAGGCTTTAATTGGCTTTGTTAAATTTTATCTGGTTACATGTGCAGCCAATGACTCAGTAGGGCTGAATCAGCTGTTGGTCCCCACTCAGCCCAGGGCCGGATTATTCCGTGCCCTGGGATTCCACTGTGGAAGTTTCTGGTGCTATGATCAGAGGGGAAAAGCAGTAATCATGAAAAAATAAAAGACACCTCAGCATGACCCCGGTGCCCGACGGAAAAGGCAAAGCTTGGTGCATCTGTGTGGAGTTAAAAGGTTTGGTGGAGACCGAGCCGGGTCTGGAATACCACGGAGCCATCTGCTGGGAAGTGCAGCTCTGTGCTCCTGCTCTCAGCTCCCAAAATTAACCCCTCCTTGATCCCTCTGCACTCTAGCTTGGCTGTTTCTCATCTATTTGTAATCCTGCAGCTCTGTAGTGTGTAACTCTAAACACACAGACTGTGAGCTACTGCTTTCACATTTTGGTCAGACGCAGCAATTCCTCTCCAGGCCTGGGAATCGAGGACACCTCGCTGCCTCAGGCCTCCAGAGATGGAAACAAAAATGAATTGTGTGGGAGCAAACTTGGGGTAAATGACCTCATTACCTGCAGCTGGAGTTGGAAGATGAACCCCCAATATGCAAATGGAACAAACTTATAAAAATATGAAAACCCAAGACCCATCATCCATTTTTGGGTGCAGCCCTTGAGGGAGCTTCGTCTGCCCAAAAACTACCTGAAGGCCCTTCAATAAATAAAATTCCTTTTTATTCCCTTAACTTTGTCTGGCCTCTATTTGTAGGTAGCCCCAGAGAAGGCATCACCCTCATCCACTCATCTCCCTCTGGGTGCTGAGGGGAAAAGGTGAATTCTAAACCGTTCTTGGCCCTTCCCACCTTTCTTTTCCAGGGAAAAGGGAGCAATCCCCATGTCCCAGCTGGATCTGCACAGGAATGAGGTCCTCTGACCATCCCTGTGCTCTGTGAGCAGGGAGCTGTGGCCACAGGGAGGTTTGAGGACAAGAAGATCAGGAGGAATTTGCTGTGCTTCAAGGCTGGCACTTGTTTCTGCAGGGAAAAGTTGATCTTGCTTTTACAACACACTAAAAATGTCTTTTATGATGGTTTGAGTCAACAGTGCTGGGAATCATTCCTCCTGCTTTGTTGGAAGAAAATATTGGGTAATCTTAGGTGCAACTGAGGTGCCAGGTTTTTTTTTTTTTAATTCTTCCTTTATGCTGGCTTTTTCCCATTTTTCTCCTCTTTTTTTGAAAGTTGTTTTTCTACCCAGGCAAATTCTTTGTCCACACAGCATATGCTACGTTTTCCCCAGCAGCTATTCCATTTCCTGTAGCCATTTGAAGTGGGGCCTTAGACTAAAAGAATCATGATCAGATACCATTTTAAACATAGCCAGAGCTGCATTTGCATCTGTCTTAATCAAGCTGCTTGCTAAGTGAAACAGCCCTCCTAAAACAAAGCTGATTGCTTTTCACATCCTGCAAAATGACTTGGATAGACAACAGCTGAGCAAATACTCTCTAATCTGCTTTGATATTAATTTCACATCTATATTTGAGCTCACCACTGCATTGGAGTTTCCATGCCACAGGATTTCATCCTTGGGAGAGGAGGAGTTGAAGAGTTCAAGTGGTGCTGCAGGGAATCAGTGTAAACACACAATTCCTAATGGTGCAGAAGGGCTCTGTGCTCCAGATAACTGAGGGAAAGAGCAAAACTCTCATTTAAACGTGGCCAGCTCCACACAGCTCATAAAATTTTAATTCTTTTAAATATTATATATAATTTACATTTGTGTAAATAATAAATATATTAACCTTTATCTTTAGTGCTCAGTGCTATTATTTTTCAAGAGTTTTATGGAAGCCAGTGGAACAAAGACCTTTTCTGTGCTCAGCCTAAACTCTTGCAGGCTGTAAGGGCAGCTGTGCCAGAATAAGGGCAAAGAACTTCAGGCTTGGGATCAATACAAACAGAAAAAAACCTGAAAGTTTCTGTGGATGCAACACAAATATTCTACTGCTTGGACCCCACACCTTTCACAGGAAATTTGTGGGAGTGCAGGAGCCAAAATGGCATGAACTGAGGCTGAGCTGCTGATCCTGCTCTCAGCTCTATCGGCAGGTAAATAAGAAAACGCACACTACCAGTGAAAGGTTAATTAGTTGTCCCTATTCTCGAACGTGTGGTCTTCTGCTGGCAGGTTTGGGCAGGGTTTGCCTCCAAGTGCAGCATCAAATGGGTTGACACCAAGCACAATGAGTAGGAAATGTTAATTGTCCTCAAAAACAAGGATTTCTCCCCGGAGCTGGGAGATCACACAACTGGCTAGAGCTGACTACCAAATTTAAGGAAATAGCAGCTACAAATGACTGTCTTTCCTCTCCTGCACTGAAGCAATGTGTCCCCTTGCTTTTTTTTTTTTTTTTTCCCATCCTAAGCTTGCCCTTCCCACAGATAACACAGAGCAAAGCTGTCAAATTAGGGAAAAATTGTCTCCACCAAATAATTTCATCTTTAAAAAAAAACCTCCATTCTTACCTTCACTTCGTGGAAGGCTTTTCTTAGAACCATTCTACAACCATTATAAAAAAGTATTTTATATTTTTCTTTTTTTTTCCCCTCAGCCCTTAAACACTGAAATCCTAATGCACTTCTAATTAACCACAGTGTGTAGGGGGTTTGTGAAGCCATTATGTTATGCTAGGAGGACACACACTTTATCAAGGCCTGAGCACGCTCTAATTAATAGAGATCACATGCAGCACATTAATTAACTCAAATTGGTAATCAAACATGGAGAAATGCTGCTTAGCTAACCCCAGGTGGCCCCAAGGGCAATGCATTCCCTGGGAGGCAGTGTCCCAGTGCCCCAGGACCAGCAGTGGAGCCCCAGGCTGGGGTACAGGAGGGTTAATTTGACAGAAAATGCAATAGCAGAGGATGTGTTTGCATGGGAGTTTCTGTGCCTGTGGAAAAAAAGGATAAATTAGCCTTAATAGGAAGTGAAAGATTTCCTGAGCAGCAGCCCCTGCCCGCTCACCTTGCTCTGGTTATTTCCAACCCTTCCATCCCAGCCTCGGAGCAGAGATGAGGGCAGGGATTGTCCCACAGCTCCAGGAGCGGCTGGAGCTGCTCAGTGGGCGGCAGGGAATGGGAACCCACAGGGTCAGGACATCCCCAGCAGCTCTGGAGAGCTCTTCTGCTGCAGCCCCAGAGCCAGGACACACCTCGTGATCTGCAGTAACACAGATACCTCCAGAAGCTGGGTCAGCCCACCTTTTTCAGCAGCCCAGTACAGCAGAATCATCTTTGGAGATGCTCAATTCTTTCCTTTGGACTCTGTGCAGAACCTACACTCCTAAATCAGACCAGTTTTACCTCATAGATGGGAAAACTCAGTGATATAAATGACTAACTGAGCAATTAAACGTGACTCAACAGAGGGCAGCTGCTGATCAAGAGTAGCTGTTATCATCTTCATGGGAATCAGGAAAAGACCCCATTCCATGACCATACTCAGGTCATCAGCTTCTTTCCACATGCCTTAGACCTTCTCTGTCCCCTTGGCATGTTGCTGTTCCACCAGTGTTAGATTTGGGTGAATCACAACATTAAAAAGGCGCTATTCTTGTTTTCCAGGAGCCCTTACAGTCTGATGAAGGTCACAATAAAGACAGAACAAAACAAAAATAACTGAGCTAACAAAAAAATTACTTCTAAAGCACTTTCCCCTGCTCTGATTCAGTGTACTTAAATTACTAAGTAAATCAAACTCTAATAAAGCATTGTCCTCTGACATGAAATCACCACGCTATAATTCTGCTTCTAATCACTGCTGGTGCTAGGAGACAGTGAACACTGTCATTACAGGCTGTGATCTCATTCAGCCTCACGGAATTTTTATACCAGAAGGGGAAAACTACCGTAATCTATGTGACTTCCAGTAGAATCCAGTCAAAATGCATCACTTGGTAACCCCTGCATCCTGAGCGTGTTTTGTGGTAGGAGCTAGGGCAGGTTTTAAGAAGGATTATGAAATGAAATAATGAAAACTCCTCTATGGGTCTGTGTGTGAAATTTTAGCACCTGAAGCCTGCCTGGAATTTCTGCTGGCTCCATTTTTCTGCCACAGGTCCCATCCTGCCTTCAGTCCCTGAGTTACTGTGTTTTGGCTCAAAGTCAACACAGGGCACTTGTTTTTCCACAGACCTCCAGGGCCATAACTTCAATTGGAATGAGTCATTATAGTTTAAGCAAAATTAACTGGATCTCATCCTGCCTTGGCTTGTTAAATTAAGGAAATGTCTGCTGTGCCTCACACAAGCTGTTCCCTCACGTGGGCTTTAATCAAGTTACATCAGAACTTTCATTCCAACTGGACAATACCATGATTACCTTGAGTTCTCCACATCAGCAAATTGTTCTGGAGATTTTCAGAAAGGAAGTAGTGGTGGGCTGGCCTTGAGCCGCTCCCTCAGTGCTCTGCTTCAGCAGAACCGGGGGAGAAAAAGGGATGGAAAAGTTCATGGGTCAAGATGAAGACAGATAAACACTTTAATAATTGAAACAAAGCAATGTTTGCTGCTACTGCTGATTAAATTGTAGTAAAAAGGAGAGGGGGAGAGAGATAAGCCCTTACAAAACCAAGTGATGCCCAGGACAGTTGCCCACAAACCTCTGAGTGATGCCCAGTCTGTCCCAGAGGCAATTCCCCAGTTCCTGAAGTGGTCAGTGTTGGGATGTGTGGGATGTCCCAGTCTGGCCCAGAGGCAATTCCCCAGTTCCTGAAGTGGTCAGGGTGTTGGGATGTGTGGGATGTCCCAGTCTGGCCGCACTGTCCCAGCCCTGCTCCCTCCTGGCCCCTCCTGCACCCCCTCACTGCAGAGCCAGCTGAAGTCCTCGATTTAGGGTCAGCCCACCAGAGCCATCCTCAGCGTGCTGCCCACACCATCCTCACCCTGAGCTCCCAGCACAGAGACAAGTGAGCTCTGTCCCAGCCCAAACCAGCAAAATTCCACTGGAGTTCCTGTGCCCAACCCACCACCCCAGAGGGAGCTGGAAACTTCCCCCGAGCGCTGATCCCACTCAGAGCTCCCCTCTGCTGCCATGCAGGCACCTCAGGAGTGTTTAATATGTGCCACACTGGTTTTGTGCAGCGATAATTGTTTTTAATCAGAATGTTGTGCAGCGCTGAGTCAAACACATTACACAAGTCTGAATATATTGTGTCAACACGGCTCCCTGGCACAAAGCAGAGGTGGGCCCAGCTCAGGAGCTCCCTGGAATATCAGGATTCCTTAGGAAGAAATGCTGATTTAGTGGTGCCGTTCTCAGAAGAGCATTTATCCTAACAAGGATTCCTGGAATGGAAATATGGGGAGGGAAAGAGAGGAGGTTTAGGGACCGTGGTTCCTCTGCTCCCTGTGTGATGTGGGGTCCCTTCTGTCTGATCCCACGTGGGATGGAGCAGGATGGGAGGAATGTCAGCTCCAGCCTGACCCTGCCCTCACTGCCATCCCTGCACTGCCATCAGCCCAGGAGTCTGCAGGAATTAAACACCAAGGCACCTTTTCTAAATTTAACAAGTTACCGGGGGTGAGGGACAGTCTTAAGAGCTGCCCAGGCATTAATTATGTACATATATTGCTTTTCAAACAAAAAATAAAATCAAAGAAACATTTTATATAGACAATAAAGGACATTTCATATAGACAATAATGGACATTTCATCTAGACAATACAGACAATTTGTCAAAGGTGTTGGGGGGCAATGGGTGCATCCCCAGAGCAGGAGAAACTCTGCAATTAAAGGTCCCCATCACAAAAGAGAGCTCACTGCTTGTGCATTCTTCTGGCACTGGTTTGAAATCAATTTAAATTGGGTGTTAGAAGTTGTGGGCAGTGTTCAGCGTGCAGAAAGCAGCTGGGGGATGATGGAAAGGGGATTTGGCTGAGCCAGGCTCCTGTCTCCAGCCATTCCCTTCTGTGGGCTCATCTTGGCAGGGGAAAAGGGAGGAAAAGAAAAGAAAACCATTTGCTTCAGCTGGCAGGGGGAATCAGGAACAAATTGTCCTTAAGCACCACTCTAAGTGAATTAAAGTAACAAACTCACCTTAATGATCCCTTTGGAACAGACAGAGCCTTTCAGTATTTTACTGCTCCTTCAATTCTCCACCCAGGGACAAGCAGCTCCTGCTTCTCCTGGGCTCCATCCTGTTCATTCCTTAGACCACAACTCTCACAAAGCTTTATTTTAGCCCTCAGCTCCCATTTGTGCTCAGAGTCCATCACAATCTGTTTGTATTAAAGGCACCATTTTCATTCCTGAGTATTTTAAGAGCTTTTTAATTTTTTCCTTTACAAAGCCACCCTCCCCCAGCAAAACATAAAGTGTATTCTTCAACTAAATAGAGCAAATACAGACAT
This sequence comes from Pseudopodoces humilis, assembly GCF_049639895.1. Taxonomy (NCBI): domain Eukaryota; kingdom Metazoa; phylum Chordata; class Aves; order Passeriformes; family Paridae; genus Pseudopodoces; species Pseudopodoces humilis. Next base: position 3,547,401 of record NC_142213.1, on the reverse strand, counting down.
TTTAGATCATTCCAAATAATGGAAAAGAACAAAAGGAAATGTGAAAAAAGGGCAGCTAAAAAGCAATTTCCAGATAATTTTTTAGGCATTCATGAAATAAAACTTCTCTTAGGCTGTGGAGCCTGATGATATGGGAAAGAAATAGATTTATTAGGGTGGAAAATTGGGCAGCTTGGTTCTAGAACAGAATGTTCACCCGTCATTATCCCCAAGGAGCAGGAGCTCTCCCTTCCCACAGAGACCCTGGTGGCCCAAGAAGCCAAAGGCAGCCATCAATTCCATGGCATCCTGCACATAAATTCCCTTTTTCACAAGCCCATGCCCACTTCACGTGGCACTGCTGGGCAGTGAAGGACGAGGGTAACCTTCCACACAGAAATTATCCATCCCATTACAGGAATGACCTTCCTTTAAGCCCAAGAAAAATTCTCCTTGAAGAGAAATTTGCAACAAAACCACTCAACATCACTGTGGCTTTGGTGCATTTTCATTGACATAACAATATTGTTTTTATTCAGAAAAAAAAACCGCATTTTTCTCTGTGCTGGGCCTTCCAGATCACTGAGTGAAGGAGGAGAACGGGGTTTTCCTGTTCAGCACCAAGTGAGGCTTCAGCTGGAACCATTAAAGGAACTCACACCCTCCCTACCCTCTGTTACCTTTTACAGCCTTTTTCTCTCCCAGCCTCCTGGTTTTGGACACAGCCCAAGGTGCACCATGTGTGTAGCACCAGGCTCGTGCTACTTTGAAGAGTAAAGTAGAACCACCCACCACCCTGGCTAAAATTCAGATTAATTAGGATCCCTCCAGTCTCTGCTTTCTGATGATTAAAGGCCTGAAGGAGCCTGCAGAGATGACACCTGCCAGCGTGAGTTATCAAAAGACATTAAGCACACATTTAGTGGGGGTTGGCTTGGTTTTTAACTAAAGGAAGCATTCTGTTTCATTCAAGCAGTGCTCAGTGCCACCAGCATAGTTCTTCAGCATAAGAAGTCATTACAAAGCCACAACCCATTTTGAAAAGGGAAGAGAGCAAAGCCAAATTAAACTGGCAGATCTGGAAATTTAAACTCAGTGGCAGTTCAAGTTATACACTGCTTTTAGGTTAAAAAAAAAAAAACCAACAAAAAAACAACCCAAAACCAAAACCCCTAATTCTATTTTAAGGGCTCATTTTCCACAAATGGCTGAGCTGTTGAAGTTAAAGTGAATAAATACCTAATGAGCCATTAAAGTCTATAAAGTTCTATGGCCTCCAGGCACTGGTACCTGGATTCAGCCAATTATAGTTCCATAAGATAAGATGAAGGCATCAGGTTGTTATTGGAATATATAAGGGTTGAAGGCACTGCTAATAAGTCACTACAGGATGTGATAAAATTGTTAAAACTGGTTAAAAACTCTCAATGTGTTTTTCCAGACACATTTTTACTGCCCTTTTTCTCCCCCTGTAAAGTCTCATCCTTTCTTTGTACAATATTGCATTAACACCAAAAAAGGTGATTTGTTTCTACATTTCCACATTTTTAGCACATACTCTGGAGATTATGAAATATTAATGGTGGCAATTCCTCAACCATGGCATAGATAGAATAGGAAAGGAAATAAATTTGGAAATACTGTTAAAAAAAAACAACAAAAAAAGCAAAAAATAACCCCAGAGCAACCATCCGAGAGAAGAATTATAAATAGTGAAAGTTATATTTGCCTTTAAGCAATACCAGTCTTATGGAAATTATTCTCACATTGTCCTATATATGTGTCCTTAACATTTTCCTAAGCTGAAGAGCTCAGCCTATTCATAATTAGAATTTTCTTGTGCTGAACATATCCATTAATCTTTAATTATTTTCCCACACGCAAGCGTATAGGATTTGACTGTACAATCCAAACACATAAGGAGAAACATATGAAAAATCACCCTGAACACATGGGCACCAGCCTTGCATAGACTTGTGGATATGCATGGTTTTCACCCCCCCCTGGTTTGGGTTTTCCAGGGGGAACCTGTGTTTGTCTCCTCACTGCTCACCCCTAAACCTTGCACCCCTCTTCCTCCTCTCCTCCTGAACCCTTCTGCAAGCTCAGGCTTGCCAAAAGCCAGCCCTGGGTAGACTTTTGACTTTCAGGCTGCTCATACCATTTTGGCACTTCCTCTGAGCCTGCTTGCTGTATCCATCTGTTTTCTCTTGGCTTTACCTGGAGGGTTTTGGGGCAGAGTCTGTCTTTGTTATTGTGTGTCTGTGCAGCATTTTGTGCAGCAGCATCCTGATCTCTCTCCAGGGTTTCTTGCTGTTACTCAGCTTAACTCACTGATATTACAGCAGGGCACCAGGGGGGCTCTCAATGGGACAATTCTGAGCCCAGGGTTAAGCGGATAAATAAATATGTACAGAATCAGAGGCTGCCTGATGGAGGCGGAAACATTTCATTTGTTGCAGTCCTTTTAGCAGGAGAAAATTATCTCCGTGCAATTTTCTTTATGACTTCCTCTCCCCTGATTTAAGGATCAGTTATTTAAAAAATTGTGGCTCTGTCCTAAGAACTGCCCCATAAACCCTTGTATAAACTCAGTATATTTTTACAAGCACTTTAGAAACCTCACAGACTGACCAAGGTTAGCAAAACTTGCAGAAAGGTTTGTGTGATGCCCTGGAGTAGGGAGCCTCTCCCCTAATCCCCCAGCAGAGCTTCAGGCCAGTGCTCCTGAATTATCAGCTCTGGCTCATTCAGCTGCCACAGTTCTGATCTGGTTTGGCTCTAAGTCACCAAAGGGGAATAATCTTCCCTCCAGGTTCTCAGATCAGATCCTCATCTTGAGTAATCCACGGTAATTCAGGTGGCACCAGCAGCAGTGAGGCACATTCTGTCAGCTCAGGGCCAGCCTGCATCCTCACCACAAAAATCACAGAGCTCTGCCTGCGCTGCAGCAGGAAATTCCTTGTTTCCTCATTTCACACACTCCTGGTCACTCCTGCACAGGGCTCCCCACTCCACATTCACTCAAGCTTGTAAAATCTGGAATATTGTAGCACAACAGGAATTGCAAGTCCCTGTAAGAACATTTTACTGTCCTGATCTGCAGCAGGTGTCCATTGATGCCACAGGAGGGAATTTAATGAAGCTCTCCAGCCTGCATCAACTCCTCATGGCTGTGCACATGAAAGGCTGGGTGGGAAATCCTGTCCCACACTCATCTGGTAAAGATGATTTCATTGATTTGGACCTCCTGGTCTGACACCCAACGCTCTCAGTGATGCCCTGGGACAGCCCCTGGCTCCACAGGAGCTCCTTTATGGCACTGCAGCCTTTCCCTTCAAGTCCTGCATTGTTACAGACCTAAAAACAAAACAAAAGGAGGAGGAAAGAAGACAAAGTCACACAGCAAAGCAAATAAGGAACATGACAGTGTAAAAAATATGTTCTAAAGTACAGCAGTCCTATCTCAGGCAATAAAGAGAGACTGAAAGTTGGAGCATTTAGCTACTTTCAAATTGCTTTTGCTTCTTTGTGTGTTACAGATTGCTCAGAGCTGCAAATTAAATATTTTGGGAATTACAGATAACGGAGACCCGGCATCCTAATGGCACTTGGAGGCATGGCTGTGTAATGCAATCTCCTTTTTATTAAGGGAGGTTCTTTTCTTCTCCCTTGCTTGTATTCCCAGGTTATTTCTTTGTCTTTTATTTACTGTTCCTGGTGTTCATGAGAAGCACCCTGTTAGCTACAGGCCAGGACCACCAGCTCAAGCTGGGTGATTGAATATGTCTAAGACATATTTATTTGGAAGTCACAAAACATATTAAATGCCTATAGGTGACAGAAAGAAAAGTGTGGGATCTGAAAATGTTTTAAAGATTATTGCAAATATTTTCACAATAAATAAAGATAGATGACGCATAGGTTGGATGTGAGGGGAAGTTAGTTTTAATTATTATTATTTTTAAAAGGCTGTGTTCTTTACAAGTGGAGTAACACAAGTGGCATTTAATAGCAATACAGTCAAATATGTGTTCCCACAAGAAAAGGAAGACAGTCTTTTTGATTTGCAGCTATAAGAAGATATTTAGAAATTAAAGTGGTTGCTGAGTATAATAGTAATCCCATTTAGTATAAACTACAATTACCAGCATCAAAAATGTAATGTGAGAACTACCTGGAGAGACAAACCAAGCTGGCAAGGCAGAACTTTCCCATCTGGCATGGGAATTAAAGAAGAAGAAATAAAATATTATCTATACTAAACACCATGCTGCAAGATAAAGACCTCAAATCCTCCTGCTTTATTCAGAATCTTGGATGAGGCACTGGAATATTGTCAGTTTTGGAGCAATCCACTGGGGCCTGAGCAAGTAATTTATATCTAAAACAGCAGAGCAAACTTTGCAAAGTCCCAGTCTCCACCTTCATCACCATCCTCACCTCACGGTGCTGCCCCAGTTCTGGCTGAGCCTCAATGGTTTGAGGTTACAAACAACTTTAATCCCAGGATCCCAGTGAACAGAACCCTTCCCTTTATGCAAAGCAGCCAAAAGAGATTAAACCATTCCTGAGAAATCACTATTTATCAGGCAGGAAAAACTTTGGGAACAAACACCCCCCTGCCAAGCTGGAAAAACCTGGAAACCGAGGGGCTCTGCAGTGCCCATTCCCACGCTGATGCTCCAAAACCTGCCTTTCCCTGCCCAATGTGCCCATGAAATGGGATCTCCCCTTTGCTGGATGAAATGCCTGAGCAGGGATTCTGTACTCACAGAGGTTCTGTCAAACTGGACCTTTCTGAACACCACGGGGAGAAAGGCCCTCAGTTTTTTGCAGCATAATCAGGAATGCCTGCCCTCAAATCCCTCCCCTCTGGTGAGCAAGCTGCTGTATAATTTCAGAAACCCAAAGGAGCAGAATAGAAAATGACAACAGAAATATCCTCTTCACATCTAAAGAGATACTGGAAAAACTATTTAAACCAACATTTTTGTGTTATTTACCTTTTTTTTCTTTTTGCCTTCAAGAGCTCTGAGAGCTCTCAAAGGGTAATTTGCACTCCTGCAAACCTGGGTGGTTTTTTTTTAACACACATAAAAGATCTGCTGTGTTTTGATGTTTTCTTAGCAACAGGTAAGCCTAGATGCCAGCAGCACGGGTGGGTTTGGGTGTCCAGCTGAGTTAAAGGGTGCTGAGGGGTGTCCTGTGCCCCTGGGTCAGTGTCACACCCCAGTGCCACTTTACCCTTGGCTGAGGATGGCTGGAGTTCTGTGACTGCCTCATGCAGCTGCATTCACTCTGTCTCCAGCCTCCTGGCCAGTGGACACCAATTAGCAGCACAATTATCAGGTTTAATATTCCCTAATCTCCACTTTCCCATCCTTAATTCATGGGACTCCTCAACTGTCAAAATACACTGGACCCACGAAGCAAAAGGTGAACACGAGGTTATTATCCACACCCTGTGCTCTCACAAATGTCTCCTCTTGTGAGTAATGAAGAAAACAGGGTCATAAAGAGGAAAATCTTTTGTCTTTGGATTTGCTAAAGTCGCTGGGATGTGACAAAAGAATCTGCCCAGCCAGGGGTTTTCTCCACATCTGTTTTGAGCAGAACACAGGAGACATCACCACTTAACTCAGCACCCATCGAGTGCAATCCTCTTAGAGCTGGGTGAGCTTCTGCAGCCTTTAAACAGCCTGAACATTCCTTCCCTGGAATCAGATATTACAGAGAGGTAAACTGAGACCTACAGGGATAAAGAGCAGCAAACACTGAATTTCTGTGGCTCAGCTTTTTGGGGACACCAAGAGAACACCTCTCTTCTTGTGCCAGTTGAAGTTGTAGCCTCTGATTGATTTTGCTTTACAATCCAGGGAGGAAGTTGGAGACTTGAGACTCGAATCTTCCTTTCCACATCTAACTACAAAACTGATCTGGCTCCTGAACTAATGTTGCAAAAAGGTTTGGAAGAGCCTTTGAACTTCAAATGTAATAGATAAGCCAAGGAGAAAAATTATTGCACTTAAATTAAATATGGCAACAACAAATAAACCAGACAATTTGTTGCACAGTATGGATTCTGAAGGAAAACATTGCATCCATTATTTCTTATCATTGCTCCAGGAAAGAAATTCACAGTGAAGGCAAAAAATGAAGTTAGCAATGATTTTTCACTCATGAACCTTTCTCCAGGGGTGAGTTATAAAGGAAAAATATGTTGCCTGGAAGAAGAGACAAAGCAAGGATTATTTATGTTTATATATTTAGTAGCACACTTGCACCCATACTTACTCTGCTATGGGAGAACCATTCAACAGCACACTTATACATTTTCTAATTTTGTCCAAATACATGAAAGAACTCTTTTTTCAAGTTGTAAAATATCCATGTGAGCTGATTCTTGCTTTTTTCTGGGGAAAGCTGAACACGAAGGCTTTCTAAACAGCAGCTGGGTCACAGGGGAGCAATAACACAAACCCAGATTATTTGTACCCAAATGTGCACAGGACAGGCCGTGACCTCAAAGGAAAGTGAGCAGAGAGGAAAACAGGCTGCCAGAATCAGAACAGAAGTTTTCCAAAGCAGAGGGGCGTACAATTAAGGGAAGGTGTTGATTTTAGAAGTGGTTGAGGAATATCAAAGAGTGGGGAGCCGAGAATGACGAAGGCGTTTGGGGCGAGAGCAGGCGTTAGATCAAAGGTAACACTGCATGAAGCAGGGCATCAAACATCTCACCAAACAGGAGGCACTGGAGTGTAAATAATGAGTAAATCGAGGAAAGGCTGCTGGAAACAGGGAAAATGTGGAGTGAGCAGAAGTGCACAGGGAGCAGGACGGCCACAAACACAGCGGGGACAGTGCACAACGACGCTGCCAGGTAATAAATCTGCTCCAGAGGCTCAGTGCAGGATGCAAGGATTGTGTTTGTTGGTTTGCAAGTCCAATGGCCAAACCAAACCTTGGAATCTTTGGGCACGTTTGTCTACTGCAAACAAGGACAATAGTAAATCTTTTGCAGAGGTGTTGAAAAGAAGAAAAATGTGTTTTCTGCTTCTGAAGAGGGTTTAACCAGGTGTGGATAAGCAGCCTTAGTGCTGACCAGCCTGGAAATCACTCAGTTTGCCAACAGCCTGATCCTGCATGGGGGTGATCCATCAGTTTATGCCCAGGCTGACACAGCCTGTAGCCAAAATTCATCAGGGCACATCACTAATTAGGTCAAAGATACGGGACCACCCCAGGATTAAGACTCTGCACTCACCCACAGTAGCTTGTGGCACCGAGGAATTGAAGATTCTGAGAGATCCTTTGGCAGTGTGGTGAGTCCCAGCTGGACCTCTCTCAGGGGGAAATTTCCTTGGGAAATATCCCGAGTTGAACTACTGCTCATGTAAACAAACTGGGATGGAGAGAACTGACACCTTTCCAAAGTGAAAACAAAGAGCAGGAAGCAGGAAAGCACAGAGAAGCTGAGGGATGGAAGCACAGACATCACCCCTATTGAGGGATACTCCTGTTATTCCATGACATGACTAACAGCATTATGCCTTCTCTCTCATGGTGGCACTTTGGTAAATACCTTCAGTAGATTAGAAAGAATTTCAGACACTACTGGACAAATAAAACCCCTGCAAACAGGTAATGTGCACTGGAGGTGTACACAGCTACCAACAAACCCGTGGTACAGAAATGAGTGCAGGAGCAGACTTCCTCAGCTACCTGATGGGGAAGCTGGTGAGGAAAATAGAGGTTAGGAATTTTAAGCCTTGTTCCCTTCTGATGATTTCCATGCTTGGCTGCTCCCCATCCCTTTGGACAAGGTTCAAGATAAACTCTTCTCTCTCCCAGTCACTTACAGAGGGATTGCAAACCATCTTTGTGCTGCTTTATTTCATATCTCCATGTGTTGTGATGTGGCTTTTACACTCTGGAGATTATATCCTATATCCAGATTGAGCTGGAAGAGTCCCACTGAACCTAAAAGGCGTTAATTCCTCTAAAGGTTCTGCTGATTTTCACTCTACAGTCGGTATTTTTACAAACTAAACCTATTGTGTTCTTCTGCACTCCTCTATTCACAAGAAAGTTCTCGAAACACAGCCCAGATCACTCCTTTAATGAGCTGCACAAACATATAAAACCTGAGCATGTATTCATGTCCTCTCCAGCATCTTGGCTGTATGGATGAGTTTACCATAAAGCATTAAATGTCTTTTTTTGTTAGCATTCAAAAGAATGCTTGGTTGGTGCCCCCAGACATTTTTCATTTCCCACTTCAAGCAGGATTCAGTATTTATCAGACCTCCTCATGCTTCTCTAATTGGATTCTTTGCCCATTGGAAATGCACAGCAACATTCTCCTCAGAACAATGCGCCCAGACAGAACACACCTTGTTTAAAAATACATAAGTAGGTCTCTTGCTTGAGCACAGAAAAAACATTTCAAATTCCTCAAGAAAAACTTCAAGGACGTCAGAAGATCCAGGGCAGGCTGGTATTGACCCAGCAGAAGTGAGACCTGTGATAATTTCACTTTAATCCGGTTTTCTCCTACAATCACCTACAGTTTATTATTCCTTGTCGATAACTTGGTTTGTATTTGGAAATGTTCCTCTTTGCCATAGCCTGAAGTTTCTGTACTCTCCAAGAAGCACCAAACACAACTGAAATCACACAAACCACACTCTTGTTATTCAGGGGGTAGCTACATCCCACAAAACTAAAATACAGCCAACAGTTTTGCAGAATGTGACACTGCATTACTATTACACAGAAAGATTTACTGAATTTCCAGAAAGATTTGCTGCCTGGAGTACTGTGTGAAACAATGACTAAAGAGTAGCAAAGCATTATTTTACAGTCCAGAGCAAAAACCTACAGATCTGAGAGAATTTGAAGGGCTACCAGAGACTGCAAACTCTGTAATGATCTGTGGACATCTTCTAGGGGCTTCAGCTGAGGAGCCTGTGCGAGGTTTGGGGTAGAACCAGAGAGTTCTGCAAAGGAAAGGTGACTATAGATGTGAATGGAGAAGAAATGGGAATTTCTGGATGTGGAGGCACCTCGAGGAGCGCACAGCAGATCTCAGAGCAGCCTCTGTTCGTGGCACTCAGATTTGCAGCTCATCAGGGCTCCAAAAATGTCAAAAATGTGCTTTCAAAACCTGCACACGGTCACCAGGCTAGGACAACCCCAGGAGACATGAAAGGGCTTGGCAGCTGATATTTTCACATAGTTTAAAAAAATGTAAATAAAACAAAAATAACTTAAAATGCTGTTATTATTTATAGTTATTCATCTACTCTTGATTCGGTGGGTATGATCAGATGGGTATTTGCCACACTGGTGGAGCAGCTTTGCCTACAGAAATTGTGAAAGATCTGGATCAGGACTTTAACCCTATTATTGATTATGACTATTTTCTGATTTACTTGGATTAGTTTCTCTGAAGATTTTCCCCTCAGCCTTGATGTGTGTCATTGCCAGCACACTGTGACCACCCTAGGATGGTCACTCACAGAACAAATGTGCTGGCTGTGTACACAGACCCTGCTGAGAGAAGGCAAATATCATTTGTCCTTTCTGTTTTCTCCTTAAAACGGGCAATTCCCTGCAAGTTTACAGAATGTGCCACAGTTTCACGTGAAGAGCTCAGCTGAGACTGTGAGATGTGTCAATCACTTGATTGGCAGCACGTGGGGAAGTGTGAGTTTTTCTCCATCATCCCAATGAAATTCTGATGGCAAATATCTCTAAAAAAAAGCATTTTGGTTTTGTTGCTGTTGTTTCGGGGTTTGGGATTTTTTTCAAGAGTACCTGTTAGAATTCTGGCCTTTTGGGAACTGGAATTCACAAAAGGAAAACTGAAGAATATCTGCCACCAAAGCTCAACTTCATTTCCAAAGTGTCCTTGCAGACATGGAGCATTTCTGTGCTCTAAGTGATGCCAGGATTTGACCCAGGGGGTCAGGATTTTCAGAGGACAATCATGATGGATTCTTCACCCCAACTTTCCCCATTCCAGTGGTTACCTGGACCCTCCCATCACTCTCGTGCTGAAGCTTGGTCCCTGCCTGACATGCCAGCTGAGATATTTCCTCTCAATTAACTGGTTTGGCTCCGAGTCTAAATGTCAGAGAGGCCTTCAGAGCCCTGAAATATGTGTGTGAATATTCCTGGAGAGCCCAGGGGGAGGGAGGGAACTGCAGGAGGTGCTGAGGAGGAATGTGGGTGGGTGGCACCTGAGGAAACAGCCTGGGCAGGGAAGTTCTCAGGGAATGCAGCATCCAGCTCCCACAAAACCTCACTGAGGTTTAAGGTAACATTTTTAACCCCAGCGGAAAAGATCATTCTCACCTGACGTCCCAGAGTTTCCATTTCAGACATTCTGCTCATCCTGAGGATGTGAGAAGCCACACACACATGGAATTACAGAAATTAATCACTCCGCTGAAAGAAGCGCCTGAAGTCCAGGCCCTTTGAAATGAATATGCAATGAACTCGCAGCCAGGGCAGGGCTCCAGTGACTGGATGTACTCTGGCACGGGGCCAGTGGCACTAGATCAGTGTCAGGGTGGCTCCAAGTGACTGCTCTGGCAGTGATGGAGCACAGGCACTTCCTCTTCTCTCATTCCCTTACTCCCATTAACACATGCAAATGATGTGCCTTGCTGTGTCTCTTGTTTTAGCAACCTCAGTTAATTCCCTGTTAACACAATTTTATTTTTTTTTTGTCATGCCCAGCAGACATTTAAGCAGTGAATTTTTTTTTCCCCCTTTGGAGGGAGAGGGAAGAAACAAGGCCCGATGTGGAGAGATGAAGAATGGCAGAGCATCAAAGCAGGGAATGAATGCTGAAGGACCTTCTCCTTCTATTAAGAGTCTGCTGAGGTGTAATGCACTAAAATGCACAGCACAGAGGCATTCAGACAGCAGAGGTGTTTATAAACTCCTGAATACACCTGTCAGCTAATTCTCCTTTGTGCTGCATTTGTGGCTGGATCCCCAGAACAATGCTCTTTGCACATGCCATTGTTTGGGACATATTTTCCAGACATATGCCACTCACTGGTGGTTGTTAAATGCTCCATCCATAAACCATTATGTGCTTCTCTATTGAGGTTTCTCTGCAACAGGCAGCTGTTTGACAAGGAATAAACTCCTGGGGACAGCAGCAAATCAAATTAAATATATCTCCACAGAGCTATCATAGGGGGCTGCATGGCTTGATAGGCTGCATCAAGAGCAATAAACACACACAGGGAGAGCAAACCTGAGATAAATCAAGATTCTCCAAATGAGCAAAGAGGCAGACAAATCACCAGTGCCTCCGTGGAAGCCATTAGGAGTTTCAGTGATGATTTCAACAGAGCCACTATTTCAGCTGTCTGTCTGTGGGCAGGAAGGTTTTAATCCTATAAGAGTCAGAGATTATCTAATTAGTGTTCTTTTCTCCCTCACTTTATGAACTTGGTTATGGGGAATTACACTCACTGATATGCCAGTAAATAAATTCGCTGAGGGAAAAAAAATATAAAAAGAAGTGGAACGTGTTAGTAGTTCAGATTTCATTCATTCCCTTTTCTAATATTTATTTTCCTAATATAAACAAACTTACAACCTGGAGTTTAGTATGGGCTAAGGAAAGAAAAGAGCCTGATTGCTTCGTGGAACAGAATCAAACATGTATTTGCCTCCAACACTGGCTTACTCTCATTGAAAATATTTATCCAAACATGACCACATGAATGTTTTCTTACCTCCTACTTTTATCTATGCATCAAAGCCTATGAAATACAGAGACACAGTACCAGGGAGGAAGAGAAAGAGCAAAAGAGATGCCAACACAGTGAATAAATTCCTCTTAATTAATAAATTTCATCACATTAACAATGGCCTAAGCGTAGGAGTGAGCACTTCAGGGAAAAAGCTCTCACATATCTTACTTCAGTATATTTTATATCAAAAACCTGCTCTTTCAATACTCCCTTTCTCAGCCACTTGTGTCAGACTGAATAGACTCAAATCCTCAGAATTATTTCCTTCAGGAAAAGAAATGATGAATCTGTGTAGCAGCGAGAATAGCCTTGTTCTGTTTTAAAAGCTTTCACTCCTACATCATTCATTCTGTTAAGGCTCTCTCGCCCAGCTTCTGATCCAGCTGGGAAACTGGAGTTTACAACACCACATTTTATTGGCTTTATGGTTTCTCTGAGTGATCTTATCTGAATCAGCTGCATATTAAGAAACAGAGAAATACACCTCTGCTGCTCTGCCTCACAGAGCAGCTCCTCATCATCGAATATAACCTGTGTTTTTCCATGGTGGATCTGCCAAGAGCCCCTCCACAGGCTGCTTGGGAAAAGGTGGGACAGAAGGAGTGGGCAGCTGTTCCAAGTGAGGCTAGCCTGGTATTAATTTAAAATTTCCTCCATTCAGCTTGAAAGTTCCTGTGCACCTCCATACCTTGGTTAGGAACAATTTTCAGCAGGGAGGAAAACCCTGGATATTCCTTTGAGGATGAAGTTAGGAGTTACAGGCATCGCTGTGCTCTGCTGTTAGTGCAACTTCACAGAGGTGTTTGAGCACCTCCTCCCCTCAGTGCTCTGCTGGGAGATAACCAGGTTCTTGTGGAAGCTGGAAAAATCTGTCCTGATCTGAAGCCTCTGAAAGCCTTTGCTTGCACAGGCTTGGGGAAATAGAACCAGACAGCTGAATTCTTCGTCCCCAGCATGCTCCACTGCTTGGCTTGCAGGCTCTGAGCGAGAGCTCCCTCTCCAGCTGTGCCCCTGACACCCAGAGCAGGGTAAGGCTCTGGCAACTTCACCTGGATGAGAGCAAACTGTCTCCTGTGGCACCAGCCCTGCCAGGTCACCAGGGGGATGAAAAGGGGCTTGAGGGGATGGGAGCCAAACCAGAGCAAGGAGAGTGGTGGGGTAAGATCAGCAACAGGAGCTGAAAATCACAGATCTGGCACAGGATTTTCCTGGGGTAAGAGAGGCTGCTCGCCAGGAAGGGATCTGGGGGTGCAGGAGGATCAGAGAGTCAGGGCTGTCCGGGGATCCAGGACAGAAAATCCACCCTGGGGTGCTTCAAACACAGGATAAAGAGCTGGCCAAAACCCAGAACTGTTTATTGCTCAGAGCAGCTGTGGCTGCCCCTGGAGCCCTGGAAATGTCCCAGCCAGGGCTTGGAGCAGCCTGGGAGAGTGGAAGGTGACCCTGCCCATGGCAGGGGTGGAGCTGGTGGTTTTTAAGGTCCCTCCCTACAAAAGCCACCCCTGTGCCACTGCAGGGTGGCTGTGCCACAAATACAGCAGAGAACTGCACATTTTGAGTGTGACATCAAAGATCTACGGTGCAAAATGTGTCTCAAAAGCAATCTGAAGTTTGAGTAGGACTCAAAAGATGATTATTCAAAAATCCAATTAAAACTTTATCCTTTGCCTAAAGGCATCCTCTTAACTCCAACATAACTTGTTAGGAGAACTTTAGTTGCAGTAAAAATATGAAATTTCAAGGCCATCTCATCGGGAGAATATTCTCTGTAAAAATAACACAACAACATTTATTTTAAAAATTTAAGCAAACATAATTTAAATATTTAAATTGCATTTTAAATACCGTTCTGGAACATGAAGTCTATCTAAGTATAATCTTAGGTACAGACTGTAACAATGTAATGTTTTTTTTTTTTTCCCCTATTTAAAGTTCTGGCATCATTTCCTTTTCTTTTGTAATTAGGCAGAAACATGTCATTTTAATTCTCAATCTTTTTCCACCACTCCCCTCAACACTCCCAAGTTTTGACTCTGGTTAAGACTCAGTAAATAATTCCAATCTAATTCCCAGCAGCTGGGTTAATGAATTGTCTGGTTTAAAAGTCACATTTAGCAGAGAATTTTACAAATCTGTTTCAGTAAATGAGTTACTTTAATTTTCCTTCCTACTTTTCATTTTTTAAAAAGAAAAAAAGGCCTATTAGCTTAAACAACTTAGCAAAAATTACTTTTTTCTTGCCATTTCTTAAAATGGAAACAGAATATCTTTTATTTCCTCATCATCTGACCAGGTACTGCTTAATTTCTCTCTTTCAGCTACAGCTTCTGCCTTCCAGAGATTATCTTTGTTAATTATGCCCACAATTAAGAGATAATAAAGAGGAAGAGATGGATATTGATTAGTGTTACACATAATATAAAACACCATGCTACCTTTTCAATATTGTTGCAGTGAGCTAATGCATCCTGCAGGCAATTATGGCACCTCCAGGAACAGCCACGTGGAGAAAAAACCACAGAAATCTGCATTTGCCCGTGTTTATTGTAAGCTTTAACCTGCTTTTAGGTTTAGTTACCTTTGTAATTGTTTTTGGGCAGTGTAAGAAAAGGGGAAGCAAGGCTTTCACGAGATGTAAGTGGGCTTGCAAAAGATGTGTCACAAGATATGATTGCTGCTGCAAAATGTGTATCCAAGGCAGCAGAAGTGGGGAGCAGAATAGCATGAGAGGAAAAGCACCAAGCCTCAGACAACCATCACAAGAGGCTGAGGAATCGCACTGCCCTTACCTTACTCTCTCTACAACACCTTTGCACCCTTTTCCCCAATAACCAAACTCCAGAGATACACGTGGAAAGTCTGTCTGCTTCGAGCACTCCTGTATTTCAGCAGAACTCTGGGATGGCTCAGAGGCACCTGCAAGGGAACTGAAAAGCGAGCAGCCCCCAGCCAGGCGCTGTTTTGCCTCTCATTGCTGAGCCAGGGCACATCTCAGAGCACAGGTCCCACTCAACCCCACACAACTGCACTACGGGAGGCCCCGCTCCTGGGACGAGAAAAACAGCCTGAGTTGATCATAAACAAGCCAAAGTGACAAAGCAACATAATTTCTATTGATTTGCTTTCAGAGGCAGGATGCAGCTGTGAAACTGAGATGCTTTTCTATGCAGCCCATTCCAGCACAGCAGCTCCCACTGCTCGCTGAGGAAAGCAGCCTCTCCTTTTTCCTCTCCACACTCTGACAGAGGGTGTTCTTTCACATCCTCTGCTCCTCAGAAATGGCACTGCAGTGGCACTGACAGGGACAGAAAGGAACTGGACGTCTCTCTGCTTTCATTGTTGTGCAGACTCCCTGTGAGAGTACAATCCTCTCCAGGGATGGTTATTGTCCTGGTAAGTAGCGCAGATGGTGAATATTTAATTTTTTTCTCCTCAGCATCTTTCATGCTAAAATCTCTCTTTAGTAACAAGCTGGAAAATCCATCAGAAAAGGCAAAATCAATGGCCAGTCAAAAAAAACTAATAGCACTTAGCAGCTGATGGCTTTTATGGGCAGCCTGTCCCACCTTCACATCCAAACGATCCTTCTGCACTCACACTGGTGCCGTGATTGTGACACAGAGCTCGCTGCAGGAGCTTTGGCCTCACATTGCTAACTTATCAATGGAACAGATGATGTGACCTCAGAAAGCACCACACAACCAACAACCACAACTGCTGAAAAGGAAACAACTCTGCAGGTGCTGAGGTTCTGATGGAGACCAGATGTCACCTAACAAATGTACCCATCCACAAGAGCTCCAGGAAGAGGCTGCTGCAGCTTTGCGACCTCCTCCTCAGCCCCACACCACAACTCCTGGGAATACCAGCAGATTAAACTGGCTGCTGATGCGTTGGTGACTGGTTAATTCAACATCCAGAGAAAGGTGGCACCTGCACGAGGCGGCAGGGACAGACCTGATGGAGACTGCCCAACCGCGTGGGTCAGCGGCTGAGAAACCGGTCCTGGAGCCACAGGTGGGAACTTGTTTGCCACGGCCCAATGCCAGCATCCATCCTCCTGAAGATTGGTAGGAATGAAAATGGAGAGAAGCCTGCCTCCCTTGAGCTGTGCCAGATCTTTCTGTGTCGGTCCCAGGCAGGCCTGGGCAATAACTGAAGTGTTAACGAAGCATTAGCAGCTTTGCTCTTCCTCCCTCATAAGCTACTATCATTTCATGTCACTGAACCAATTCTCATACAATTGTCTAAGGCTCCAAGTGGAAAAAACTCATTATCCTTCGAGTCCAGCTATTAAGAATATGGGATTATGTTGTATTTCCATCTGCAATACAGCAGAAGCATTAGCTTTTTCTGAACTATGGCCAGGAGGATGCAGATTTAATTGCCCTCACAGCTCCTCCTGCTTCAAAATAAAACCATCTTTCAAAACCACTGCATTTTCAGAACTCCTTCAACTTGAAGTAAGTGACCTGGTTCCTTCAAACCTGAAGAGCTGAACAAGGAGAGTTCTCTTGCTCTATTCCTGCCAGCCAGGAATGGCTTGCATGGTTTATACAAGCAGATAAATTTCACCTTGAAACCTGAATTCTAAGGCATTTGAGAAAGCTAAGAAAGCCCAAGAGAATGGATCCTACCCCTGGTCCCTGGTAAAAACAGGAGTGTCCTGCAGTAACTGTTATCAAGGAGGTAACAAGTAAACTAAGTGAAAGAGGGGAGATGCTGAAATCCACATTGTTTAATGAGAAAGTTTGTTTTATTGGTTTAAAAATCCCACCTACCTCTTTATTAAAAAAGCTCTTTATCAACTTAAAACATTACTAGAGCCGAAATATAATATACATAATTAGAAACTCCTCATCTGATTCCCAAATAACAGTCTGGCTTGTTCTCCTCCCCTATTTGAAGGCTTCCTTATTGCTCATTAAATTTTAGCAGCCAAAACACGCCAATATAACATAACATACCTGCTGTACTGAGATCCTGATTTTTTTTGATTAGTGCAAGGCTTTTCCACACTGCATCAAAGCAAGGATTCAGTGAGTTTTAGCTTGAAAAATGAAAATACCAGGAAGCTTTACATGAGATTTTTTTGTGCAGAAGACAGATATTGTAGAAATAAAACTGCAGATTTCTGTTTTGATAATATATTTGACCCAAAATTTACCTTTATTCCAGGTACTTTGGTTCTGAACAATCTATAGCAGCATTTTGACAGAGAAGTGCAGCTCCCTTCAAAGACAGCTTATACAATTTATATTACCAACAGAATAACGTTGGCTCGGGTATTTTCCATTCAAGCTACCCCTGGGCTGTAACTGATGAAGAGGATTTCACTCTCCATTAACACGACTCCAGCCCCTCTGCACACACCAGAGGTGATTCAACCAGGTTGAGTACACAGCCACATCAGCAAGACCCTGCTAACCCAGGGAACTCGGAGCACATTTGTCCTAGGGGGTACATTCTGATTTAAGTGAAGAAGTGCAGATGATTACAGCTCTTTACAGTCAGGATCGTTCACTCTGAGTGTTCATGGTACGTAGCTACAGCTTGCTGTTCTGCTGGAACTGGGACACCAAGGCCAGCACCTGCTCGGAGGCTCTGACCTGCTTGGAGCCCAGGTACAGGGCACTGTTGGAGGCTGTCTCCTCCAGGAAATATCTGTAGTTGACCATCATGCCACAGGAGGCCCCGATGCCCCGGGGGCTGGTGTCCCCCATCCAGTTTATCCTCCAGAGCACCGAGCCGTTCTGCAGGTGGAAATTGGCCACTGGGTTGAGGGCGTAGCCTCGGTGCTTCTCCCCATACAAGTACCAGGCACAGAGTCTCATCAGGGGGGAGCACAGCACCTGAACCAGCTTCTCTGACCTCACCCACTCGTTGGTGTTCAACAGCTTCTTCAAGGTTTCGCTGCTGGAGTCTCCCGTGATCTCAAAGATTTCCTGCCATTCCGACTCTGTAAAAAGTTCATTCCTTCCCTGTTCTTTAGTCTGGGAGGAGATGAGACCAACGAGCCATTTTGTGAATCCTGGGATAGGTGAAAGTGTGGAAAAAGCTTTTATCTGAGGAAGTTCCTTCTGCAGACAAAAGGAGAGAAAAAATAAACCGTGAGTTTGGTCATGATTGACACAGAGAAGTTTGAGCGAAAGGGCAGCTGATGGCCTTTGCTTTTTGGCAGGTGAAGATCAGGAAACCTGAAAAGGAACACATGAACACACAAAAAAAGGTAAAAAATTCCCCTGGCAGTAGCAGGTTAGTGATGAGAAGGCACTGGGAGCACGCAGGAAATTTTAAAGCTGACTGAATGCCATTCCTCACACACCATCACTATAAAAGTACTTTTGCAGTACTTACCACCACAGGGTTCTGCTATTATCCTTTTACAGGCAGAAATAAACAAACAAAATCACAGGCCATAAAGAAGTGATTCTGAAGAATATTTCTTTTAAACAGACATGCAAGTTTTGAAAGCCACTTAAATACTATTTATTTTCATATGTAACCATCTTTTTTTTTAAATCAAGGGCAGTTTATTATTTCAGTCTATTGTAGAATCATGAGGTACTATTTGTAGATTTTTATGGAAAGAAGTATTTCCTGAAGTTTTGAATGAAGTTCTTTATACAGACCAGCTACCTTTCATGCTATTCCCTAAACCAGCAAGAAATACACACCATGTGAGTATTTTTTTTATTGCAACTATAATACTTGTTTTAACCATGCAAAATTTCTTCTGTACTCCTGCTAATTTCTGATTAAACCTTACTAACTATGAAATCATGTAAAGCAAAACATGCATAAGGAAAACCGTGTTAGTTTTGGGGCTCGCAAGCATGAAGACTAAACTCACTGTCACTTGGAATGAATACAGAATCCATCAGGTAACCCTCCTGGAGGAGCGGGGGGCAAAGGAACAGAGCTGAGCTGAAACCACCCCAGTGCTGATTTAATTACTGTTCCAACAGCAGAAATGATAAGAACCAAGACATTCATCAACATTACAGATGCATCTTAATTTCAGCAGAAAATTGTCTTTAAATGACTACAAACGGCACTTTTTCTAGCTGGAGGATTACCGAGGTAAGCATTAAAAAGCCATCAGGGCTCAGCCGGTGCTGCCGGGCTGTGTGAGCACGCACAGCTGCCATCTGCAGCCTGCTCCGGGAGGGCGCAGGGCCAGCAGTGCTGGGCTGAGCACCGGCTCTGGTACAACCAAACCTTCTCCCTCTTCCCCAGATGTCCCTGCTGGGCTGGGCCTGCCAGCGCTGTGCTCTGCTGTTTGGTGCCACAGCTGGAGCACCTGCAGAAAATCACTGCCTGCCCTGAGCTGAAGCTCTCTGACTGTTATTTAGACATGTCAGCCTAAGAATTCTTCTGGGACCAGGCAGGGACAAGAAAAGCAGATCAAGTTACACCTGATCAAAGAAACACCTCATTTCATCTCCTTAGAGAACCAAGTCAAGAAAACCAAGCTAATTATTTCCTAAAAACACTCAGTTCTGTATCTTACTGAACAAAACACCATTTTTGTAATCAGAGCTCCCAGGAGGTCATTGTCATGCTCACAACTGCTACAACTACCACACTCAGAAAGTGAAATTCTGGTAAAGAAGCAGAAACCAGTAAAGTAGAAACCTTTTTCAAGTTTCCACTAAAGGACATAGTGATATTTTTTTTTTAAGATTAATTCCAAAGCTGATGTCTTCTGTGAAATCCAACTATGAGGTTTCCTTGCACATGAATTTCATAAAATAAAGAAGTTTCTTTACAGACATCTCTTACACCTTCTGTTTTTCTCCTGAACAGAGCTAACAAGGTTCTCACTCGGGAGCTGAGCTGTGTCTATTGCTTCCATAGGGTAACAATTCCAATCTCATTTCCCAGCCTGCAGAGCCCGAGGGCACCTGTGCACCACCCACGATGACAAAAGGGAGAATGAATTATTTCTTCCCTCTCCATGTGGTAATAACAAACACTGCAAAGTTCTTAATTAAATAAATAACTGACACGGATTGCTGGGGACTGCTCCTTGCTTATCACCGCTTTCAGGAGTGACCTGTTCACCAACACAGTCCCAAAGACTTCACAGGAGGTTACCAGCTCTTACTCTATTAAAAACAAAATGGGAAATCGTGAGTTTTTTACTTCTCAGGACAGATAAGACACGGGAAAGTGACCCCATCTTGAAGGTACAGTACCAACTACTACACATCTGATAAAAGTTTTATTTAGAAGCTTATCTGAGGCATCCATTTCTCATGGAAAAATAAATAAATTCACTGGAGTGAGCACATTTATGTTTTGCTAAATTGATGTGCTGGTTTCTAAGGCTACTGGTGGAGATACATTAATATTTACTTTCCTGTCAGAAACCCACACACCATTAAGAAACAGCTGCTAGTTTTGCTTCGGGGTAGATTTCTGTGTTTGATTGCTGCTTTTTGTTGTTGTTTTCTTTTTTCTTCCCTTGCAGAGGAGCACAGATTTCTCCCATTATCCATATCTTATCTGAAACTGTCTTGCACTCTGAAAGCTGCAGTCCAAGGTCACATTTTTCATCAATGAAATCAAAGCCTGTTTTGGAAATTATAATCTCCCCAGGTCACCTAGATCAAATTAAGGTAGCAATTATCAACAGCCCAAGCAGAAAGCTAAAATCTGCCACCAATTGTTGAGCATTCTATTGAGTCCACAGCAGCTATCAGTTTTCTCCCTCAAATGCCACAGGCTATAAAATCCTAAGCAGTTTTCTCAAAGGCTTCAGCACAGCTATCTGTGTCTGTCATCTGCTGACTGAATTGCCACCATGTACCTTCTGCAGAGCCACAGACTGTTTAGAGTGGCTATAAACACATTGGGAATTAAATGTCTGGCTAATGAGAAATCCATCCACCTCCTCGTTCACCAGCACCTATCAGCTTGCTAGAAATTATCTGCCTGCACTCATTTTGGGGTTTGTTTTTTTGTAGTTGTCTGAAATAGTTTCAAAATCTAATTCATTTCTGGGAACAAAGCAAGCTTCAATTTCAGCAATACAAGAGATCATTTTTGTTGCCTGCTCCCTGCTTTATATATATTAATATAAACAAGAGACTGCAGGGAATGCCTACACAGCCTATTCCCAGATTTGTACAGGGAGCACTGGGATCAAAGTGGTATCACTGGCCTAATGAATTCATCCCAAAATAATCCCAACAGGATATGCTGAGAAAAAACAGAAGCCTGTACACAAACCCCTTCTATATTATCTGTGTAATCTGTGTAAAGCAAACTTTTGTCAAGAAATTGCCAAAAACTGAAAAATCTGCTCCTGAGAGCAGCACAATTTCTCCCAGGATGCCCCTTGTAGGAGACACCAGGTCCAATTCTGATCTCCAGAATATCCCCCACCTTTACCCAATTGTACAGAACAATTCCTGTGGCAAATGCCAAATCTTAATGTCCAGGTAAATGTTAAGGATTCCAACTGCAGAGGAAACTGAGGACCCCATTTTGTGCCTCAGTTTCACCCACCCTCCATCTGCTTAAATTAGTGACACCCAAAAGCAGCATCAAGTTGTACCCAGTGTCTCAAACTAACAGTGCTCAGCACTGGGATGTGAAATCCTCACCAGTTTTCCCAATGCAAGGAATATTTCAGGAAGGAATTGGTGCTTGGCATCCTCTGAAAGTGAGAAGTGCTGCCCCACACATGCTCATGTTTAGCAGAGTATGTGACCAGTTCAGGCAGATTAGCAAGATTTATAAAAAATTAAATTCTATTTTAATTGTGTATTAATGATATATTAAGGAGTATGGTACTAACTGGATTTACAGCCATCATTTTCTAGTTCAGATCAGGGTTTCAGTGCAGCTTTTTTTGAAATCCTGTCCGATGAAGGCTTCGATGCAGAGGGGTTCTCAGCACACTCCTAACTCTGTGCATGTCTTTTCCTGACCTAATGATACACATTCATGGCAGGTCCAATTTGGAGTTTTTCTCATCGACAGCTGGGATTTCAGTTTGCAGGTTACAGTGGCACTTACAAGTAGAAGTGTCAGAGCACGTTACACTAAGGTACAAGTCAGGTAGAGGATTTTTACTGGAGGATAAAAGAAGTTCTGAGAGCTTGCAGCACTTTGGGACAGCACAACTCAGAATTCTGCAGATCAAACAGATGTCCACCAAAGTTAACTCAAATGGCAAGTTATAAAAGTGTCTTAATCATCAGTTTAAATAAAATGAAAAACAAAATCCTCGACCCTTCCAAATGGTCTCCTCTTCCCAATGCATTTTATTACCAGTTAAATTAAAGACAGTCTCAACTTCTGTAACCTGGAACACTTGGTGATTTAGCAGCACTTGAAAAAAAGATTTGTTTATTGCAAAGCCATGTAAAGGTGATACAAAAAATCCTTTTCCTATCAGAGACCTCACCCATCTGTTTTTACAAAAGCTGCTGGAGGCTGGCTTAATGAGATGTAATTTTTGACCCAGAATTTTTTTGCTGAGGCTGGATTGTTTCAGCTGCTGTCACCAAGTCCACTCAGCACTCCTGTACACCATTTATCCCTCCTGAAGTGACTGTAATGCTGCTCCCAAGAATTATGTCCAACCTGAATACAGACAACCTTGGCAAGTCCTTTGCTTGCACCTGAGCAGAGAGAAAGAGCGCACATGTGTGCAATTCATCCACAGGAAAAGGACTTCCAGAATTTTGGGAGCCAAGCAGAACAGGCTGCCAGGAGTATTTATTCACTGCATGCCCTGCCTTTGCCCTGAACAACCCTGACCTTGTAAAAATTCCACAGTGGAAGTATTTTGAAGCTGACATACAGAGGGCTTCTCTCCTCTGAGGGGTGAAGTCCACTGAGATGGGAGGCACAGCAAGGAGGCCTTGTAGAAGAGCATCAAAAATTGTAGGAACCACAGGACAATGATTCAGGGTCACTTCACAGATGTGAAACATGCAGTGGGAGATGGTTCTTGCACCATTCAAGACAAATTTGAGGACAATACTTTGGAATGAAGGCGGAGAAAGCATGAAGGAGTGGAAAGAACAGGAGAGAGAAAAATATTAACATCAAAGAGTGAAGAAAAAACTATTAGAGAGCCACATCCACAATGGATAAATATTCCTGGATTATCCTTTCTGTCTTCTTTAGCCCTAGAGCAGTTCCCTTCCAAACAGGAATGGTGTAGGGGCAAGGCATGGAGGTTGCTGTACTTTTAATCTATGCACACAGACCATATATAAACACCTCAGCCCATGTCCAATTTGTCACACAACAATTTCCTGCCAGCACGGTTTTCACAACAGCTTTAAGTGTAGGAAATTTCAGTAGAAGGAAGATCTCCACCTTTGGCATTGCATGGCAAGCACTCAAGTTCTCAATATTAAAGAGGTAGTTTAAGACTGAGGGATTAATTTTATGATTAAAATGTATTTAAAGGCATCTCGGCAAAGGGTTTCAGTGATAGACACTGAAGAGGGGCTGGGTTTTAAACACTGCAATGTAAAAACTTTACCATAAGTATAAATACAAAACACACTCTTCTGCTGGAAACACCAAATTTTACAACTTGCATTAGGTTATCTAAGCATGATGTGTCTGTTTGTCTTTAGAACTCACAACTTTGCTGGTGTTGCAAGCAGTTAGTGATGGACAGATACAATGTCAATAGGGTTATTTTATGAGAGCAACTCAATTATCCAGGAATTATTTTTCAGATGTGAAAGCAGATAACTGCATGAATTTATTCCAATTTCCCCTCAGTCAAGATCAGACAGATGGCATGGCCTAATTATACCTGGACTACTACACTTTCAACAATTAATCTAAAAGCCATTCCAAAAGCAAGAAGCAACAAAATTCAGCCAAAATATCCATTAAAAATAAAACAAAAAAACAAAAAAACAAAAAACCAAAAAACAACTTCAGGGTAGCCAGCTATGATTCAGCAATTAAATAATCTATCACTTTCTGGCAGTAGAGCTTTGGAGCATCCAATTTTAAGATATTTTTGTAAGTAGAATTGAAGTTCTAAATCACAGGCAGTTTTCCAGACATCGTTACTAATCCAGATGTGAAACAATGAATATAAACACAAGCAGTGATCATTACTTTTAAGTGGTAGCTTTGTCAGCAATTTAAGCAGTAAAGACTTATATTAAATAAAATAATGTACTCAGAGCAGGAATGTGATTCTCTCTTTCACACCACTCTGTAAATTAATTTTCATTCCTTTCTCCAGTTGCTTGGAAGAAGGTTCTCCAAATACTAAAGCTATTAACAATAATCCCTTAGCATGCAATGATATTATCTAAATTCAGAGAACTGACTGGCAGAAAGTAAAAGACTCTTTTAAGAGATTTTGTTTACTATATTGCAAGACATACCTGGGCAAAGAAATCTTTCTCCTTTTTATTTTTCTCAATGGATGTATTCAGGGCACGCACACTGCATAAATAACCAGTGGCAATTCAATATTACAAACAAAACAATGAACTAATTAGTGAACAGGAAGTGTTTTGGTTCCTGGAGCAGCTGTAAGATTTTGGAAAAGGCACTGTCAGGTACTTTGAAGAGAGACTATCTTGATCAGGCTCTTCCCACTCAGCTGAGAGGCAAGAGTGAATTGGATCAGAGCAGAAAACAGATGTTTCAAAGCCACCTCCAGCAGAAATGTTCTCATTTGACTTCAGGCAACCACACAAGGAGTTCACACAGAACTTGTCAGCTGTGGAACAGAATCTACATCTGGCAGACACCAACCAAGAGCAGGAAATGCTCTTCCAGCTCTCCACATCTCCAAAGGCTGCTCTGGGAAGAAGTTCCAAGTGAAGGGGAAGCCCCAGCTTCCTGGGCTGAGTAGTGACATGAATTGGGAACTAAACCATTTTGCTGTGCAAACAAACCCTGAGCCCCCCTGCCACACCCACCTGCAGCTCTCTGACAACTCTTTTGATGAGGTGAGTCCCGAGTTCCACCCCTTGCAGGCCCTGCTGAGTCAAACTGATGGAGTAGAAAATTGCTGTTGTGATTTTGTCTGGATCTTCTGTCTCTAAAGGAGGCACTTCTTTCACTATGGCCTGGGAAAATAAGGATTAAAAATAAAAAATGTTACTAATAGTTACTATCATCATTAAAGGGAGGTTTTTCTTTTTAACTTTTAAATGCATTAACACTTTTCCCCACTGTTTTATTCATTGACAACAAAAGTCTATGAAAAAGTAGGAAGAGCTGCTTATTCATTAGTAAGTGGAGGAAAAAGCTGTAACATGGTTTAAAGTTTTCAGAAGTAATTGCAACCACTTTGAAATTTTTGTCTCATTTTCTCTATATATTTCTTATTTCTCTATATATTTCTTATATTTTCTTATTCTTCTTGCTCTTGAGCAAACCCTCAAAATTTCAATTTACATAATATACCAAACCAGAATATTATAAAACAAAAAATATCCCTGTAATTTTTACATGCCAATTCTCTCCTCTCTTAAAAGATGAAAACAAAAGCAAATATTGCCAAATGACAGGGAATTGTGGATTTTTAAATAAGCCCACTGCAATTTGGGCGCTTTGCTGTGTACCAAATGCCTGAGTGGCTGTACCTGGATGCTGCTGGAGATGTCACTGGTTAGTGCCACGTGCAGGACAATCAGTGGCTCTCCTGGGATGGCACAGTGAGAAAAGAAGTAGCACCTTCTATAGGCCCCAACTCGACGCTTCATATCAACCCAGTTTCTGACAGGGTGCACAGCTTCAGAACTCAAGGAGAAAATGTAAAAATAAAATTACTACTATTATTGATTTATTATCATTATTATTATCATCATCATCATTGTCATTATCAGTGTCATTGTTATTATTATTTAATTTAAAATAGAGGTCATCTGCCCTACAAGTCCAGTGCTTTTCCCACTGAGGTCAGTGACAAAACTTTCCAATCAAAAAAAAAAGAATCAGGCTGTGAACAAAGTAAAATTGTCAGCAAGCTGTGACAAAGTGGATTGTAAAGGAATATTGCATATCCACTCATTAGTGTGTTTGCCAAATTACCTTGAAGATTAATTAAATATTACTAATTCTTTTTATTTGGAAAATTCAGGTTGTCCAAGATGTCTTTGCCTCATTAACACTCACATAACATACTTTCAGAACATTCTAGAAATTATTTTTTCATCAAGATTTTATACAACAAGGTGGCCCAGCACATAATTCAGTAGTTTTCAACTTCATCACAACTTTGACCATTTGACAGAAATTCAGCAGTCAATGTTGTAGGTTCAGAAATCAGATTGAGATGGACTGTAGAGCACATGGTACAAAAACCAAGGTGCTCTCTTCACATGTACTTTACAAGTGACCCTCTGCACCTCACCAGTTCCAGCCAAAACCACTGCAGAACCTCTGGGAAAGTGGGAAGGGTAACTGAGAAAGTTGGAAGGAAAGACAGCACTCTACCAGCGCAGAGTGGGAGCTACAGGATCAAACTATGGCACAAATCATCACCTTTATTCTTTACTTCAATCTGTTTTTAAAATTGGGCTCTACAGCGTGCTAATGCAAATATTTCCTGATCATACTTTGCCTTCAGCTCAGAAAAGCAGAGTCTTGAAAACACAGAATTTCTGCAGTCTCAAGCATTCCATCTCCTCTTCATCAGGGACTCCTCCCAGCCTCCAGCACTTACTCACTGATTTTCTGGAGTACTTCACAAGGGGATTGCCATGTGACCCGTTCCAGGTTGAGGAATCCTGTGCAGAACCACTCGGAGAGCATGTTCTTGAGAACTCCATTCATCTCCTGCCAACAGAACCGAGATGGAACCGGCTGCTGAATAAGCAAGGTACAACATGGAAATGTGAGTAAAGATAACCTTGACTGACTCCTTAGGGATCTGCTTGAGAAGATTAATCAGGAAATAGTCCAGGACTGAACCAAGGAAAATCCTTGAAGGGACTGTCTGTAGTGCAAGCAGGGACAGGGAAGAGAAGGCAAAACACTGTGGACAAAAAGCACACAATGGGGAGGTTTTGAGCAGATTTGACCACCATGCTGCAGTTACACAGTAGCCCAGAATTCAATACCATGGAAATACCTTTCAACAGGATGCAGACAGAATTTTTCTTCTCTAAAAACATGAAAATATTTGAGCAAGAAAAATAAAACCCAGCAGCATAAGACTACAGAACTGAAAAATCAAATCAACTTTGGAACAGTATGAGAGATGAAACCCAACTGTAATGTCAAACCCTTTCAGAAACATTCATTGTAATAGTGATTTTTATATACCACTTTCCAGCTGCCTGTATTATTAAAGATTTCCTGTCTAAATTTATTTGAATTTAACAAGTATTCTTGAACTCAGCACAGCATGATTATCCCTAAAAGAGATTCCAGAGCTCATTTTTCTTTCTTCCATTTGCCTTGTACACAAGACACAGTGTGAGACCAGCACCAACTTACCAACAGCCTTATCAGATGGGTTTGCCTGAAACTAACTTAATAACCATTTATTTCAAAACAAAACTCTTCATCTTCTATTCAAACCTTTATTAAATAGCTACTGCTGGACGTAAGAGAGAAAAATTAAGTTCCAATGTACTTTAGCTTACCACATTAAAGAAAAACAATTGGAAAAAATATATAAATCTAATCAGAAAATTTAAAATATTTTTCTTAAGTTCAGATGTAGTCTCAGGACTGTCATAGAAAGCAAAAATATTTCCTATTATAACCTAATCAAGATGAAAGTTGCAGAGGCACTTGTCAAAAGACACACATCAAAGGTTTCTGCTGGCCAAAATAACTGCTACAAGTAGTCCAAAACTGAATAAGAGGACAGGTTTATTTCTTAACATACTAGAAAAAACCAAACAATTTCAAATCCAGAAGAAACAGTTATTCATCTGCATAGAACAATTTGGTCCTCCATGACAATTTTTTTTCAATACCTTTTTACTAAACAAATAAATTCTGATTGGTATGTTTATTCTGACTTTAAGATACCTCCCTTGTGAATCCTTTCTGCACAGCTCTGAAGTTTTTCCATAATACCATGAATCACTTTAGTCAAATATCCTATGGTGGAGTGGAGGTCTCCAGGCACCCCAGGATTGTTTGGTTTGTTTTCTTTTGTAGGGGCACACTGTAAACCAGAAAAAGGAGCTGGATTTGTCAGATGTGGGGGCAGAGGAACAGGTTCTTACGTCTCTCTTGCCATCCATGTGCCTTTTGAGCAGCATTTCAGCTGCAGCGCAGCAGGCAGAGGGGGAACAGGATGGCAGAGCCAGTAACCAGGCTCACACAGCACATCCTGCATGGAAACAGAGTGGGAAGCACTCCAAACTGCTGCAGCTTTGCTCCTCTGAAGGTTCAGCAAGGGATGCCAATGGAACTGGAGCCTGTTTCCATTACAGCACTACTGTGCAGGCCCGGGGTGTGGCTGAAGCAACAGCTGTAACCGAACAAGGTGGAGCAGATGTGCTTTCAGTAATGATTTGGGGAGAAAGAAATATTGTTTATGGGGAATTACAACCCAACCAACCTGTCAGTTGTGAATAAGAAGGTTTTATAAAACAACAGTGCAGGAATTTGAAGGGCTCCAGGTGGAAGGGACCAGCCACCATCATCGAGTCCAACCCCAGCTGGGCCTGCAGCAACGGGACAGGGGGGAATGGCTTCAGATTGAAAGAGAGCAGGTTGAGATGGGATATGAGGAATGAATTGTTCCCTGTGAGGATGGGGAGGCCCTGGCACATGTTCCCCAGAGAGGCTGTGGTTTCCCCATCCCTGGCAGTGCCCAAGGCCAGCTTGGACAGCGCTTGGAGCAGCCTGGGACAGTGGGAGGTGTCCCTGCCCATGGTGTGGGGTGGAACTGGATGGGCTTTAAGGTCCCTTCAACCCAAACCTTTCCAGGATTCCATGATGCTGTGCTGACAAAACTTTTCAGTGCAGAAAGACATAGAAGTTTTCACTATCCAAAACTGTTTAATTCAAGTCACCTGAACAAGATTCTGACTTGTGTTTAATATTTCATTATACAGGACATTTCCAAAAAGCTTCAACAAGGACAGGCTCAAGTTTGGGTTCCTTATTTTTCAGATTTAGTGGCAGATTCTCTTATTTTGTAAATTTAATTCTTATTTTCATTTCAGAGGCCTTTTTAGTCATAAAAATTATATCTGCAAGACTTCATTAAAAAGAAAAGCAAGCACATTCATTATTCAGCATCCCAGTCCTAAATCTGAGCAACAAGACATACTCAGATTAGTATTTCAAATTACCAGCTATACTTCAATTTCTATTAGCCAAGTCTAATAAATTGTGGTTATTTTTTTCCTGTTCCGTGCTCTTGCTACGAGACAGCAAATTACAGCCTATTTAATCTTCATATCAAGTACCTATTTCTTGGGCAACAAATGGGAAAACTCTTATTAAAATCTCCAATTAATTATTTTTTATTAAGAAGAAATGCCTTGCTCATGAGGAAACTATTTCTCTTTCCCTCTTGAGCTACTAAATAAAATACCACTCACAAGAGTTGAGTTTTCCCATGGTTTTGGAATATTTGAAGTTTTCAACTTTTTACTTCATTTGGCACTTACAGATCTACTCTGATATTGCCAAATATTTGAAGGTGCCTGTGCTGGGCAGGTTGATTTAGTTTGGTTTTGGTGGGTCAATTTTTTTTCTGTTGGGTTTTTTTTTTTCCCCCACAAATTACCTTCAGAATCTACATAGAGAATATCTCTGGTAAGATAATGGATAAATATCCCCACCAGCAACACAAGGATTCAATAGTGACACAAATTATAGGTTTCTGATTTTTTATTGCTAATAGTAATTACTGCAGTGATAATGGCAGTGCTAAAATCTCTTCTGGCTCTTATTTATATTGGTTTATATTATGGGACATCTCATCCTTAAAATTAAAATCATTATTTCTTTCCCTTCCCCACCCCCATTTCTGCTCATTTGGTCAATGAGTAAATTGTGCTCAAGCACTTTCAAGTGACTTAATCACTGAAATATGACATTTTACTACAATCTATTGAACAAACACAAAATAGAAATCCTTCATCACCCAATATCTGAGCAGTCCAAGCTGCTTTTATGCTGATAGTGCTGAGGAAATAGAAAAATATTTCATATTTACAACACAGAAATGGGTACTACTGGTTTTAATAGGTCTTTCAAATTACAAACTAAATGGACTAAGGACTGTCTAAGAAATATTTTAGACAGTTTGAGCAAAACCAGAATCCCAGGAGGCCACATAATGCATTCTTAGCTCTCCACCAGCATCAAGGAGATCCATTTAATTTTATTCCCACATTTCCTTGTCAGCGCAGACACAAATATACAGAAGTTATAAAACTCTTGTTGCACATTTGTCTTTATGTTAGAACTGAAATCAACTCTGCACTAATGAAATGGCTACACAGGACTTTTGATAGGCAAATACCAAACACTTTTTATAGAAAAACTTTTAACAATGATGGTGCTTTTTTTTCCAGAAGATCAACACAAGACCAAGATCACAAATACACTCCAACTACTGCTTAATTATGGAAGCAGCTTTGTAGATAAATCAATTTGACAAAAATGCTCCCTTTTTCATTATCTTTTGCCAGCAACTTGAACTTTTCACTGACTTTTTCTAAATCATATGTAAAGATGAAGAATATTTTAAAAGCAATCGTTGGATGATTTGCTACCTGAGATCATAATGTTGTGAATTTTTCACCAGAGTCATATTTCAAGGGTTGGAATATAAGTAAGCAAGCAAAATGTAACAAATCTCAAGAGGAAAATGCTGGCACAGAAAAAGTAAAGTGTTGCAGGTGAGAGGGTTCTGAACAGCAAGAGGAAGAATTGCACCCATGAAACAGATTTTCAGCAAATTTCCCTCTGTGAATTGCAAGAGCTCATCAGAAATGATAAGGACAGTGGAAAATCAGTGGCCTGTGGAAAAAAAGAACATGAGAGAGGACAAAAATTGAAATAGCATAATAAAAAAATAATCAAGCCCAGCTTTGCTGTAAAATAACTTTTAAAACAGTGTATTATATGCCAGCAGTTCGCAGTGCCACTCTGGAAAGCCCACTGGCCACTTACCAGGGGCCACTTCCTTCCCAAGTGTCAGCACAGGCAGCTCTCACTGCTGCCATGGCCTGGGGAAGCGGTTTACTCGGGTCTCTCCAGAGAATCATGGAATCATTTATGTTGGAAAAGACATCTGGGATCATTGAGTCCGATCTCTGACCCATCACCACCTTGTCAACCAGACCATGTCACCAAGTGCCATAAGGAGCGGTTTCTTGATCACCTCCAAGGATGGGGACTCCACCACCTCTCTGGGTCTGTTCCAATGATTAATCACCCTTTAATGCAAATGTATTCTTACTGCTGTCCACCCTGAGCCTGCCCTGACCCAGCCTGAGGCCATTCCCTCTCCTCCTGTCCCTGTTCCTGGGAGCAGAGCCCGACCCCCCAGCTGTCCCCTCCTGTCAGGGAGTTGTGCAGAGCCAGAAATTCCCCCTGAGCCTCCTTTTCTCCAGGCTGAGCCCCTTTCCCAACTCTCTCAGCCGCTCTTCATCGGACTTGTCCTTTAGACCCTTCCCTTTCCCTGAACCCACTCCAGCACTTCTATGTCCTTCCTGAACTGAGGGACCCATAAAGACCCCAGCAGTGACCTGGATCCCAGCCTAACGTGGCTGCACCAAGAGCAGTAAAACCCCAAACCACATCCCCCGACTGTCCCTTAGAGCCACCCAGGCCAGCCCTCACCTTAACGTGGGGCCCATCCACCGCTTTGCTGGCCAGCCCCTCCATCAGGTCGGCCCTGAGCTCCACGAGGAAGCGCAGCCCGCCCTCCAGCCGGCCCAGGTGAGCGAAGAGCCCGCGGTACTGGGGGTTCAGGTAGTAACGGAGCCGGTCCTCGGCCTGCAGCAGCGCCCCGGGCTCCCTGCGCTGCTCGCGGGCCTGCAGCACCTTGGCGGCGGCCTCGGCCACCCGCCCGTGCTCCACGCCGAAGTCTCGGGCCAGGCGGGTGAGGAGCTCGGCGCGGGGCGGCCCGGGCTGCAGCGCGCGGTAGAACCGCACGAACTCCGCGCCGCGCAGCTCGGCGGGCGGCGGCGCCTTCTCCTTGGTCTCGTAGGGCGGCAGCGGCGGCACGGAGCGGCGCAGCAGCTCCTCCATGCCCGGGGAAGCGCCCGAGGAGAAGCGGCGCGGGCCCGGCGCGGCCCAGAGCAACGGGCGGGGGCCCAGGCGCGGGCACAGCCGCCTCATCCCGCACACCGCCGCAGGCCGCGGCCCCGCCCGCCGCGCCGCTCCGCGAGCGCTGATTGGTTGCGGCCGAAGACTGACAGCGCGCTCCGCCAATGAAAAGTGAGGATAGCAGGGGGTGTGTGAGGGGTGTGTCAGCCGCCATGTTGAGCGTGCCGCTCAGCGGTCGCTGCCCCTCCTCACGGCCCGGAGCTCTCCCGGCACCGCCCTGCCCTCGAAATGCACCGTGCTGCACTTTGGAACCGCGGGGACACATCGGACACAGTGCCAGGCTGCGCCAGGGGACGGCCGGGTTCGACGCTAGGGGGAATTTCCTCACAGAAAGGGTGGCCAGACATCGGGCAGCCCAGGGAGGCGGTGGAGTCACCTCCCTGGAAGTGGCGCTTGGTTGAGAAGTTGATGTTCTGCACAAATTGAACTTGATGATCTCAGAGGTCTTTTCTAACCTAGTTGCTTTTGTGATTCCGTGAATCATCAAGAAGAGACCTTTAGGATCATCCAGTCCAAGTGTTCATCCAGCGCTGCCACTGTAACCCTGAACCACAGCAACAAATGCCAGATCCGGACACCTGAGCATCTCCAGGGATGGTGACTCCAGCACCTCCTGGGCAGCCTGTCCCAGTGCCTGACCTCCCAACCAGTGAATAATTTTTTTCCAAATACCTGATTTGAATCTCCCCTGTCTCACTTTACGTCCTTACTCTGTCCTCTGTGTCTTTCTCCCCTGTGGCTCCTGCTGGGCTGTGCTGGGTTTGTGGAACATCACTGAGCACCCAGGCTTGCACAACGCTGAAATAAAGAATTCATGTGTGTCTCAAATGTGGCATTACTGGCTTGGTGCACGCCAGGGAACAAATCTGATTTCCTGGGCAGCTTCCCCATGTCCTGAGGAGGCTGTGGCTCCTGGAATTCTGCTGATACTTTCAGGGACAGGAATCACAGCCCCAGGGAGTCCAGGCCAGCCCTGCAGCTGTTTTTGCTCTGAAACAACTGCAGGAAACAACACAAATTTGGTTGTGCAATTTTGAGGTCACAGACCTGAGCATGGCCTGTTCTTTAGGCCCTGTAGCAAAAAAACTCATCATGAGCCCAAAGTCCTCTCAAGTGTGTCAGGACCTTTCGTGAATGAAGTTCAACATCTCCACCCTGCTCCCATCAGGCTTGCGAAGGTAACACTCCTCTGGACATTCAGGATTTGCCTCCTTTAGACATTAAACCAGCAAAACACATGGGTCATGTTGATGCCAGTGAGATCAGAATTGAGCAGCAATTGTCCTTAAAAGCACAGGGAACTGTGATTCTCAATGTTTGAAATAAGAATTGGGGAGAGAATCAAGCCCCCTTTGTCAGTGAAGAGACATAAAGAGAACACTGCCTAGTTACAAATTTTAGAGGAATATGCTAGAGATTCCTAAGGAATTTTGTCCCAAAAGAGAAAAAACTGTGAGCAGTATAGTCCTAGGAAACTGAGGGTTATATGATAAACTATTATACCCTTAAGGGAGTGAAAACATGACTCAGAAACATTAAAATACATAAAAAAGACTATTTTAAAACATTTGAATCTCACTGGTAATGAATTAAGCTCCAGAAATTCCCTTCCCACCTTTAGAACTTAATTTTCAGCTAAATAAAAAACCTTCAAAGTTGTTTGGTCAGTCTTTCTCCTTCACCTCCCCAGGAAAGGGGCTGCCAAAAGAGCCTCTGTCTATGTCAGATTCCCAGGGTAATGCCTTTGGAGACAGAGGAGTAGGTAAAAACTTCCACCAAAAATCATCATGATATTTCTATATGCACCCTTTATAGCAATTCTGCAGTTTTAAATAGGCATCCATTAGACAAGTACAACTTTTTCCATGTGAAAACTAAAATAAAACGGTTTTGGCCATGCTTCATAAAAAGAGGTGGATAGACTATTTCTTTTAGCTAAGTAGAGCTAGAAAATGAATTTTTCTTTCTGTATGTTTAATAATGATCTTAAATCTGCCGTGTTTGTTCGATGTATGATTCTACAATAAACTTCTTCACAATCTGATGCAGATTTGGTTGACATAGGCCCTAGAATTGTGCTAAAATGAGTCTAGTTAATCTTCCTATTCATTGAAATCCTTATGGACCCGCCCAGTTTCTGATTCAGAAATTCAAGAAGCCTGAGATAGAGATGTTAGCACAAGGGGAGAGTGGTGATGGACGATGAAGGCTCCAACCTGCCTGCAAATGGTCAGCATTTCTCAGGAGCAATTCCCTTTTAGAACCCTCTGTAGAAATTCTTCTGTTCTTTCCATTTTGACAGCACTCTCAGATTGTCCTTGGCTGGGATTCCTGCAAGAACAGAGCTCTCTTGCATGACCTACAGCCATAAAAAGCAGCTACAAGTGTTGTTCATCCCCAGAAACCTCTGTGGTGCAGCTTGTAAGACTTTGTCAAGTAAGACATTTCTTTTGAAACCTTCTACTGCTTCTTTTTTTATTTATTTTTTTTTTCCCCTAGGGAAAACTTACTGTCTGCTTCAGCTGCTGCTCGGGAAATGAAAACACATCTCTGCCTGTCAGGACCTGAGGGCACCACGAGGCATCAGTGGCCCTGCCCTGCCTCACCTGGGACCTTCTCCATGGGTTCAGGAGCCCCATTTCAGCTCAGCCTGAGGGTTTGAGACCTTTCTGCACAGGGCTGCAGAGTTCTCTCGTCCCAAATTCCAGCCCCTCTTCCCTGGATCTGCCTTGCCACTGTGGATGTTTATTCTTGAAAACGCTTATTACTGAAAACTGAATGTTATTGTTAGAAAACTGGAGATTGAAAGAGCCTAATTGCACTTCAGTAATTGTAAAATTTTGTCTCTGAGCAAAAAGAAAAGCTAATAAAAGATAGAAAGTCAATTTGATCCAAGTCAATCTGATCCTCTTCCTTTTTTTTTTTTTCTCTTTAATCTGTTCAAATGTTAGGTAAAAATAAAATACATGCCCTGGATTCTGTGCTCAATAATTCCACTATAGCAAGGACAAACTGATTTATGATGGGAATGAAGGTAGTCCTGTGTCTTGGGGTTTGTTTTGTTTCTTTTCTGTATTTGCTCTTACATGCAGAGTGCCACATAAATGTATTTAGGACAGGAGTCTGACTGAGAAACTGACTGTGCTGTTATTCAAGAGAATAGCAGAGCTTCAGCTCACTTCAAAAGAAACAAGATGGAGCCAATGATTTCCAATAAATCTGTGTTTGTGCCTGCAAAGTGTTCATCCATGAGAGTTTTGTCAAGACACATCACTCCCCACCTATCCTTAAAGGTGGCTTATTCTTGTAATAACACGGTTTATACACAAATTTCTTTTTGACTTCTCAAAATAAAGATTTTTTTTTTTTAAATCTACTAGAAAATGTTAAAAATATCTGTGTGATCAACTAAAAACTGTCCTTTCCAGGCTGACAAGAGGAACTAACAACTCTTCCTCTATTTTCCTTTCACCACAATGCTTGCAGTGGGAGAGCAGAGTGGGAAGCTGCTCTGAACACATTTGGTAATAGCTCGGAACAGAGTTTGTAAAATTACTTTAAATGAGCAAGTATCCCATTTTGAAGAGTTCATAAATCTCATAAGATACTGGAAAAAGCAAACTTGCTGTAGTTACTGAGTAAAAAGCAGGATCTTTTCAGCATTTTGCACTTCTCTTCAATTATTCAGCCCCTCCAAACAGGCAGCTCTGAGGGGGTTTTGTTCCAGCTCACCAAGCTGGGTGTTTAAAATGTGACAGCAACATTCCACTGTCAGAGCTGCAGCCAGTGTTTAGCTTTAATCTTAATTTTAGATAAATACAACCTTGTTTTGTGGAATTACCTGGCTTTAAGCACAGGAGAGCCTACAGGATCAGCTCTGTGCTCACAGAGTAACACTATAGTTACACTTGTATGGATTTGGGTATCTGAGTACCAAACTAAACTCCCTTCCAGGCTGCAGAAACAGGAAGCAGAAGGCTGGCTGTAAGAGTGGGAAGTTGTCTCCCTGTTCTCCAGCTTGCAGTAAAAGTCAGATTTTTAAACACCCTGGAACAGAGAGTGAGGAGGAAGAGGAGCAGAGGACACCAAGAAGAGGAAGCTGCAGGATTCAAATATGGAGGGGATCTCACTGAGGCTGATGAGGAATTCAACAAAACATTTGGGGAAGGACGTAACTTCTCATCTGTTGTGGGGCTGAACTCCCTGGGGCTGTGCCTCAGACTGTGAATAACACAGAACCCCACAAAACTTTCCACTTTTCATTGCTCTCTTTTTTACCTTCTCCATCATAAAGGGGTGGATGAATAGCTCGTCACAGCACGGGGCAGTGCTTAGGGAAGTGACTGAGCTGAAGCAGGACAATCCAGGTGTTTTATTGAAGTCAAAGCCTGATTTCATCTAATTACATCACAAGTTAGATTGTTGGATTGTTCAGGAGTGACCTTGGCACTGCACTGGATAACCAATCTCTCTGTGCTCAGAGGAGTTTTGCAGCCCACTCCAACTCAACTCCTGGCAAAGGAGGAGGAGTTCAGGTTTCAACTTGCTTATTTACTGGGTAAATGTTTCTTTTACCATTAGTGTTTAAGCCTACAGGGATGAGTATAGGCTGCCTGTTATAATCCTATGCAAATTTATTTACTCTCCTGTATGCTAAAAGCATTCATTAGTTTTAATAAACACAAAGATTGGGAAACTGAGAGCTGTAATAATTGCTTTACACAGCATGCAACTTAATAATCAGGAAACAAACTCCTTTAAAGTCTCTTGTGTTTATACTACTGGCAATGAAAGTACTGCTTTTACACTGTTGTCTTCAACAGACCTGATTTTTAGTGTTGCTGGAGTTTCCTCGAGGCAATTACTTTGGAAAATTATCTGTTGTGGTGCCTGGACTCAGTTTAATTGCTGAACACTGCCTTGCTTTGTGACATGGTGTTATTTCATAAAGTTACCAGTGGCCTTAGCAGATGTGTAACGCTGCAGCTGAGGCACTGAAGTGTTTACAGTGTTCAGTTTGTGTGTAAATCCAGGAATACAGAAATTGCAAGGATGTCAGGATTTATGATAGCAACCTATTAATCTGTCACCAGCTCTAAAGGCCTCTAAAAGCTCAATTACCACTGAGGCGTCTCCACGTTGTTCCCACAGTTCTGCAGGAGTGAATCACAGTCAGGAAAGTTGATGCTTATTTTGGTCATTTCTATTGTCTCTGTGCATTTCCTACACCCTCTTTGTTTTGTTTCTTAACATTTCTACAAGTGTGGAATTAGAAAAAAACCCAAAAAACAGCACATTAAATCAATGCTCTGTCAGCCAGTTAATCTAACCTTTTAAAATGATGTTTGCAGAGCAGCTGTTCCTGGTGAATGGGAAATCCATTCAGCTGATCTCTCTGGGTTTATTTCTACAGTCAGTGGTAGGAAAGAGGTTCTTGCAGAAGGTCACTAAATGTGTTCCTCTCTCCCCACAGACTGTAGGAAGGCTCTGCTGTCTCAGTCAGTGCTCCCCAAGCAAACCAGCCAGCCTTTATTCCCTTACAACTTCAGATCATGGCAGGAAATTCTTATAAAATCCATAATTATCATGGACAGGACACAGTCAGGGCTCCTGCAGGGCGGGCAGAGCTTTCCCTGAGCTCCAGAGGAGGAACCTGGCACAGCTGAGCTGGAGCAGCACTGGAGGTGTGCACCCATCAGCCAGGGCCCAGGTAATCATTTCCAAATCTTTCCATCTTTCTCCATCAGGAGATTTGTTCTCCCTGCCAGCCAGGATCTCATGTGCCAGCCTCCAAGAGCTGGGAGGAATTTGCTGTCAGCCTGGAGCTGGTTTGTGTCCATTCAGGGCAGCAGATTCCTGGGGCTCATCCCCACTTTCCAGGGTGCCCTTGAGCCCTGCGCTCTGAGATCCACAGGCAGCAGAATTTAGGAGCAGCGTGGCATCCAGCAGCACTGGCATGTGGGGAAAGAGGGAATATTTTCTCAATTTTCAATTATTATTTTTCCAATTTTAAATTAAGGAGGAATATTTTCTGGATTTTCAATTAAGAAGGAATATTTTCTGAATTATAAATTAACATCTATGGAAGTGCTGCTCTGCCATTGCTTAGACATCTAAATACTGCTGGAGTAGAGTTCATTGCTTTTATTTAAGCTTTTATTGATTATTGACCCCAAAGATATTACCCACAGACTGGAACACAAGAATCTCTACTGTGCAGATTTATATTTCATTTGATGTGATAGTAAATACAGTTATATCAGAGGGGAGAAGCATCTTCAGGAGACTTTTCTGATCCTGCAGATGGCTTTCTGCAAATACTGTGCTGGTGTCTGGTGAAATCTCTGAAGGATGGGGTAAAATAAGTGAGGGCCACAACCTCAATTTACGGCGCACAAAATCAGAAATGGAAAGGGTTTTTGGGAAGGCACTGATTTTATGAGTCCTGGTGTGTGTGTCTCTTGTAATTAGGTGTGTAAATCCCTGAGGATGTGCAGTGGTGCTGAGGAGGTGCAGTGGTCCTGCCCTTCCTTTTTCCAGGGGTCAGAGGTTGGGGCTGATGGGTTTTGGGGTTTCTCTGCAGTCCCAGTGCAGGATTTTAACTTTTCAGCTTTCCAGAGGGCAGTGCTGCACGTGTCCCTGCTGAGGCCATGGTAACAGGTATTTCCCTGGATAACCCAGCCATCTCTTCCTGCCTATGGAATATTTACACCACCTTTGATGTGTGTGGATCAATGTGCCCATATGCTCTGGTTAGGAGTGATTTATGGGATAGGAACTGCAGGCTGATCCACTGAAATAATCTTGTTTTACATACTAATTGCTGTACTATTTGATGTTTCCTTCAAAGCAGAAGCTTTTATCAGCAGTTTAGGTTGAGTTTGGATGGATTAGCAAAGATTAGAATGGAAGTTGGAAGAAAATATGAAGTGTAATACATTGTATAATGTTCCTTCAGGACAAGAAAACACTTCAAAGATTAAGTAGCAGAATAAAAATAAATTTTATGATCTTTTTAAAATTAATAGAATTGTACTTTTTAGCTTCAAAATACCCAGTTAGCCAATGTCTACATTATAGATGGGGTTGTAGGGAGAACTGCTGATTCTGGTACCTGCCTGATATTCTGTCTGGGATCAGCACAGGGAAATTTGAGCCCCTCGTGTTTCTGGAATTGCTGAAGCTCTCTGGAAATGTCCTTCAGAGCGTGCAATTATTTGTGTGACACAAAGGAAGGAGGAAGGCTCGGTGCTGCCATTCTCTCCTGGATGTTTTGTTGCTGCTTATTGGAAGTGTTTGTTAGATCCTGCTCTGCTCCCCTCTCCTCGGCTGTGAATTCATCACCTG
Source organism: Pseudopodoces humilis (assembly GCF_049639895.1). NCBI lineage: Eukaryota > Metazoa > Chordata > Aves > Passeriformes > Paridae > Pseudopodoces > Pseudopodoces humilis. The sequence goes on along the minus strand of NC_142213.1, from coordinate 3,508,024 downwards.
CAATTGAACAGCAATTTATTCCTGTGTTTCCTCATGGATGCTGAGGAGGGATATGTGGGAGCAGACAAATTCACTTACTGTCACCTGCCTGGGTCAGCTGTGCCACTGAACATGTGTGGGCACTAACTTCCTTTTTTTCTAAATGCAGAACTTGCTCTGTGTACAGACTTCCTCCTTTGACTACTGCTGTGCTCTCCTTAATGAAATATTTATTTGAAACCCCTTTCCCATTTGATTTTTTTGCTTGCATCCTAACAAGACGTGACAGGGGGATAGCAGACTGCTAAAGCATGGAGACCTGTAAATAAAGGAACTGTTCCATCTTATTAAATTTGTGAGGGGAAAAAAAACCAGAGGGAGACCTGTTTCGTATGCTATTAGATTATTTCCTCACAGTCACAGGTATTTTGGTGACACTGGCTCAGATTTAGTGGCTTTTTAATGTATCAAACTTAATTTCCGCACTGCAGCTCTGTCAGTCATGAACTAAAGTTTTCTCCTTTGCTTTTTAATTATTCCACAGATTAATATATTGAAAATGGGCTCATTTCTATGCCTCAAATTAAGCTAGCTCTGTTTCAGCTTTTTCTCAATTACTCCTGTAATTAAGACCCATTAACCCATGGCAGAGAGTAAAATAAGAAAGTAGAAACAAAAATTAAAAAGCGGTGGGGGGAGACAAGCCCTTATTTGGCTTCCTTAATCATAAATTGCTTAAAATTCTTTCTGGAGCAGCCACTAGAAGGGAATTTATTAAGGAACTTGACATCCTCTCTGTAGTTTTGAGAAGAACATAAAGTTTTCAGACAATAGGCCCATCAGGGATCCCAGTTGTAAACAGTCTGGATGTACCCACTTAATTACATAAAACCTGGCATGGTGCTCTGGGGGGGAATTAAAAACTGCTAAACCTGCATCCCACACTGGAAGTGGGATATTTAATCAAGTCAAAAGCTTCATTGCACCCTCTAGCCAGTCAAGTGAAATCTAGGCTGTTAAATATTTTATTGGTGTTGGTGTTCACTCCTGCCACAGATCCTGGGAAGAGCAGCAGGAGGGTTTCTGTCTCTGGGGGAGGGTGGGACTCTGCTGGGTGATTTTCCTTGGCACTTAGGGTGGTTTCTATGGAAAGTGGCTGAAATGTGTGAAGATGGTCTGGATGCTGCGCAGGAAAGAGCAATTCTTAAATGTGCACCGTTTTTTATTCTTTTTATGCTACATTAACTGCATTAATGTAAAAAAATGAGGGCATTGTAGTAAGTCACTGACACACAGCCTATTTTTGTTCGAGCCCAAGGACACAGCTAAAAAAAAAAGAAAGAGAGAAAAAACCATGGGTTTTGCTTCAAAGCAAGCTCATACAACTGAAAAATACAGGGTTCCTCCTATGATGCTTGTGAAAGCAGCTGCATTATTTATTTTTTAAATTTTTTTGGACCACTTTTAGCACTCTTTCAGTGCTTTGTTTAGCAAGCTTGGACACCACGTAAGTTTGTGCTGCATTTCAGGTCAACACAGCTCTTTATTTGCTATAAATTATTTGTGAGGTCTTCAGTGGTTTATGACGCCTGCACTCGAGGGCCACCATAAAAGCAGTTATGCACACAGGATGTCAAAAATACATTTTTCATGCTTTTGAGACCTCCTAGGCTATTTCTTAGGGATTATTGCATGCCTGTGTGCTGCAAAGTTAAATGATAGCCCTCTTCCGGCACTGTTTATCTCAAAATGCACTGAATTCAGGTCGAGACCTTTCCAGATATTAATGATCATTACCAAGTGTCGTTGTCCTCGGCAGCTCAGCACAGATAAGCTTTAAATGGAAAATGAATGGCTCTTTTGTAGGCAGAGACCTTATCTGCAGCAGCTTGCAGGGTGGCACACAGAGATTCCCAGTGGCTTCCCCAGTTTGGCTGCCATCGACCCCAGGTGACAGCAGAGCTTCAGGAATCCCGGTTATTGAAAGTCCCTTTGGACTGTGGGCACCCCAGGGCACCCCTAAATCCCAGCTCAGCCTTTCCCTCCCTGCCTGAGCCCTGTCCCCACCCCAGGGCCAACAACTGGTGCAGGATGTGTCCACACTCAGGTAATCGCTAGAGCAGGGGTCAGTTTGCTTCCTGAAGGTGTCAATAACATTTTATCTTCCTCTCATCTGGTGCCTTTTGGAATCTCCACCTTCCTCCAAGACTCTGCGATAGTGATGTGTCCAATGGCGCTCTTTAGGTGTGTTTGTAACCTGTTTGAACCTCAAACAGCCTCTTGTGTCTTGTGTTCTACAGAATACAAACACTAATAGAGGAGAGGAAAAAAGACTAATTACCTCATCTGGAAAATTATGAATTCCACACTAAGTATCCCTCTGACTTTTCACCTTTCAGGGATGAATTGTTCCACTTTCAGGGATGAATTGTTCCAGTATTTGCCCCTGGTGCATATCCACATTAAAAGTGTGGCCAAGTCACATCACTGCAAAAATATTGGAGTTTGCAGTCCAAAAGGTATCTGAATCTCTCAGCCCCCAAAACTTTAAACTTTAGCATCTTAATGTGTGATTATTGGCTCCAATGTAACTTTGTATTTGTTAATACCGGAATTTTAAAACTAGATTGCACTTCTTTATGCTGTTATCAAAAGTGAACAACAGCTGGTTGAAACAGAAAATAGTTTTTATTTCAAGAGCAGAAAGATCAGGTTTACTATGATAGAGGGGCTTGTATCAGCAGATGTGAGAAGAAAGTAACACTTGGCAGGAAGGGACAGGGAGGGAGTGATGCTGAGGTCAATAAATTTTTCAGTCATAAACTCTCAGGGGCAGCCAGAAGAGCAATTTTGGTGCTGGCTCTGCCGTGTTCCCTTGAGATGCTGTTGCTCAAGATTTTAAAATACTTTCAGGTAGAATCTGAAACCAGAAATCAGAAATAGAAACTGAAATCAGAAGATTTCAGTGCTGTGTCCAATTATTCCCAAGGGCTTGTACAGAAAAGCACAGGGTTAAATAAATAAAATAAATAAATAGAACAGCTTCTAAATAAAAGCTGTATTAATTTAGGGACTGGGGAGCTCTTACTCAGTCACTGTGGCAGTTTTAAGACCTTTTGGTGCAGTTTTTGTGAAGCCTGATGATTGAAGCTCTTCCCCTTGCAGATGTTTGTATCGTGTCCCTCAGTGAACTCTCCCAGCTGTGCTCAGAGTGCCCTGCCAGGGATAAACCACCCGTGAATTTTGAGAACAGATACCCAAATAGAGCCAAACTGTGAGGATGAGGTGTGGCTATGAGAGGATTCTTTCATGAAAGGACAGAAGCTGGAATCTCTGGCAGTCCTGAGTGCTGACCAAACTCCTTGGTCCATGATCCATAACCCACGTGTGCAGGGAATTTGGGGTTGGTTTTCAGGTATTTAGTGCAGCTTTCTTAGTTAGAAACAAACAATATCCGAGCAGAAGATGATCACCTTAAAGCCATGAAAATTCCTGCAGACACCTGTGTGGGAATGGGCATTAACCCCGCTGATAGGTTCTGTAATCCTTCGGAACAGGATTTTCTCTGCCCATGCGAATTTAATGATTTCACTGCTGTGGGTCACTGTGATTCTCCTGTGTTCATTTGTGCAGAGAAATCAGCTCCTGATAAGCAGGTTTGTATCTTTTGTAAGCAACCAAACGGGCTGAACTGGGGGTTTCCTGCAAAAATGTCATTTTGATCTATGAATCTTCTCTGTAATGAGAGCAGAAAATAAAGGCACCACAAGAAAGAAACTAATGAAAACAAAATCCAGCTGTAATGAGACCAGTAGGAAGAACAGGCTTTAGATAATTCTGCCTTCAAAAAGCTGACAGTTTAATTAGAATTCTTATTGGGAATTCTAGGTAATATAGCTTTGCATTTAATAGGAATATTTTGCAAAACAAGTGTGTGGCTGTGTTTCAAAACATAAATTAATTGGTTGCTGGCTAGAAAAATGACTGAGATGAGTGGGTGTTTGAGCCATCCTCCTGCACCATTTGGTGTCCTGCCATGCTGCAGGTGCTCACTTTGCATGGGCAGTTTGGCAAAATTGAGCTATTTCAATGTTTTCTTACTTCTAGTGGAGTCTAGAGCCTTATGTCACGAAAGGAAGGAAATAAAATATGAAAAAGAGATAATTAGCTTTTTCATTCTTATTGACACAAATCAAAGGTGTACACACTGTCTTAAATTTTAATCAGAGTGGGGTGAGTTCCAGGTAGGATTCATTCGGAATGAAAAAATGCAAACCTTTCTGCAAGAAAATATTGATATTTTCCCTTGAAACCTCACAGACAGTAGTGTCTGAGCTTATCTTTGCAAAGCCCATGCAAAGCCTGGTGTCTGTCCTGCCTATCTCTTGCGTGTTGTGGTGCTTCAGAATTCCTGCCAATCTTTATTTTACACCAGCACGAGTGGGTGAGAATTAATCCAGCTTTACAGCCGGGCTGAAAGAACAGAGGCAAAGTGATTTGCTCAAGCTCATTCAGAAGATTATTGGCAGAGCCAGGATTAAAACTTACTTTTTAAATCCCAAAAGAGGAGCGTTTTTAAGAGGTCTGGAAGTGTGGATGTGGGGGTATCTCTCATGAATTGTAGCAAAATTGAAACACTTTCTTTAAAGCTTGTCTTGTCCACAGCAAACCACGTGGGCACACAAGGAAAGAAATGGCTTTTTTTGTTCACTTTTGGCTTTCTTCTTTAAATTGTGGTGCTTCAAATCAGCTGCTAGGGTCAAACCCTTCGAAGCCTCTTTTCTTACACCCCCTCTTTGGAATTCATATTTGCATAAAAGGGGAATGCAAAACCACGAGCCTGCCTCATAATTCATAGTGTGCTTTATTTTTAACCTTCCCCTAAATTGCTGCTGTGAGAAGATTAGAGTCAATGTGGAAATCTGAGGGGTTTAAGAAATGGCCCTCTATAAATCTGCTTTGATAATTTCAGCTGGCTCTCTGCCAAATACGATTTGATTCTGCTGGTGAGCTGTTCCCCCAAAAAAACCCCGAGTAGTCCCAAAAAACACCCACCCCCTTCGAGGGATGCCTGTCATTAGTGAGATGATTATTGTTGTTGAGCTGCAGGGCTGAAATCCCAGTGCTTCTCTGGGTGGCTCCTGCAGGGCTTGGTTCCCATTGATCCAGTGAAACACAGTGAAGGATCAGGAGGCTGAAGGAGGGGAGAGGGTTGATTAACACTTGGTGTTGCTGGTTTGCCTCTGTTTCCCTGTGCAGGAACAAGAGTTTGTGTTCTGGTTCAGAGTTCAAGCAAACCTCGTGATAAAAAAGGAGCATAAAAGCTAAAAAGGGTGTAGAGATGATAAACAGCTGGGCCTGCCAAATGTCTATGGAGTATCTGTGAGAGCATTAACAGTGCAACAGTGCTTGGGCTGCTTTGTTTTAAATTTTTATTTGGCTTATTTCATCCTAAAACCACATTTGAGGTTCCAGCTTTAAAGTGTTTTGTAATGAACACTTCTTGAGCAAACCTTTAGGGCAGAGGTCTTTTTAGGTTTGTTTAAAAGCTTCAAACCAGGCTCCTTCTCACCCTCCACTCTTTATTCTTGTGAACTCCAAGATGCACTTTGGTCCTTCCTTGCACAAAGAGCTCTGGAGCCCAGTTCTTTCATCATGATGCTGAAAGTTCCAATTTTATGTTGTGCTACCAAGGGAATTCCTTGCTTTTCTGCTCCCCTGTGCCACAGAATTCCCCTTCTTAGGAAAACCAGAAGCAACATAAATAGTTCCAAGTATCACCAAGAAATCAAACGAGCAGATGACAACTCTTGTGGCTCAGGAATTCCAGTGCTGTCAAACTTTTGAGAACATGTGGCTGTTTCCAGGAGTAGAAACTCTTGGTAGCATTAAGTGCCTTGAGATTGTTCTTGCATGTTGGAGCAGGGTGCAGCCAAGACATTAAAGCATCTATTTATTCATGGCATCTGTAAATCACCTCCTCTCAATCTGTAAATTACCCTCAGGCTATGCAGTAGCTCATGGAAAGTCCAGGAAGAATAAATATTTCTGTTCAAGCAAAGAAAGAGCTGCATTAAATACCTGTTTGTTAATTCCTGGGGTGGAATACTTAGGACTTTTGATAAAGAGAACTCCAGGAAGAACTATTCATCTTCAAAGTGATCTTTTGGTGATAATTTTTTGTCTATAGAAACTCTACTAGTTTGCAAATATAATAACGTCAGCAAAGCTTGATGGTGTCAGTAATTTCCTGGGGATTCCACAGCAACTATTTAATTAAAGGGGAGGTGATTTGAAGATTTGGTATGAAAATACAGGAGGGCAGAGTGAGCTGAATCTGTAAATTTTTTGAGCAATCAGCTTTTTCAAGTTGCTGAACTTGAGCAAAGGGCTTATTAGAGCACATCTGGCATCACATCTCTGTCTATAAGTGTTTGTCTGCTTCCTGATCTTTTATTAAAGCAGCGGCTTGAGCCTTAGCCAGAGTCCAGCTGGGCTGGGATGGGGACAGAGCTCTGCCTGTGGAATTCTGTGTGGGATATTCTGGCTGTTCTCTTCTGAAAGCACTTCATGAACCACCACAGGTTCAAGGAGTTACACAAATCACACAGATATGGACAGCACTCGTGACATTTAACCATGCTGATGGCTATGGATGCTCATATTAAGCTCAAGCCCCAGTGAAAATCCCTCTGGGGCAGACCTGAAGCAGGTGGGACTTGCACCTTGCATGGCAGAACTTTGGAGCTCTGGAGCTTGGATGAGCTGTGCTCCAATTTTTCAGCTGCTCATGAGCTGCAGAAATGTTTTCTTAGCAGGGGGTTTATTTCCTAAGAGGTCTGGGAACAAAACCAAACTGAGGAGCCAACAGTAAAGCTTAAACCTCAACAAGTCTTTAACTGTATCAGGAGTCTGGTTTCCACTTGGGATGGAAACACTCCTTAGGCAAATTATGGACAAAAAGTGAGAAAATAAGTGCAGTAAAATGGCATTTATTGGCCAGCATGCTTATGCCATATTTATTGAATTTATAGAATCCTAGAATCCCAGACTGGCTTGGGTTGGAAGGGACATTAAACTCATCCAGTTCCACCTCCTGCCATGGCAGGGACACCTCTCACCATCCCTGGTTGCTCCAAGCCCCGTCCAGCCCAGCCTGGGGCACTTCCAGGGTAAATTCCCTGGGCTTAAATATTTTCTCATAAGCCTTAATTTCCTCATCTCTCTGAGAGAAACACAGCCTTTCTGTCCTTGTAACTCTGTGACATGCATTAAAAACTTTTGCTGGGTTCTTCCAAACTGCGATGGAGAATTTAACAAAAGAGAAAAGGAGAAAAGATGAAAAAAAACATTACTAAAAAGAAAAAAAAAATGTTCTTAAATCAGAGACCTGTCAATAGCATCATGCAAACTAAATTTAACAGCTAATTTACTGGTGACAGAAATATAATCCATATAATTTATGCATCTAATATAATCTGTCATTTGTGTTTAAGGAGGAGAGCAAGGCAGCATCTAATAAAATGTAGAAGAAAAATGAGTTTGTGAGGTGAGTGACAGAAATGTTCATTACCTCAGTTCTTTCCTGCAGTGTTCCTCTCTTTTAAGGCAGGAATCTTAAGAATTTGATCCTTATGAAGTAGAAAATTACTACTTGAAAGGACATTTTTTTCTTCCCCTTTCTTGTCAAAACCTAAAATTGTTCCAGTTCAAAACCAATCAAAGAAGAAACAGCAGATTCTGACTTCATCCCTGTCCAAAGAGAGCAAAGAGAAAAGAGGCCAAGGGCTCTTTCAGAGATGAAAGCACAAGTTAATTTGAAATCACCATCAGTTATTCAGACTGTGCAGGTGACTGAAAGAGGTTTGGATGTTCTGAGCCTGTGCTGGGCGAGAGAAAACCCAAATGCTCTGAAAGAACCCAGAATATGTGGTGCTACAACTTTATCCTAAAATGAGTTCGTATTGGAGTTGCATCTGGAATCACAGAGCAGCAGTGGAGAAACTGTGGGATATTGGAGAACACTGGAAGGAAAAGCAGGGAGAGATCCTGAATGGGTTTTCCCGTTGCTTTTGTGCGTGGCATGGGAGGATTAATGATGCAAAAGTCCTAAAAAGCAGCGCCCCGTGACTGTAGCAGCACAAACTGCTGAAGGCTTTTCTCCCTGACACCAGAGGTTTTGTTAATTTTGTTAATTGGCTGCAGAGGGTTATGAAGATGCTGCTGGGACTGATGTGTTCCCTGTTGCAGCCTGATTTGGGGATTTTGCCCTCTGTAGGTTCAGCAGCCTCACAAAGCTGCTTTCTGTGGAATTTTAACCCTGTTAACATCATCTCTGAGGGAAGACACGACTCCTTCCAGTTCAGAACATCTTACAGCAGCATAAAATAAGAAGCTTCTCTGCAAAAATTGCATGGAAGCAACTTTCTGAAAAATATAAATCTGGTGTAAAATCCTTCTGGCTGTGACAGACATTAATTCCTGTAACGATGTTTGCAATTTATTGCACGTTGGCATTTGGGAGTTCAGAGATACTGCAGTACATTGCAGACAATGTGATATTTATGTGATGTGATAAACACATTTATCCATAGGCATTTCTCTATTAGATTAAGACAAACTGTTGATTTATGAAAGGAAAAATGTTCTGTTTGCAGAACAGACAATGGAGCAGACAACCTCTGGCTTTTTGTTTATTTCTGTTGTAATCCTATGATATTATTCCTTTAAAGCAGAAGGCCAGCTCCCTTGCTAATTGTATTTATGATATTTATCAATAGCATGGAACAAATACAGCACATTTTCTATAGGTTATTCTTCTGGAGACACGAAGACTCAGAACTCCTGTGGCAGTTTTTAAAACTAATACTTCTAGTTAAGTACTTTAAAAAATTTAAATGCCTCAAACACTGAAATATTTAAGCTTGAATAAGCACCAACTTTAATCACTTTTATTTGAAGTAAAAGGATGAAGCTGGAGATGCAGTGTTTCAGCAAAATTATGGCTGGATGTGTCCCTTCAAGCAGTTTTATTTCAAATGTTTCTTTGGGGAAAGAAGTTATTGCTCTGGATTTGCACAATGCCTGTTTTTCTGCCCCCATAATCTGATTTTCTGTAGGGCCTTTTAAAATAAATTCCACTAAAATCATCACTTTTGAGCTGGTTTCATGCCCATCTCATTGGCCATGTATTATTATTAAATGGACATTTGTTTATCCAAGATATTTTTTAGGATCCTCAGTGAGGTTTGGGGTTATTCAGTTAAAAAAGCAAGCAACTTTGGGGCTGGGAATCCAAATAGGAATCAGGAGGAGCAGAAGAAAGAAGTGGTAAGTACAGTGCAATTATCAGTGCCTGAAACCTTTCCAAGAACATTTTCTCACAAAATAAAAATCCCACTTTTGCCAGAATAGAAACTTTCCACGAAATACCCACTTCAGGAAACTGTAGCTGTGAAAGAGAAGTCAAAATGAGTCATTTCAAGAAATGTCAAAACATTTCTGAAGGAGAACTTGTGGTTTGTTTTTTCTTTTTTCTTCAAGTGTGTTAATTTTGACACCGTGTCTTTTAAAAATACACTACTGAAATCAAATATTCCCCTTGACTCAAAATGCCCAACGTGCCAGCTTTAATAGGGAACTCTAAGTGACAAATTTAGAGGAGATTTGGGATGAAAATTAGTTCCATGATGGATGTTTTTGTTGCCTTTGGCCAGGGCTAAAAACCAGAATATCTTGCACTGTCATAGAGATTCCTCAGAGATTTGTGCTCTCTTTTGGGGTAAAATTTACATCTTGAGTGTGTGCAAAGGAAAAGCATAAATCCAGAGATATCTGGAGTATTTCCAAACAGAATAAGGTTGAGAGGCTAAAGCAAGGAGTGGCTGGAACAACAGAGATGGGGGATAAAAAATATTTAAAAAATCCGTCTTACATCAGTGTCAGAAAGGCATTGCTTTTTGTGTCTTTGCTCTTTTATCCCCATTTTGGAAGCTTTCTCACTTCCAAACCTCAAGGCTGAAGAAGTGCTTCTGACTGGTGAGGAGCACCCTGTTCTGATGGAAATGGTGGGGAAATGGGAACTGATTTGGTCACCCCCATTTGATCACTGGCTGTTAATTCAGTGTTAATTCACCGTGAGCTTCCTCACGGCTGCAGCAGAAGAACAAAATCCAGCTCAAGACTTCCAGGAGAAAGCCACAGCTGAGTGAACACCTGAAACAGAACCATCACATGGATGATCCGCTGGGATTCAGGGCAGGAACTGCTCCTCTTGCAGGGAAGAACGAGGTGCTGAGTCCATGTGAGCAAAGGACAAGGTTTTCCAGGTAAAGCTTAGCTGACCTCTGCTGGGAGAAGTGAAATTTTCTAAAAACAAATCTTTTATAGTTGTAAAATCACGTCTCCACTGCCAGCCCAAGTGTCACCAGGCTTCCAAATTCTGGAGGAGCAGGTCCTGGAAGTGCAGATACAGTTAATTTTCTTATGGATGTGGGGTTTTGATGGGAATAATCCATCCCTCTTTAGTATAATTTACAACATTCACAAGACCTTTCTCCAAAAGGGCTTAGAGGTTTGAGAGCAGTTGCCTCAATGGGCATGGGGTTTAAAAAAGAGATAATAATATTGCTGAGAGAGCCAGGGAAGTGAAGCCAAGTGAGTCATGAAAGGCTTTGCCTCATGATTGCTCTAATTTTGTAGAAAGTGCTATACCTTATAAAAAAACCTGCCTTGTATTCAATTTACATAAAGTGTTTTAGTACCAGAGCAGGAGAGTTATAATTTGTCTCCCCAGAGGACAGTAACCTCACAACAGAGGAATGGTTAGAAATAGTGGCACTAAGCTAGCACAAAAAAACCCTTAATTAATCCACTTTTGTCACCCAAGCATAAAAAATAAAAAGAAGATACAACTGTTACAGTAATTGTATTCATATGAAAAAAATAGAGCTACCACTCTTAGAGATTTCCATACTTCCCAGCCAGTCCAGGGAAGTCCAAGAGACAATATTGACTTGAGCAAAGCTTTTGCTCTGAACAGATATTCAGAACTCTTAAAAAATAAAGTTATTCCTTTTACAGATAGATTGAAGCCAGTGTCTTATTTGGACTGGAAACCTCCTGTCACCAGGAAAACCTTTCAATAAAATAGAGAGAGAAGAGGAGCAGTTTTGAGCTTCTGCTCAGCTTGATGTGTTTGTACTTTCTCCTTAATCTGTGTGTAAATCAGACTGCTGCTGCCTGGAGACAGAGCAGTTCCCAAGGGCAGGAATTCTGCCTTCTCCCTGCCTGCTCCCAAATCCTCCTCCTCCCTGCAGCCCCACTCCTTGGGATCAGTGCTGAAATCCTCTTCTGCCCTCTGGATGGGCTTTTCATGGCCCTGGGAGCCTGGGCTGGATGCAGAACCTCACTGCAATTGCAGATCCTGCTCTGCATCCCCAAACTCAGCATTTCAGCTTCTGCAAAAGCTCTCCTGCACTGGGGGCATTTTCAGGGAGCAGGTGGTCATTCCTGCCTTTGATTTGTTCTATTTTCCATCAAGTTAAGGGCCTTTCCCTGTTTTACACAGCAAACACTGAACGTTTTAGAATTCAATGATAAAGCAGTGTCTTTAAATTTGTCTTAATGCTTCGAGGCTGCAAAGACAGCCAAGGTACCAAGGATTCCACATTTTTACAGTTCCTGGCTTTTTCTCTGCTGCTCCTTTGTAAAACAAAGCTGCATTTATTGCCTTTTAGAGCAGTGGGGTTGATGTGATGGATGGCTTCAGGCAGCACAGCACATTTTCCTTTCCTGAGGTTTTCCTCAGGTGTGTGCATGCCTGTGCTTAACAGGAAAGTGGAATTACCCGAGCAGGACAAAAGGAAGCAAAGGGATGAGCAGGGAATGGTTCTGGAAACTGAAGTGAGGGAAAGAGCAACAAAAGCAGTGGTAAGTACATATTAGAATTTACATTCTGGTTGAACAGTGAGGCTCCCAAACGAGGAGAATCCAGCTTCAGATTCTGCAGCACTCGAGGTAAACATATGCAAACTGCCACTTAAAACATTCACTTGTCTTTTGTTGGCAATATAATATCTTCTTTAATTGACAATCACACTTGCTCTTAAAACCCTGTTTGAGCACATTTACCTCTCTGCAAATTTATCACCGTGATAAAAGCTATCAAAACAATAGGAACAGTTATATATGCTTCATATCTAATTATTTCCACAGATTTAAATTACTTTCTCTAACTGAAAGTAGCAGGTTTATGCCTTTTTTTTCCCCCCAAACAGTCCCAAATGTCCCCATAACAGTAGATTTCTACCACTTTGCTTTGGAAGCAGAATCAAAACACGGAATCCTGAAAGTTTCTTAACAAAATGAGATGTTTTGTTCTTCTGGTGCTCTTTCTTTCCACATATTTATAGTTTCTTGTCAGGAAATGTAAGGAGGACCTTCATGTGCACTTTCCTTACGCTGTGTGGTTTCGTATTTTCTATCTAGGAAAATAGAAGCATCCTTGAAGAAGCAGAATTATTACAGAGAGAGAATTTATAGCCCTGCATGGGTTTGTGGATGTCACTTTTCAGATCTGCTTGTGACTGACAGTTTGGACTAAAGGCTTAAATATGTAGTAGAGAACACTGAATTTTTATTTATTAAGGGAGGAAGGTTCAAGAATAATCTTGACTCAACATTGAAGCTGATGTTCTTTAGACATTAAGGGATGGGCAAATGGAATAGTTGTACTCAAATCCATGTAAGCATTGATCCAAATACATAATGAATATAAATAGAAATGATTGCTAATTTAAAAAATTATGTATCTGCAGGTGTAATTTGTATGAGTAAGGCACATAAGCCTTTTCTCCCGGGTACCAAGTGACTGGATGAGAGGAAAGTTGCCCTCAAGCTGTGCTGGGAAGGTTTAGTTTAGATAAAAGGGAAGATATTTTCATGGAAAGGGTTGTCAAGCATTGGAATGAGCTGTGTGGGGATGTGGTGGAGTCACCAGACCTGGAAATGTCCAAAAAACGTGTGGGGTGGCACTTGAGGGCAGGGTTTAATGGTGATGCTGCTGCTGCTTGGATTTGATGATCCTTTCCAGCCTCACCAATCCAGCGATTCTCTGGCTGTTACCTGGTTCTTTTTACATTCTTGTAAATTCTGTCCATGACAGATCAGACTGGACAGGGCTGAGGAACCAGGTAACAGCACCTCAAAAATACCTTCCTACCTTTCAACTAATTCTGCACTTTGGATTAGAGATTCCTTAATCACTGTCCGTGTTAAGTTTACAAATAAATGGTTTATTTCCTGAGTTAGCCCTCAGTTGGTGGGTCAAGGCTGAAGAGGCAATAACAGTTAAGAAATTGCAAGGTAGCTTTAATGGCCAATGTGTAGGAGCAAATTTTTCGTGACTCACATAAAAATCAAAAGATTAAGGCAAATGAATTCTTTTACTTCTGGATTTGCAGTTGCAAGATCAGTGCTTAGCACATAGTGGGAGATGATAGTCTTTACATGTAATGGTGTTTCATTAGCCTGCCTATTTATTCAAATTATGCTTTTACTGTTATAGAACTGTTCTGTTTATGTTTACATTTTATAGTCCTATGTTTACTTAAGAGAATAACTTGAAACCATTCCGCAGATGTAGCAGCACTGAAAACCTGCCACAATCCAGTGAGAAAGTGCTTCGTTAGTAAATGTCATTTAATCAAAACCATTCAGACTGTTAGAGGAAAAACCCCACACACTTTTATGGAAATTGCATCAAATAAAGGATGTGCTGCTGCTTCTTGGCTGGGGTGCAGTTGGAGAGTCAGTGTTCATGTTTTCAGTGGCCTTAGAGGGTGATTCAGTGTCTGTAAGTGGCTGAGGCCTATGAAATGATTTTTAGGGATAAATTATTATTATTATTATTTATTATTATTATTACTATCAGCTGTGACAGCAGGAAGCTGACATGGTGAAATATCCCACCCAGCTTCTGGAGGAACACTCGGCTGGTGCTGACATCAGAGGGCTCCAGGATGGGGGAAAACAATAAATAATGTGCAATCCTTCCACAGAGTAGCAGCAACCACCAGCCTAAGGAACACAAGGCAGAGGAAATCCCTGTCTCCCAATTTCAGATTGCTCAGGGGCTCATCAGCATTTTCAGGTAAAGCTGGGTTTTGAGGCTGTGAATCAGAGCTCCAACGCACCCACATCAGACTGTGCTGGGTCCAGATTTGGGAATGTTTTCTTCCCAGGACACCCAAATCTCCAGTTTGCTCCTGCTGCTCTGTGTGAGGGGACAGGGATTGCAGTGGTTGGAAGTGGATTGTGGGAACCTCACTTTGGCTTTGGGGTTGGGAGTTATTCCCGATTTGTGGGAGCAGTGTGTCCGTGGCCATTCCAGGTCAAGCTGTAATTCCATAAATTGTCTCCCTGGCTCTGCTCCTGCTGCTCAAAGGGGTTTGTCTCCAACCTCTGAGATGCTTCTGCGATGTTTTCTGTGTAAGGACCTTGAGGACTTCACCTATTTCAGAGCAAGATGAGTAAAGATCATGATGCTTAATAAAATAATTATGAATTCAGTCATTTATCTTGCAAGCCGCCATGTTCTCATCCCTAAGGAGGGGGAAATGTGAAAGTGTTAATTGATATTCCACATGAATTGACAACATTTGTAGATCAGTCCCAAAGTAGAATTTTGGCCAGATCCAGACATTTCTGTGTGATTGGTAACTGAGTTCAAAAGGTCTTCATTAAGGTATAAGACCCAAGGCTTACTGAATCTTTTAAAAGAAAACTGAAAGTTAAAAAGCTCATTTTAAAAATGTATTTAAATTAAATACCATTCTTTCAGCTTCAGGGTTCACAAATGTTTTCAGTCAAAGCAGTAGCTATTAGAAAATATTTAAACAGACATTACAAATGTAAGTATAGAAAGAATTAATTTGCAACATTTTATAATAAAGGCATTTGCAAATTGCTTCCTACATTGCTCGACTATTTGTAGTTATTTGTTCTTTTTCCACTGGAGCAAACTAAAATTCTCCTTTCCAGCTTCTTGCTGTTATCTCCTGAAATGAATTGTGTTCCCCACACAGCCCCCACGATCGAAGCAAATATTCTTTGATTTTTTTCGCCAAACAATTACCCCTAAATAGCAGAGTTCATCTCCAGGTTAGCACATCTCCTGCTACTGATTCAGAACTGGAGGGCTCATTTGTAACCACTTTCCTCTTGCATTATCATTTGGGAGTTGAGTGATGTGATGCCTCGCTATCAGTTTATTTCCAAGCACAGTGCAATGTTTGACTCCATCACCTGAACACAAGAATGTCCTTCCCCAATTCTGCATGAATGCAGCACTTCTTCCTTTGATGTGATTTGGGTTGTGAGTTCTCTTAAAAAGAGTGGAAAGCTTTGCCACTTTTTGAGGAACTTGACTGAAATCCAGAAATGCTGGTGGGGATATTATAAAAAATCAAATAGCACCAAGGTGTATTTTGAGCTAAAGTCACTGCAAAAGGTGAATTTGAGAAGAATTAACTGGTTCAGATAAAATATTCCTAATCTGTATTTAAGACACATAATCACAGAATAATTAATGTTTGAAAAGACCTCTAAGATCATCAAGCCCAACAGGTTCTTTGTTCTTTTCGAGGATCTACAAATAAATAATCAGCAAAATAAGGAAGGGTGCAGAGTGAAAACAAGAGCTTGCCCATCAGCCTCTGCAGGTCTTCCACCAAGGATGAAAATATCTGTGTCGCAGTACAAGCGGCTGCTGTTTTCTGTTCCACCAAATAAACTTCTGGGAGAGTTTTAAAAAGAGATTTGCAGTGTTTGGGGAGATAAACTGCAGCTCGCTGAACTCGGAGCACTCCTGAGACACCACTCAATGCGTGGTAAGGGGAGTAAGAAAACTGTTTTCTTATCCCAGAGGAGGATCTTGGGTTTTTTAAGTGAAAAGTTGCCTTTTTTCCCAAGGGAGGACTGACTCCTATCAGCCTCCAGCTTCACTCAGGCACAATGAGCTGCTTTCAAGGCTGCTCTTCATCACACATTTACTCCTCACATATTTCCCTCTGTTTCTTCATGTTCCTTCTGTGCCATTTGCAATTAATGCCTGGGCTGATCCCCAGATTAATGAATTACTTAAAATACTTACTCTGTAGACAACATCCCACCTGTATTTATTTGCTTTGGATTTCTTCCCTGGAGCAAGTTATTATTCGGTAGGTATTCAATCCCAAGTTATTTTCACAGAGAGGAACGAAAGTAGAGGATTTCCTCTTTGATATCCTTTATTTATTTTATTTATTTATTTTGATATCTTTTATTTTTTTTTTTTGTCACAGTAGTAAAGGGACTGGTTCTGCCACCTTTTTTGAATGAAATAGAGTTTGTTGCATTAAATCAATATCAAATCTGATAGACACAAGTCAGATGAGTTCTTGGAAACTCAGTAAGGACAAAGGTTTGACTTAGCAATTTTTTGTTTTTTTTCACCCCAGAATTATAATGAAGAAGAAAGACAAAGGAATGTTTTTAATCCTGTATCAGTTGCACATCCATCACTTTTCCAAGCTGTTTGTTTCCAGCAGGTTTCCTGACCCTCCTGACACTGAAGAGCTCGGTTGTTAATTCCTTCTTGTGACCCGGGCACAGGGAGCCCTTGGTGCTGAACCCATCCGTATTTATTTGGCAGAACTCTGGAATGTGGCACACTAGATCACTCCTACAGACTCCTTGAGCCTGGCAAGTGGCCCTTTACTCACTTTTATCCACCCCTAAACCTCTCTGCTGCGTGTTGCAGGCCTGGCAGTGCACGGGGATAAGAACTAAACCGCCCTGAGAAGAAGCAAACCTGGCCAAGTGTCAGAGCTGGGGATAAATAAATCCTCCACATCCCTGGAAGCTCAGGACAGAGGGCTGGCCCAGCCTAAGCATCCTCCTGGAGGGAGGAATTTTCTCCTGGATGAGTCCAGGATAAGAACCTTCCTCCCTCACTGCCTGGGGACCCAGAAAAATGAGTTTTTGTGGGGCAGCTCAGCTCCCGAGTCAGGGGCAGAGTCAGGATGAGGGAGCTGAGCCTGCTCTGCTGCAAGCAGAGAAATCCTCCCTGAGGAGAGAGCTCCGTGCTAATGGGACAACCTGTGTCTGCAGCATTTTTCTTTCCTGTTTGTGTGATTATAAAGTTCAGAGGTAATTTCACAAGCTTGCATCCGACGGGCTCCAGGTTGCTGAATGTCCGCCCACCCGCTGTGATTCAGCGTAATAATCAGATTAAACGTGTTCTGTATTGAAAAATGATCAAGCATTTCCTGCATTCGGCTCCCCAGGGTTTTCCAGGGCTTTTACACTTTAATAAAAAAAAAAACCCTCAGCGTTTTATTTAAGAAAAGTAGAAACAACCTACAGATTTGTGCTGTTGTCCTAATAATTGCTTTATATTTTAAGCAGGCATTTTTCTGCAGTTAACCTTCTGCTATGCACATTAAAATAAAGTTCAGAGGAAAACTTCTTTAGTGATTGTGGCATCACAGTGCTTTGAGCCTTAATCTGCTACGTTACCTGGAGGAGCAGTATTTATTTACAGGGTTTGCTTCTTGTGGGACACTTTTTTGAGGAGTATTGAATAATTTTCCTGGTAAAAGCAACAGCTTCGAAAAAATCCCCTCAGTGCCAATGACAGACACTTTGTTTTTAATAGGAAGAAGTGAAGCAGATTGCATTAATTCTGAATTTTTTCACCTTTTGTGGAAAGATATTGTCTGGTGATCTGAGCATAATCCTGGAAATTGTGGTTTTCTGAAATACTGGAAATATCACTGTCAACAGCATATTGGAAATTTTCTGTGTTATTGCAGTGCTTTATAAATATTCTCTCTTCTGTGGAACAAAGATCCTTCCTCAATATTTGCTGTACTGAGAACAAAAACTTGGCGCTTTTGGAAGTGAAAGGTTGATCACGTTTTTGAGTTGATTTTGCACAAAACCCTTTGAAAGCTGAATTTGACAGCGGAGTGAGCCAGAAAGGACTGGGTTTGTCTGGGGGAAAGGATTAGGCAGTGCTGGAATCAGGCAGCAGAGACAAAACCTGCCCTGACCTTGTGCCTCACTTCAACATTAATAAAATCCAGGAGAAATAATTATGTCATATGTCGTAAGAATAATTTCCTTTGATATTAAAGTTGGCCTGGGTGATAGTTCAACGTGATAAATGTCTCTGTAGTTTTTTTACTTATCTCTGGTGTAAATCAAAGAGCACTCAGAAACAGCCAGGGTGGCATTTGGCTTTTCCTGTGCTGAGGATTTGTCTTGGAGTCAGGATCACACCCCATCCTTGCCAGAGGTGATAAGAGGTAATAATTTTGTTTTGTCCCCAGGGATGTACTTGTCTTGCTGATGGCTCCAGAAAGTGTCTGTGGAGAGCTTACCTTCTCTGCTCTGGATTGTAGGAGGAGTTTGGGAGCACTGATTGCTTCAGACAGGGTTTTATTGGGTGTCAGGGTGGTCACTGACACAGGATTAGCAGTTTGTGTCATTGATGCTGCCCAGCAGATCCAGTGAATGAAAAAAAATAAAATAAATTAATTCCTTAATTCTGCCAAGGAAGGTGTTTTCTGTTCTAGAGTAATAATTGACAAAAGAACTGCGAGAGGGATCAGCAGAAGGAAAATTCATTATTTGAAAAGTTCTTAGAACCTTTCATTGGAGCCCCATTTTTAAAGATGTGGCAGATACATCCTCTCATTCAGGTTCAGAAATAAATGAATTCATGAGATTTAATCAAAAATATCAGAGGTCAGTCAAAACAAGTTCTGGACCATAAATGACTTTTGATGTGTAAGATATAAATTAACATTGGTTTGGGGGGGGTCTTGTACAGAACAGTTCCCAATTTGCTGTTTTTCCCCACCTATAATGATCTTTGAGCACTTTTAGAGCAGGTAGTTTTGCATGAACTTAGCAATTCATTCAAAGTTAAACAAAAGGTGATGCAGGTGGAGAGAAAAAATTCAAATTTTATTAGGTTCAGCTGCATCAATCCTGATATATTTCCCACTTCATCTTTCCTTCAGCTGGGATTAAAAAACGCTGCCATTCTTGACTTATTTCATTATTTTATAACTCGCTTCAAAAATTTATATAAACTTCAGATGCTCAGCGTTTTTTGCAAAAGTTGACCCTTTAATGACTGGTTAATTTAAGTTGCAACAAGGCCAGAGCTACCCCCCATAATTCACATCATTAAATGCCTCACGAAATCTGAAAAGCCACACCCCAGAAAGTGCAGAGGAACAGGAACTTCTTCGGCTGTTGTAAAAGCAATAAAAGTGTTGCAGTATTTTTCTGTGAAGGAGCAACAACAAAACCTTTCCAGCCAATAGTCTGACTTGATTTTAAAGATTTTAAAGAACATTCAAGTTGTTTTATAGTAAAGGCATTTTCTGCCTGTATTATAAACAGAACACAGAACTGGGGACCAGCCTGGATAAATAACGTGGGGCCTGATCTGATATTTCTGTACAATAATCTCTGCCAGGCTTGGATTTCCACAGCTCAGTGCCTGTGACGGGGAAGGAGGATGGGGATTAAAAACAAAACTGTTATTGTGGGTGAACAAATGCTCCCCAAACTGCTTTGTGGGGTTTGCAGAATAACAGCAGAGTTTGTTTTATCAACACCTTTGAGCTTGAGTGGCTTCTCAGGCCATGCTGGAATCATCTTGAACTGCTGATTTTCTGCCTGCAATTAAAACTGTGGTTTAAGAATGAATATGGTGACTTTTTTCTTGGTGAAATTGTTGTGAAATATCATTAAATGATGGCCTGGGGAGAGAATGTTGTGGGTTTTATTAATGCATGATCTGTGTCCAATGACTGAATGCCATCTCCACTGACAGCCTGGATTAATTTGGGCTCTCCTGAATTGGTGCTGGTTTAACTGAGATCATTTGGGGCCCCCATTGCTCCCCAAGGATAAAGCAGATAAAGCTCTAAGAACATTTGTTGCTCTGTGATGCCCTGAAGTTGCTACAGCACAAAATAAACCCACACCAATCCACAAAATATCATCTCACATGAACGATTTCACACCTATTCCAGCGCTGGCTGCGTAGTTCTTACCTTTGTGCTCATTTCTGCAGGTTGGAATTGCATTTTCCTTCATGTGAAGCACAGGGAGGCACCAATAACTTATTTATATTTGCATAGATCTTGATCTGACAAAGCACCAAAGTCCCATATCGATCAGCAGGATTTAAGTGTGTGTTATCCCTCCTGCTGAGCTGCAGCCAGAATTTTTAGTGCTCGGTGGCAGTGGGGACAGCTCTCTTTTGTAAGCTGCTAAATAGGAAAGTTTGTGTGAGGAAAATTTCTCCCCCTTTTCTCCAACACTTAGAATTATTTACATTTCATAGCTAAATGGGTTGCTCCTGTGTAAGGGAAATGGGATTATTTTGCTCTGCTCGAGAGTTTAACAGATTGTGGTGTAGATCTGGAGTCTCGGACAAAGCTTTAAACTCAAGTGGGAAGGGTAGAAATGACACATTAGAGTGGTGCGTGGTAAAATGGGCTTAAAAATGGATCCATTTTAAGGAAAAAAAAGGATGAAAGGCCAATAGACATAATGGCATTACTGTAATAGCAGTCAGAGTACGGCTGAGTAAAGGAAGCCAGGGCAAAGATTTCACAGTTTCAGCAGAAAGCACTCCATAATTTAACAAACTGATTATTATATGTATAAATACACACAGTTTTAGGATTCAGAAATACAAAATGTTGTTGGTATCACCTAGAACCCATCTTCCAAGCAGAAAATTGGAGTAGCAGAGAAAATGCCTTGTCTTGAACAATTATAGATCTTTCTGAGGGTGCTTAAATGAAAGCAATCAAAGGCTGTGATGCCTCCTGGCTGAATTGTAGCTCTTGGTGTTGGCTATTTCCATTTTAAGCTAAAAAGGTGTCACTAATAGTAGAAGAGTGGCATGCTGTAACCTCTTAAAAATAGAGATATCTGTGTGCATCAGCCAGGGTGCTGCAGCACGAGCTTCAGCAGTCTGCCAGCACCCTGGCTGGGGTCCCATTAATACAGATGCTTAAAATAATTAGGGATCTCTTCTTCTGTCAGTTCTGCTCAGGAGCTTTCCAGTGGGATGAGAGCCTCTTTCTTCTCCATGATCCATGAGGCTTAAGGAGTATGAGACCTTAGCAGGGAAAAGTTGGGAGAATGGGGAAAGGCAGAGAGATTAGTGCTGCCTAATTTTAGCGATAGATGTTAGAAGCTTAGAGAAATTAATCTTTCAGTATGATAAATAGGGAGAGGAACCCTGAGCTAAGCTCAGAAATACCTGATATAGGAACCTCCCTCTCTTCCAAGGAACTGGAATCCAGCCTTGGGAACTTGGGGTTTTGGGACTCCCTTGTAACTTTATGTACATAGTAAAATCCAATGTATCAAACAGATAATGGCATTCTCCATCTCCCTGTTTATAAAAATCAGGCAACCTGATCATTTGTGATCCCATGGGTGATGTCTGTTTAGAGAATCTAACTCAGCTTCCTTCCTGCCATTTCCCTACACAGTTATTATTTTGCTCAAGCAGACAAACTTGGGTTTGGCTGTTCATTTGTGGAAGGAAGAAATTCTGCAGAGCTTGAAATTCCATGGATGGTTCTTCTAAAGAGGATGAGAACAAAATTGCCAACACCTCACTCTCCTCTCCCACTTCTGCCCAGCCAGCTTCAAATTTTCCCTTTAAACTTAGCATCGGTCTTGCACCACTCAGTTCACATTTTTCAAGCTTTTGTGAAATTTGCAGCCTTTCAATAATCTTTGTATTAATTTCCTCACACTGAAAATAAGTAATTACTCGCATTTTTCAAAATGTGATCCAAATTAAGAGGCTACACTGCATCTTCTCTTGCTGGTTATTTCAGGAGAGCTAATCTACGACGTGGGTGACCTTTTCCAAATTTGGACCCATCTGGCATTTGCAAATGGAATTGAGTATTGATCTCCACCACTGTTAATTTATTGTTTAATTAAGAAATCATCGTGCTGTGATGTGGTTTGATTGCACATCCTTTTCCACATCAGCCAATTAACGTGGAGAGCCATCACAAAACCATCACTTTTTATTATTTTTGTTTAATGGAGCTTCCCAGAAACGGAGGTCTCCTCTCATGGAGTAATGGTTTGGAATGCACTTCAGCATAAACGACCTGCAGGAGCTGCTGGAGAAAGTAAATTCTCAGTTTTTATTGTTTGGGGAGGACCAAGGTGCTGCTTCCTGCCCTTGATGGAGTTTCTGGAATTTCTCTGTGCACCCCAGGTCACAAACACCTCTGTGAAACAGAAACTGCTTATTAAGGACCAGTCAGAGCTGAGTTTGCTGGGCCACTTTTGCTTATTAAGGAGAAGAAAATATTTCTGCCATGAGGCAGCTTCATCAAGATTTCAAGGGTCAAGTTCCCTTCCTGTGGGTGAAAAATATTTAAATCAGGCTTGTGATGTTGCCAGAGTATTTCTATGCTGTGTATCTAAAAGTGTGCCTAAACAAAGCTGAGTTTTATGTCTTTCCTGCAGAACATTTGTGTCTTAAAAGACACCTCTCACAAGAGCTTATTGAGCCTGCCTCGTGGTTTTGGGATTATTTATTTTCAGTTGTTTGAACCGAGGTCGTATGAAAGTGTTGTCTTCTGCCTCCTCAGCCCCCTGCTTAATGTTCCATCCAAAATCTCCTGTGAATGAACACTGAAACTAAAAATCCTGCTGGGGATACCTGAGCCAAGGACTTCTCTTACAGTCAGATCCTTGGGGGATATTAAAGTTATCTAAAATATTCTTGCCTGACCAGGCACCCTCGGGTGTGTTCAAGGAGCAAATCTGATCATGAAAACTTAAATTACAAACTAATAACGTTAGAGCAAACATTTCTTTTTAAAAGGCTGCAAAAGCAATGCAGGGAGAGGAGTGGGAGGCATTTTTGTTTCTTCTCTTCCTCCTCTTTAAAGTATTGCCTAAAAGAATCAACATTTTTCCTAGGTAACTTTTTTATTTCACAATTATGAAATCAACAGCTCTTCTGTAGATTCCATTTCTTTTTCATTAGTCAGTTTGGAGGCAAAAATGAATGATATTTATATATTTATCAAGTAACTTCTGGCCACAGTGAAAAGTTATCCATAATATTTTGATTTATTAAAAGGAGATATATTTTTAATTACTAAATAATTTAATCAAAATAATATGAGCACATCTGGCACAAAAGCATCCAGAAATAAATCACAGTGGTGTTAAATTTAATTTGGCCTAGGCTTCAAACAGAAATCATTATCAGATAATAACTTCAGCTTAGTTATTCAAGTCATCTTTGCGGTTCCAAGTCCACTCTGAAATAAATAATCTGTCAAAACAACACATTGTTAGCAGCTCAGCCTTCAAGGAACTACAGGACCAGAAGCTCCCAAATTACGGCACTTTTGAAATGAGGAACAAACTACATCAGTTCCAGGATCATTATTAGGAAACCTGGTATCACCCTGGTGAAGAAATGAAGAAATTAAACCTTGGTGGTGTTGTTTGCAGGTAAAGGTTTGTGCAAAATTAAGACACTTTGAATTCAACCAATGAGAATCCACTGAAAGCAAATTATCTTTGATCTCCTGAGAAGTGTCTGCAGATTGGTGTTATTTAATATCTTAACTGTAATTGGGAATGAAAGAGGAAGGGAATCTGAACTAATCCCTCTCAGTTGTATTTCTCGGGGACTTTCAACTCGTGGAAGAAAGAAAACAACAAACTTTTACTTCTGATTGTGATAATGTTCTTTCCTCAGAATGCAAGTCCCTCAGTGATGCAGAACTGTGACAAAAGTGCACATGGAAAGGATTGAAAACCTGCTGGTAAACCAAAATTATGATCTAAAGCCCACTGAAATAGAAAAATGGGATTTTTCCTATTGACATCTCTGGCTTTTAGATCTGGCCCTTGATTTATTACCATCAAAAAGATCTTTTCAGATGCAATGTCGAAAGCATGTTTCCTTTTAATACCCCATAAAGCATGGAGGCTTAGAAAGCTGCAGAATGACCAGGTAAAGTAGAAAAACAAATGTTTTTTTAGCAGGTCAGAGGGAGTTCACTTGTTCTACAGCTAAGAAATAAGCCCTCAATTGAGAGTGACAGCAAGACCTTTACTCCTCAGCCCATGGAAAGTGATGGCTGTCAGGGTAAACTGTGTTCCAGAGGGCTTTCACCACTCCCGGGGCTGGGACATAAATTTAAGCAAGGGGAGAAGCTGGACAGGTGAGAAACAGTGAGAAGAGCTGGGGTTTAGGAAGGCAGAAGTCCTTAGCAGCAGTGCCTGGGATGCCCAGGGTTGCTTAGCCAGGATTTTTGGCAGGTGCTGGGAGGAGGCTGCAAGTTCCCTGCACACGGAGAACAGCAGGGAAGAGCCCCCAGGTGGGGAGAGCTCCAGCTTTCCTTCAGCAAATCTTCTCCACACAAGTTTCCTGCTCCCTGGGAGCACTTAGGGCTGTTTTGGGCGGGGTTAATTTAAATTTCTGGTGTTGGAATTGCCTGGTGAAGGCTCTGTGTGCAGAGGTGGTGCTGAGCCAGTTTTTCCTCTCTCCATGTGCACATCCCTGGCCCTGTTCCCTTGAGGAGGGAGTTCTGTTCCTCTCCTCATGTGGGCAAACCCAGCAGCAAGACAGACCTCATCCCTTTATCCTACCCCAGGATCTCCCAATTTGTTGTGTCTGTGATCCTCAGGTGAGCCTGAGCGCCCAGCCCTGCCTGTTTCACACACAGATTCCCACTACACCACCATCTAAATAAAGCAGATCAGCATTAATTCAGCGTGGATCAGAGCTCCACAATCATGCCAGGCACTGAGATATTCTTGTAAATATTGCTGGGTTTACTGCACGTGGAGCTGGGCGATGCAGATGTACCACAATGTGCATTTAGAATGCATTGGGATCATAAAAACTCACTTTTCATAACCATCTGACTATGATTAATTGTACCAATACAACTTATTAATTAAACTTGGGAAGCAGCATAATGGGAACTAGCATTCTCAATTCACTTGAATGAGTTTCAGCATTTATTCTGCAGCTCTTTTAATGAGATGCTGAAATCATCTGTGTATCAATCTATTCATTACCAAATGAGACGAATGCAACAATCCTAAGTATTCATGAAAATATCTTCATTAGAAAAATCATATAATTAACCTGGAGTGTTCTCTAAATGAAGCACCTCAAATGTTACATGTTTTCTTTCATAATTGCAATTTGAGGATATTAGTTTCTCATTTTCCCTGATTATATTTCAAGTAAAAATAGCATTCAGCATGATTTTAAATCTTTTACACAAAAGAATGAACTTCAGGGAAATGCAAGCAACGGGGGCATTGTTCCCTGTTGGTTTTGCTTTATTTGCTGTTAATGTCCATTATCAAAGACTGCATTTTACCAAGAACTGATCTGGATGTGGGTCCCATCTTTGTGCTGAAGTCTGTCTGCAGCTCTGCTCATGCCGCTGTCACTGGAAAGGTTTAGCAGTTAATGACACTTCATTGCCTTCCCCTCATCTCCAAATACTTCAATTAAAATGCACAAATTATCTCCATTCTGAAATTTGCCAAGGAATGTCACACACTGTCTCAAAGTCTGTGTCAGCTTTTAAGAGCTTTGTTTTTGAGGAGACATCCTTTATTCCAGTTGAAAACTTTGAATGTTTCACTCTAAAGGGAACTGCAACTTTACCTGAAACAGTGAGTTTTGCACAGCATGTCCTTCCCTCTCTTCTCCTTTCCAGCCAGCAGTGACACCACACAAAGTCCCTGCAGAGCTCTTGGTGTTTCTGGGGGCTTTAAGAATCAATCCTTACCAGCTGGAATATCCATGGGTTGTCTGGTGATAAAGAATTTCCCAGAAATGCTCCTGGGGACCCTAAAACTGCTGCATGCTCTGGTTTCCTCCTCCTTTGAGCACCTTCTGTCTCTCTGGGGTGTGGGCACTTCCCCTCCTACTCTTCTCTTCCTTCTGACATGGGACCCTGAGGCTCCTCAGGGCTCTCATGACGTGGTCCTGACTTTCCAGAGACGTCAGAGCCCATGGAACAGCCATCTGGGGATGGGCTTGGGTTCTCCTAAATATTCCCCCTTTTTTGTTCCTCAAGGAGATGAAGGGATCGAGTGGCAAAGCTCTGAGTGGTCTGTCCTGGTTCATTACCATGAAAACCTGCAAACTTCAGTGCACAGCACTCCTGACTTATTCTGAGAGCAAGGGGATAACCCTGAAAACAAAAAAAAATTATGCTGAAGAGGGAACTAAAAGAGAACCCACACAAAAAACCAGGAAAAAATCCCCAACAAACTGCCTGAAGATATTTTCATTAGCTGCTGCAAGCAGGTGCTAGCACTGCAAGGACACCTGCTCCAAGAAAAGATGACGAGAGCAGTCCATGTATCCTGTTTATTTTCACCTGGAGATGAGAGGATAAAAGGGAAGGGAGCACTGAAAAGGGGAAACATGACAGGCACAGCGTACAAAACCTGACAGCCTGCAGGGAGTCTGACAGAGCAGCAGCACTACTGATGTTCCTGGGAGCTTCATTCATCAGAGGGTGGGGGTGGATCTGTCTGGCAAAATTTGTGGGAATTTTGGAACCACTTTAGATCTCATTTGAAGATCTCTGAATACTTTGCAAATGGTAACAGTCTGGATTTTCCCACCCCTATTAATACAGAGGGATTTCACTGACTCTTAATTGTTAGGGTATGAGTGTGTTTGTATATTAACAGTACCCTTGTCTCTAGAAGTCTGCAGAATTTTTGTAATAAAAATAGAGTTTAAAACATCAATCCCTGTTTATTTATAAGGGTGCAGCACACAAGGAGTTAACAGAAGGAAAATTTTCATTTCCTAGAGGGAGCTGTGAACATGACTTCAAACAAATCTGTGCCCAACTGTAACAAGTGCCTGAATATTTCTACTGTACCTGCTGGCTGATTGTGATCTCTGTTTAAACAAAAGATTTCTTCTTTTTGATCCCTCTATTTATCCTCCTTTCAATGAAGGATTTTCAGCTCATTTAATTAAAAGCTGCTCTCTAAGAAATTATTGGGACACCACAGCTTAACATTATAACTTTGAGCGATGATAACAAACTCCCTCAAGGGAATTGACTGAAAGGCACTTCTTAAAATACATGTTATCATCAAACATTATCATCAACAGGTGAAATTCTCATGTTCTGGTGTCTTTTTTTTAATCAAATATAACATGTTATCTCTTTCCTTTTGGTTTAGTAAGGAAACAAGAGTTATGAATTCACTGTCTCTGTGTTTCTCTGACAACTTTGGATTCTATTAGCCATTTTCAGTGAAACTTAATAAAGATATAGAGGCATCAAAGAGATTTTCTGCTAACGCTTCTGCAAAAGGAGGCAGCTGGGCAGGGAGAAGAAAACCAGCCTGGTCTGGTAGGAGGTGTCCCTGGCCACGTAAAAGGACTGGAATGAGATGATTTTTAAGGTCCCTTCCCACCCAAACCATCCCGAGATGGATTCTGTGCTGTCTTTTGTTATCAAACATCAGTTGAATTGCACAGGGCAGCGGAGGTGGCCGAGATTTCTGAAGGCTCACGAAGGAACAGTTCCTGTGGATAACAAGATAAAGAGCATTTTTATGCAGATATGACATATTTCTACTACTGTTACCTCTGTAGAGGAATCCTACACTACCTTGCCAAATTGGTGTCTGCTACTGCTCTGTGTTTTGAATTTATCTCTGAAATATTCCAATTTCCTCACTTTGGTCATTTCTTCTTTTCCCTGAGTTTGAAACTGTCCTTTGTGTCCTTGTGGAGTTCTACACAGGAACATGAAGTCAGGGGAAATTTGCTCCTGATTTTGGTGGGAAAAGAGACCTGAGGAGAATGAGAATTTATATAATTGCTATTTTGTCATGCATCAGGGCTGCGTGGAGCCCAGCCCACCAAGGGACTGTAGAAAGACAAAGCAAGAGATGACTGAAAAGCAAATCCTGTTCAGGTATTGCAGCTCCATAGGAAGCAGGATTTAAGCCTGAATGTTCTACCAGACAATTAAATCCAAACCTTGTGAAATCTGAATGTACTTACAGAAGGTTACTGATCATCCTGATACAAAGTTTTTGTGGGAACTGCAGAAGGTGGTGACTTCCTGGGAAAATTCCTGCTTAAAGATCTGAAATCCTTGGGGATGTTGGCTTCTCAAAACCCAGGGTCCTTCAGCTTTGCAGGGTGTCAGCTTTCCAAGCTGAGGAATCCAGAAGCAATTCAGCAGCTTATCTCAACCTGAGGAAGGGAGGAATAAAATGAGGTTTTTACAGCTGCCATTCACTTTTGTGGGGTAGATCAGCTGCTTCCCAGAAACAACCTCAGAGCAGCCCAGGCATCATTTTCCCTTCGTGCCCAGGGGCTGGCAGCCTGTTCCAGCACAATCCACAGGCACAGACCACCCTGCCTTGTTCTACCCTCTTGACAGAGCACATGGAGCTTTGCTGTCTCGCTGCCTCTGAAGGGATTTCTCTGCTGGCCACAAAGAAATGACTTTGCAAGCAGTGGTTTTATCCCCACCCCAGTGCCTCTCGTTTTCTCTGGCTCCAGGATTTCTCCTGTATTGATTCTGTAAGGTTTTTCCTACCATGCTCTGCTGGCTTGGACACTTTCCCAACTCCAAATACTGAGCCTGCAAAAAAAAACAAAACAAAACAAAAAAAAAAAAAAGCTGCAAGCCACTGATTTGACATTGTGAAATTTGTTGTGTTTAATGGGTTTTCTGCAAGAGGGGGTTGTTGAAGGCTTCCTGTCTCTTGGTTTTCCTGAAACACTGTGGAGTTCAAATACTGCTGGAGCAACATTTTCAGTCAGAGACTTTTTTAATTTCAGGGATGTAGATTAATCTGAGTAGCCTTAACCACTTACATAAAGGTTTTCAGTGTTTCTTTTGTGTGATATTTTATGTGCCAGCCACTGTAGTCAGGCTCATTTCTGAGATTCGAGATGGATCACGGCGCAGAGTTGAGATGAGAAATTTACATCTTTATGGAAGATGCAAAGAGACCTGGAATATAAGAAAATGGGGCATTTTATTAAATGATGCATTAATGAGGCTTTATATTTTCAGCATAGCAGGTGTTTATACTGCCAGCACTGGAGTCCACGGGTGTAACATTCCCATATTGAATACACGGCTTGTTCCTGCTCTTGTTACAGCCTGATTATTCTGGTGTAAATGCACCACTGCAGGTAGATTCTTTTTTATTGTAGAACAGCCATCTGTGTTTTTAAAGTCTTGATGAGGCTCTGAAAAGCCAAGCAGCATCAACTGCTTACAATAGCCCAATTTTGATAACTTTAGAATCAGAGCATTCAAAAATAATCTCCAGCAATAAGTGAAACTAGATTGTGTGGTGCGAGGGGAGGCTTGTGTGCTGATTGGCTCTGTGTGCTCTCCTCAAGCATCTTTTTCCCTCTGCTTGCCAAATTTAGGTATTAGATAAAAGATTTTAAAATGGTGCCCTAGGCTCCACTTTGGTGGTCTTAATTATTTACTGCCTCCTTGCGCACAGCCTTCCCCACTTAAGTAACTGCAGTAACAAATTACAGTATTAAAATGTCTGTCTAAACAATTTGTAGGTGCAGCCTGATATTTAGATGCTTAAAGTGCTGCTCTGAAATCCACAGTTTATTGTGCATGTGAAACTGCACTTGAAAAAGAGGAGTGTTCCTGAGAAATCGGGGTCATTTGTGAGATACACCCAGTGGTTGGATCCAGGGTAATTTGCATAATTATAGAAAAGTGCTTTTCTGGAACCCAGGGTAGCTTCAGAGGGGTCTCTGATACCTGTCAGGTGGAATAAGATGCACTGTAGCCTTTGCCTCTTAAAAAATACATGTCTTGTCTTGATCCTGCCTCTTTCCTGGGATTCAGTGCTGGCTGCAGACATTAATTCTACACTGGGCACTGCTATTTCCTCTTATTACTTTCACTTCTGGAAAGCACTTGAGGTACTAACCCAGCTGAGGGAAATAAAAGGCCTTGCCCAGGGTGACACGCACAGCCAGTGACAAACTCAGGCAAGGAACATGGATTTTTATTTTATCTCAATTACTCCTTTGGAAAAAGGGGTCTTTATCCTGTATCTGTGTCTGGGATCGTGTTCAGCATTGCAGGAAGGTGTGAGCGCTCTGCTGGATGCTCTCAAGGGGAAGGGTGGAATCCTTCAGCTGGCTCCACTTGTTCTCAGATGTCTTTATTTAAGATGTCTCAGATATTTAAGCTGGGTCTGGTAAAGGGAAGAGAGTCCAGGAGGTGGTGATTCCATGCCCAGGCAGTTCCTGACTGCTCCTGACAGCTTCCCTGTCTCTCTGGGGGCTCCAGCCCAGCTCGGTGGAGCAGATGAATTGACCCTCCCTGAGGACACAACCCAGATCTTCACCCTTTGCAAAGCCAGTGGTGAAGAAGAGCCCACAGTCAATCAATCTAGCCAGCATTTAGCGCAGAATTCAGCTCCACAGAGCTCCCAAACCACCCGGGTTCATCCCACGTGCTGAGGATGCTCGGTGCCTCCTCAGTGCCAGGGAAAAGCAGAGCCCCGGGTGCCTCTCCCTTTTTAAAGGCAGGAAGGACTCGGTGCGGGCTGGGTGGTGACACAAGGACAGAGCTGGCAGCTGCTGGCCTGCATTCCTGCTGGAAGGATGTGCTCTGGCAGGTGTGGCAGATGGCTGCGATGGGGACATCTCCCTGTCCCTGCTGGAGCCACCCCTGGCTGAAAGTCCTCGACAGCAGAGAGCTCAGCACACTGAAAACGAGCACAAATACAGCATGAAGTAATGAAAACCCATATTTTGGGGAAGAGGGGGGATAACTGTAGCAGAACTTGTGGAGATTTATCTTTAAATTGAAGTATCTTGATATAGATCTGTGAGTAAGTGAGGGGATAGTGTAGAAAAGGGGTGAAAGTCTAGCAAGAGCTGCTTTTTCATCTGATTTGGTATTCTCAACAGCGGCAGCTGATGTTTGAAAGCATTTGCATTGCATCTGTCCTTAATGCTCCCAGTGAGATAACAGAAGCAGAGGGATCTGATCAAAGCACAGCCCTGTGCCTCCCATTCTGAAAGCAGCAAAATATTCCAGGAAAAAAAAAAAAAAAGAGAGAGAGAGAGAGAAAGCTCAGGCAGGTGTGTAGAAGCAAATTCACATCAGATATGTGATGATGGCTCAGAGGAGATAGCGCAGAGGAAAGAGGTGCAAATGGGGACTCTGGGTTTCAGCTTTCTGGTCAGGGTGGATGGCAGACCCGTTTAGGAAGTGTTTGTCCATCTCTTGCAGGTGAGAGATGCCTGTAAACAAATCAGTGAGGGGAAAGGAGGAGAGGACATGCTCCTGCATTTAGAGTGGGATATCACCACAACAGGCTGGGTGTGTTTACAGCCCTTTAGGGAAGCAAACATGACACGACGGATAATAGTGATCTGTGATTCATTCTCCCAGCAAGCCCAGCTTGTACTTCTGCACAACTTCTCCAAGGATTTCTGGGTAAAGGAAAAGAGGAAAAACCTATTCAGTTCTACATTCGTATCTTAAGAGTCTAAACTATATTGATTTTTTTAATATAGATGGGGGTTTCATGTTGGATATTTGGTCTTTCTCTTCTTTCTATCTATTTCTATCTATATATCTATTTTTGGTCTTTATCTTCTATCACAGGATAAATACCAAACTACCCAACAAAGCTCAAAAATGCAGAAGTTTGATGTTTTGGCATCATGATTGGTAACAGATTTAATTTGTTTCACAGCACCGGAGATAAAAGACAGAATTCAAAGGACAATTCAAAGAATTCAAAGTTAATGAAACTAAAACTTATTCATGAGGCAAGTGTCCTGGTTGAGAACAAAAACTTGTTTTATCTGTGGAAGGGACTTCTGTCTCCTGAGCTTGTCAGTGCTGTAGGAGCTGCAGGGCTGAGTGAAGGTAGAAGATACCACCCCAGGCACTTAAATGTTGTTTTTCCAGGCCATTGAAGCTGAGAAAGATTAGACTGATCCCAAGAATAAAGCGCTGTATGGAGAGCCAAGGGGCATCACTTCATTTCCCAGCCCTGATACAGTTTTGTCCAGCTGTCTCAGGCAAATCACTTCATGTCTGTGTCTATTTTTCCCTCTGTGGATTTGCAGGAGTGCTTTTCCACCTCACTGTGGTGGTGGTTTGATTTCTGGAGAGTTTAACAGGAGCAGGGTAAAGTATACAATACAGAAAACTTTATTTTTAGAAATGTCACTTCATCAATAAGGGCCATGAGGAAATATTGTGGCCTCAGGGGATTTCTGATGGAAGAACTGTGCCTTATTCCTCAGAACTTTTAGAATTACGTTGACAAGTTTGAAACTGAAAGGTGCAACTTAATTGAAATCAAGAGAGCTCTCCCAAGAACTGATTTATTCAAATTGTTTGAAAAATGAGATACCTGTGGAGTGCTGACTGAGAGATTGGGAAATATTGTGAAAATCAGATCCGAGGCACACAGCATGGGGCTCCTGAAATGATATTTCATCCCAGTGAGAGTGGAGGTGAGACCTTCACCCAGTTACCTGCGGGGTGAGAGCCCGAGGCTGCTTGGTAGCAATGGGAATTCCAGTAGAATGCCCTGAGGGTGGTGTAGAATTGTCCTGTGGTGAAAAATTGAAAACACTACACCACTTCTGCTTTATTTTCCTACCTTTTGCTTTGGCTGAAGATGCCCAAAACTCAAAGTGCCTCCTTGGGGAGGGGGCAGGGGAATGAACCAGTTTTTCCAGACACGCCACTTCTGGTTCTGCCTCAGATTTTCCAGTGCTGTCAGCGTGGTTTCTGTCCCTCTCTGTCTCCGAGCAGGGGAGTCCAGGATTGTGTGCTGCAGGTGCAACTCCCTTTGACAAAGCCCAGCAAAGCTCCCAGGGAGGTTTAACAAGGCTTCTGGAACCGAGGGGACTCGCCGCTGTGACAGCAATTTATAAGCTGTGAGTGGAACACTGTGCTGATTCTATTGATTCTGAAAGCTACCACCAAGGCTGCTGTGCATCGACATTCTCGTTGGCAGCGTGTCATGGAAGCTCCATCCATGTTAGAAGGGAGATGTGTTAACACCAGAGCTGTCAGATGTGGCTGCACTCCCACCCAGGCTCCAGTGGGATCCTCAGCACGGTGACACACAGCTCTCCTGCCCATTTAGGGCTCTCCTTGAGCTGGTTTTTACTGTAACCTGCATGGAATCACCCCAGATATTTTCTTTCTCACCTGGAAGAGCAGTCAGAGCATCCCACCAGCCATTTCTGTGTTGCTATGTTTTATATATTAGTAAAGGCCTGTCTGCACAAACCAGTCTTTGAAATAAGTCGTGATATTAAAGGCTAAAGTCCTTGAAACCTTCCTGCAGAAGAGAGAGTAAAGCAAAACAATATCCTTGTGTGTAGGAGAAAAAATGTAAACCTGTGTGTGTTAGCCAATAGTAACTTGCTCTGCCCGTGGACCCTGTAGAGCCCTATAAAAGGTGTGCTAAAGATAGAAATAAACAGCGTTCAGTTTACTTCTCTGAAGGCTGGTGAATAAGCTGGAGGTCTTTCAATATTTCTGGCCATGCATTCCCCCAGGCTCACACCTGTTCCAGGCTTGTTCCCAGAATCAGATGGGCACAGAACCTTTGGGATGGGGCAGCTGCAGCTCCTGGGGTGGCTCTGCCTGGCTCGGCTCTGCCTGCCCACTGCCCGCCCCAGCCTGCCAGCAAAGGCAGGAAATTCAATGAATTCCAAAGTCTTTTTGAAAACCTTGTGGGGCTGGCACTCTCCCTGCAATAAGGAAAGTCTTTAACTTTTTTAATTGCTTCCATCTTTTTTCTCCTTGATGGTGACATTTCTTCCCCAAGTGGCTCCAATGGTGGTTCATTTATCATTTTTTTCCCTTTCCCAAGCCCATGTGACTTTGTTTTCCTTAATTTTATTTAATTGATTATAACTAATTGACTCTCACTTCAGGGAATAGAGGTTTATGAGCCTGATCTTAATTTATTTTTGGCAAAGTCTTTTTCTTCCAGTCTAGGCCTGAGCTACAAGGTTATACTTTAAATTAAAAAAAAAAAAAAAAAAGAAGTGCTGAATGGAAAGATGCCTTACCACAGACTCAGTCTATGGCCTTGGAAGGCACAGAAAACTTTCCATAATATCCATGAACTCTTCTTTCTGCTTTTAATTCCACCATGCCTTGGATGCAAGCACAGCCAGGTCTCCTGTGAATCAGGCTTTTAGATTTTATCTGCATAAACATTTCTTTCCTTTCCTTTCTGGAGCATGCATATGTTGTGTTGAAATCTAGGAACAAGGCACAGTGGCTTACTCCAAGGCTTCATCTCCACAGCACAATGGCAGTTTTGCTCTTTTAAAAGGGAAGGAAAACAGATTCCCTTGGCAGTGAAAATAATTTCAGTTCAATCTCTGGCGTGTGGATAATTATATTTATTTCCTTATGTAAAATACTTGGAGATCCTCGAGAGAAAATATTGTTTATTTAAGAGATGCATTTTAAAAACACTGGGTTTTTTTGCATAATGATGATTCCAGAGCATCCCAGGAAAATTTTGTGGTGACAGGGAATTTCTGGATGTGCTCTTCATATTTGACCATTTCCCCTCCCCACACAATCTCTGCCACATTTTCTGCTCTGGATTTTAGAGGGCTCCAAGTCATCCTTTGATTCTGAACAGATCTTGATGGAGCTGCCAGCTAAGCTGTTTATTATTTTTGCTATTTTGTGGTTGGTGTGGGTGAACCCGAAGGGATGAGGGGCATTTCTCAGCAGCACAGCCCTGTTTCCATCCCCTGCCTCCTGTGCCTCCCTCCCTGCTGCTGGTGATCATCACAGGATCCTCTGCAGATTGAGAACAAACTGTGCAGGAGCCCTTGCCACGCCGTGAAAGCCGGGGGAATCTTAATTTTATTTAATTTTATTTTGTTTGCTCCAGACGCTGTGCTTTGCCCAAGAGCACCATCTCCTGGCTCTCCATTTCTGGGAGCTGAGCTAAACTCTGCTGCGAGGGGAAGGTGCTGGAGCTGGTGAAGCTGTGCCTGGTGGGACATCCGCTGTCATTTCCTATTTAAAAACGCCAAAAGCTCCCTCTGAACCATTCCACTTGCTTTGGCATGGCCTCCTGACCAATTGGTGGCAGAGCTGGGCAGAATTCTTCAGAATTCCTTGCAATTCTTGGCCAACTTTGGACACTTCTCTTCATGGTCCTGCTATTCCTGATGTTCTTGAAGTGAGTTCCCACTTCTGGGCTCTTATGTGGTTGCTCTGGTTTAATTTTGTTCCTCAGAGCTGCTTTCTGACCACTAAAATCAGTTTATCTTGACCAGAAACACTCTCAACACCTCATGAAGAAATTCTCTCAAGAGCTCATTTAGATCCCATAAGAGATTATATCATTGATGTCAGATTTGTGAGAGATTTTTGGACAGAGTTAATGCTGGTTCAGGTCAAGAGAGACATTACTAAAAGCCTGCCTTTAAAAACTGAATGCATATAAGCATTATTTCCCAAATAATCTCTTTTGAATCAATGCCTCTGTCACAGCAAAACCAGGTGGGAATATTAAATGTGAAAGGTCCCAATTTAATATCAGGTCAGGATAAAATCTAAATTCATTTCAGCTCATAGATGCACTCTTTTCACAGACAATAATTTAAACTTTATTTTTTTTTTTTCTGTTGCTCCATTAAAATGTGAAAGATAAAGCCACAATTGGAAAGAAGTTCATCACAAACCTCCTCCTGTCACTTGTTTGGTGTCTTGGACAGAAGAGGAATGGGGATCTATCAAATATACCCCAGCCATGTGTTCTAGCTAAAAAAACCCAACAAACCCCTGCAGTGAAATGTGTGGGATGGAGATGCTTTGCACTGTTCTGCTATTTCATGACTCATTGAAATCAGGGGAGATTTCACTTCCTGGGAGAAACTTTGGAACTGCAAGGCTGGTTAAGCATGGCAGAGATTTCCCTGGGGTGGTGAAGCCTTTCTCCTTGGAGGCTGTGGAGAGCAGGTCAGAGAAAGGTCTGTCCTGAGCAGTTTGTGTGGCTGAGGCTGCCTGGGGCAGGGGGATGCACTGAGTGACCTCTGGGGCTCCCTGGCAGCCCCGTTTTGCTGATTAACCCTTTCACACCTGGTGCTGCAGCCACCTGGGCCAGGCTGTGAGCTCGGCCAGGGCTGCTGAGCATCACTCACGGGTTCTGCTGTGAGTGCCTGCCCTGCAGAGTGGGGAGCTGGTTGTGTCTGAGCAGAGCAGCCTGGAGGTGGCTGAGCTCCCAGGATGGCCTCTGGCAGCTCTGGATGGTGCTGACCTCTGCCAGAGACAGGAGGATGCCCCTGGGGCAGATTTGGGGCAGATTCTGCTAAACTCAACTACAGAACCTTTCTGCTGTGTCAAAACGTTGCTCAGCTCATATTCATGGCAGTGAAATCTTTATTCACATCAGTGAAATCTTTGCTCACACCAGTGAAATCTTTATTCATGGCAGTGAAATATTTGTTCATTCCAGTGAAATCTTTATTCACATCAGTGAAATCTTTATTCTTGCCAATGAAATCTTTGCTCACACCAGTGAAATCTTTGCTCATGGCACTGAAATCTTTATTCACACCAGTGAAATCTTTGCTCACACCAGTTAAATCTTTGTTCATTCCCGTGAAATCTTTATTCATGGCAGTGAAATCTTTGCTCATGGCAGTGAAATCTTTGTTCATTCCAGTGAAATCTTTGTTCATTCCCGTGAAATCTTTGTTCATTCCAGTGAAATCTTTGTTTACCACACGTTCCTGTTCCCAACACAAACACTGCATGTTGTCCTAGCAAGGTTAATAAGACTGAGCTTGCCAGGGCATGTGTCTTCTCAGGTGAAACTGGAGAATTCAGTGTGGCAAGCCCTCGGGGTGGCTTTTTTGGAAGACTTTGGGCACTGTTGCAAGCACATATTATTGCAAGGGGAGAGATGAAGTGGAGAATTCCTTTTGGAAACACTTGGAGACCTCCAGTGCTGCAGTTATCACTCCCTATCTCTCTGACACAGCTGCAGAGACAGAATTAGGAGATTTTAGTGCATGAATCTCATTAGAAAATGCCCACTGAAGACTTTTCAAAGAGATTTTTTTCAAAGCTTCCATCTCCCTCTTCCTAAAAATGCTTCCACCACTTTTCTGAATAAAATCAACAAGAATGTAATGCATCCATCCTTTTTTTTAATCCCTTTTTATTTATTTATCTAGTTATTCATTTGTTTGTTTGTTTATTTATTTGTTTGTTAATTTTATTATTTTATTTTATTTTATTTATTTTGGCAGCTTCCTTTGACAAACCAATATTTCACTGCCACGAGCCTGGAAGAATAGTGCTCAAGTTGAACATGGAAAACACTGTTCAGCAGGACTCTCTTTGGGTCTTACACTCTGTAAATGAGGTCACATATTCAAAAGGGATCCAAATGCTGAGGTTTCTGAGACAGGATTTGTATTGTGCTCTTGACAGGCAGTATTTATGCCTGGGTAAAAAAGTTCCTTGCAGATTAAAGTTACAGTAACTGCTACAAGCAGCTTCTGGGTCTATTTTTAAGCTGCATAATGTGCTGCTCGATATCCTTTGATTATAGCAGAGATTTGGATTTGATTTGTGGAACATGCCCGCGTGTGAACGTGCTGCACGAGTTGCAAATCTATTATTTACAGCAGACACAGGGTTTTTCTTCATTGCTTTTTAAGCCGATCCAGTCTGGCCCCTGTGCTGCAGCTCAGTGTGACACCATCTGGCAGCTCTGTGCTGATCCTAGCCCAGTGTGAAAGCCACAAGCAAGAGTTTAAAATTGTGATGTTTTTGGTTTATTTTAGCAAATACCCTTCCGAGACATTGAAGCTGCGGGATAAATTCTCCTGCAAAACCTCCTAAAATGCCTCTGTTCACTCATCCCCTATTCAACATTACATGTAAATGTGAAAAGAGGAAGGTAATTCCAACTGGCAACATTTGGGTCTGAAGGCTGAGCATCCACCAGCAGGATCTGGGCTGAGATCACTGGAACAGCAGCACCTCTGTTTCATAATGGCTGAAATATATTTCAGTTTAAAGAGCCAGGAGTGACTGCTACTTAAATTCATATTTGGATTCTAAACATCCCAGGAGCCCTAGAAATATCTGGAAATAGATTTAGCCGACACCAAACCCCTAAAGTGTGTGAATGTTGAGGTTATTTCAACCCCTTTTGTTTCGTCATCTTGAAATACCTTTTCCTATTCATTTTTCTTCAGGGTGCCAAGGATTTGGAGAGATATGGAGTTACTGGTAAAAGACAGGGAAAGCCAGGGTTTTGTGTGGATGTCACACAGCCTGGAGGCCTCAGGAAATGATGATATTTGTCTGTCTTTGAGGAGCTGTCCCTGGAGGCAGGATGAAGGACCATGGGTGACCTCTGTCCTTACAGAAATTCTTTCCATATTATTTCTAATTGGGCAATTGTATGGAAAAGTACCTGTGTTCCTCTTGATGAGAGTGTTTACAAGACCAGCATTTGTGATGCTTTTAAACCTGAGATTATTTAGTCTTCTAATTTTAGAGCTGTTCCCTTCTCTCTTCCATGCAAACCTGGTGTTAGCAATTGTAAATTGGCTCCAGCTTCAACTCAGAGAATTTAAAACAGCATGAAACCGATTTTTTAAAATAAGGAATTATTCTTTTCCTCTATGTTGCCTTTCATGCAGACATATTCTGCACTGTGGGCAGTAAGCGCATCATAAATTAAAGCTCCTCGCAAGGTCCCAGCTTCCACCTGAAGGAAATCTGGGGAAATACAAAAAGGGTCTCATGAAGTAATGGTGTCAATCAGCAGACTGATGAAATGGGGAAGTGTGTGACTGATACCCTGTGCTGGATTTGGGCTGGGATGGAGAGCTCTGGCCAGCAATGAGCACTGGGAGTGCAGCTCTGGGCTCCGTGTGGAGCAGGGAGGGGAACTCGCGTGTGGGAGCTGCTGCTGCCAGGATTCACCTGCTCCACTCCGTGAGGAGCTGGGGACACACAGAGAGGTTAAAGGCTCGCTGCAGAATGTCAGCCCTCTGCTCTGTGTTTGCCCTTTTGCCAAAACAGATTTCGTGCTGAGGAGAGCTCTCAGCTCCCCGTGCTGGAGAAATATGTCTTCTGTAGTACAGCTGCTCTGGGAGATTCCTCTTCCTCTTGTTTTCTCACCAGTCTCTCTCAGATCTTGTTTTTAATGAGGTTTCTTGCTCCAGAGAGTTACCACAGAAGGCCATTGGTCTGAACCTCTTCACTCCAGAAGAATATATGAATAATTCAAGGCCATTAGCATTCATCCACCTCCCACCGAGGCCGTTGCCCAAATGAACTTACTCCTGTCTTTTAACTACTTATTCCTTCCTAACCACCTTGTTTCCCCTCTTTTTGTTCTCCTTTACACTCTAGCTCCCCCTCCTACTAAAAAAGCCACCTGTCTGTGCTGTCTGCCTCTTCCTCAGGGAATGCTGCTCTGGAGACCTGGCGTGACTGAGCCACCACCAAGAAACAGGTTACTGCTCATCAGGCCAGCTCTGGATCCTGCTTTAAGGTCAGAAGTGATTTTGGCAAGGGGGATTTCTCAGCAGTGCTGTTCGTGCAGGACATCAGGGAGCAGCTCAGGAGCTTCCCCTCGGAAAGCACTGGCCAATAAATCAAGAATTTCTGGTCAAGGCTTTCTGTCTGTGGTAGCTCCCCTCTGTTGTGGGACGAGAACATGTTGTCATCTCGAGCAGGGAAGCTCTGAACTTAAGAGGAGCTGGTAATGGGTGACAATTCTTTGTCCATGGCCAATTTCTGAAGAGGTCGTTGTCAATTATTGCTTTCCATATTTTTGCATATTTGCATCGTTCATTTCTTAGCAGTCTGCAGTGGTAAGAATATGCTAAAGCCATTCCTGAGGTTCTGGTGAGGATGTTTCCATTTCTGACCTCAGTGGAGAACCTTTGGTCTGTTTGTTTTCTTCACCACCCCCCGTGCCCCTCACTCCACAGCAAACCTGCCTGCCCACACTTCTTGCTTTTTCTCACTTTCACCTTCCTGTCTCAGTGGTGTTCATTTTCCTGAAACAAGCCTTGTAAAGCTAAAGCAGGCAGGCACAGAGCTTTTGTTTGGCTGGGGCAGGGGGAAGCAGAGCTTTGCCATCCCCGTGGCACAGGGCTGGCAGTGCAGCCCGCTCTCCTGACTTTGGCAGTGACCTCCTGAGTGACTTCATCCTGCAGGGACCCCAATCAGCAGCACTTCAGTCCAATGGGATTGGCTCCAGGCTGCTCAATTCCTGTCGTGTATCCTCTGAAAGGCCAGCCCCAGCCTGTCCTTGCTGGATTGGCTATGAATGGGCCAAGGAAAGGTGAACTATTCTGTATTCTATTACTTATCCCCTTGGGCCGTGCAGTCTCCCTCTGTAAAGTTGAACTTTAAATATGATAGTTATTAAGGCTTGTCCAGGCTTGAGATTTAGCTCATATAAATTCTGACAGGAACAAATGACTCTAAATTGTGACCAAATCTTTCTTTCCCCCCATTCCCTTGCCCTTCCAGGTCTGCTGCTCAAAGAGGAAAGTGAATCAGAGCAGCTTGGGAAGATAAACAGCTGCTTTAAAGCAAAGTTATCCAGATCCCTTCCTAATATAAAATTTACTGCAACGTGCCATGCTGCAGCTGAAAGCAAGGTGTTTGTGACAGGTGCTTTTCTACTTGAAATTGGCTTTTAAAGCAGGTACCAAGTGGAGGGGAGTGGAGCATGGCAAGCTGCACGCAGAGCTCAGGGAGACATCGTGGAATTCAGTCTCCTGGGCCAGGGCTCCATCACATAACACAAGAGAGTGTCGATGGAAAAGCAGATCAGAGAAACGTGGTAGGAAGGAAATGGATCTGGCGATTGGGAAACCAGGCAGAAGGGATTGGTAATTATTTCTGATTGTGTTATTGAAGGGCAATTAATTTCCCCACTTGCTCTGCCCCATGTGTTTTGCTCACCATTTACGTGGAATTTGCTAAAGAGTGGTGCCTGTGGGTGCAGAGGAGACATTAATGACAGGTCTGGCTGTCAAGCTCAGAGAACTGGTGTGGTGGCTAAAAACCTGGGCAGGGTGACTGGCTTTTGGAGTGGGAGCTGGTGCCCACACCCAGCCACATTCCAAGGAGCCAGCTGGGTGCTCCCAGAGGTGCTGGCCCAAGGCAAGAGTGGCTTTGCCCCTGCCTGGAGCTGGCCCTGCTGCTTCCCATCCTGTGCCCTGCTAAAGGCAGCCCGCAGAGCACATTTGTCAGCTCAATTAAATTAGCTCAGAGAGATCTCTTGTGTTAAATAGATGTGGCTTTCTTACATATTCAAGGACTGTTCTCAAGGACTGTGTGTTCAGCATCCAGCCTGCCAGGGCTCTGATCTCACCGGGGATCTGGAAGCATGCTCAGGAAGTAACGAAATACAATTT
Organism: Pseudopodoces humilis; assembly: GCF_049639895.1. Taxonomy (NCBI): domain Eukaryota; kingdom Metazoa; phylum Chordata; class Aves; order Passeriformes; family Paridae; genus Pseudopodoces; species Pseudopodoces humilis. Next base: position 3,466,482 of record NC_142213.1, on the reverse strand, counting down.
TACCGAGGTTGAAACAACATGTCCTTTGACTGGAGATAATGGTGCTCCACGAAGCTGCCCGAGTCTGCTCTCAGCCCCTGTCCCTGTAAAAACTCTTGGTGATGGAGCATAGGGAAGAGAATAAAACCAACTGTCCTGTGCCAGGTGATAAAACCTTTTGCATATGGTTATACTGCTATCATTTGCCCTTATAATGCCTTTCACAGAAGGATCTGGAGACATTTTCCAGACGTTAGTTAATTAATCTCCATAACATCCCTGTGAATTAGGTGACTTATCTACTATTTTACAGACGTGTGAGCTGAGGCGAGTAGAGGTTAAGTGTCTTTCCCGAAGTTAAACAGTGAATTAGAGGGAAATGCTGAGAGTGAAATGAAGGGCCACAATTCTGTTTAACAGCCCTGTTCCCTCACCAGCACCGTGGTTGCCCAAGAAAGTTGCCTTCCCTCTACACCCTGGCCTGTTGGACAGGAAAGTGGAGAAGTTCAAATATTTCTGTGGGGGTTTGCAGAACTTTAGCCCGTTAGCAAGTATTTCACCTGTAATTTAAACTCCTGACATGGATTCTTGGGTATCAAGTGGTAGATTGTGCTGTGTAAAACAGTGATTTCTTATTTAAGGCAAATTAAATCTTTCTCATGGGGGAATAAAATTTGGTTTAGAGACACCAACTGCATGTGTATATTCTGACATGAAAGCATTAACACCTCAAACTGAGATGTATATTTTTTTTGAAAGGCTTCCAGGTTTGGCAGTATAGGCTCTCTTGTTCCTGGGAGAAATTGATTTTCTGCAAATGTTCAGCAGGATTTTTTTATTATACTTCCCCCCCACCCCATCAGAAAAAGGAATTACTGATTTGCTTCATATTTCAGCAGACATTCTGGAAGTCTGAGAACACATGGTTTGTATTTGCAACTTCTGACAAGCTGAGAGAAGGAAATAAACATTAGATACCTGTCCCACATGGTATTGCCTGTCCAGATCAACAGGAAGGGCAGCACTGTTGTAGAGAGCTGAAGTTACAATTGCCACCTGCTTTTTTGGCAAGTCCTATATTTACTGGCATAAAGCCCATTCGTCTCAGAAATGCTCCAGCTGCTGATGATCCATTCTGTTTTAATAAGGTGTTTAAAAACCTCCAGCTGTTTCTGAAGAACCAGCTCAAAGGAGTTGATCAATCTGACAGGCACAATGTGAGTGTGGGCCTCACAAATACTCCATTGTGGCTTCGGTGATTGATATTGACACGCCGGATTTGGCAGCTCTGATGGAAGCAATCTACTGCCAGATGGTGGAAGAATGGAGAGGGACTGGAAGGGAAGGCAGAGGGATTCTCCACCTGCAAATCCACCCTCAGTGGCACCCAGGCTGGCACAGGGAGGGTGGAGATGCACATTCAGCTCCTGCATCCCATCTTTTGTCCATGGCAAGCCCAGGAGAGGTCATCAGTTCCTGCCCCACTAGGGAAAAAAAGCACCCGTGGCCTCATTCCAACCCACAACAAATTACCTTTGTTCTCCCAATTAATTTAGCCTTCTGCTCAGTGTGAGGCACGTGTGTAATTAGCTCCAGAAAGGCAGAAATGTTATTTCAAAAAACTGTTTGAAATGTCCCAAAGAGGCACTGCAGCAGGCTTTACCCAGTGTTCCTTTATCTCCATTCCCACTCTAATTACCAACGAGCCTCCTTGTTTAATACTGTTTTGTGGAGCTCTTCTTTCCTTCCCTGTTGCTATTAGAAAGTTGCCGATGTGGAAAAAACAAAAAGAGGGAAAGTGTCATGAGAAGAATCATAGCAGACTGAGCTCACTTTGAAAAATCCCTATTAAAAACTGAAGTGGAGGCTTGATTCTTTTTTGGCTTGAAACCAACCCCAGAACCCTGAGGGACAGGGTGAATTCTCAGCAGAAGAACATTGACTCTGCCATTCTTTCCTGGCTTTGCTTGGAAAAATAGGAGTGGCATGATGGGTGCAACATCATCTCTCTTGATCACTTATTCTGCTGGGAGAGTGGAACAGTGCAGGTATAAAAGCACAACATAAATTTGACTTTCACTGTAATGAGAAATTGTACTCATCTTGTGTTTGTCAGGACAAAGTTGGAAATTCGAGTGAATATAGGAAGGCAGAAGGCTGTTATCATCCCAAAGAGAGATAACAGCGTGGTCTGTGGCTTTCTTCTATGGATTCCCTGTCTCACCACCCCTGGAGTTATGGGTCTTTAATATTCCAAACTGTCCCCTGAGCTGGGAGGAGGAGGAAGACATCAGCAATACACCCATCCATCCCACCTCGCTCGTGGTGCCAGAATAAAAGATTTATTCCCTCACACCATTCTGATTCTGCCTCCTGGAAGTGAGTTGGTTTTGATTTGTGCTGGGATAATAAAATACAGGAGGATTTTTTAATTTTTAATTTATTTTTTTTCAGAGGAGCAAAAAGATGGTACAGATTCTTGATTTGCTCTGAAAGAAGCTTGAAACATTCCCTGTCTATTTTTGTAGGACAAAGTAGGCCTGAAATGCTGCTCCCCATTTGGTAACTAACACAACCTCACTGCTGAGCTTCTGACTGATTTAATACTTCAGTCACCAAATTTACAGTAAGTAAAATCCCTTCTGATTGTTGCTTTTACCCATAGCTGATGTTCAGCCTAGCCCTGTAGCTCCGTGTAGAGGATCCCATTCTGCTCAGTTTTAACACCAGGGGGAATTTGGCTGCAGCCTGAGCCCAAAATACAACAAGGGAAAACATCCACAGGGCTGTTTCCAGTGCCAGGTGTGTGTTTGCATCCTTCAGACCGAGTCACTGGCCTCAGCAAAGCAAGCTGAGAGAAGGGAAGCGCCCCAGGAGGAGGCTGGAACTGAAGGGCTGTGTCTTCATTTGCTGAATTACCTAACTGGTGAAGTTATCTTAGGCTTGGCTCGGGCGTCCCCAGAGCCAAAGGAGAACAGGAGAGGTAAAACCACACCCAGAGATCAGCCAGTCCTCTGCTGGGCTGGGAGCTGGCACTGGGAGGACTGGGGAGAGCAGGGGGAACTCGGCCCAATTCCCACTGCTCAGGAATTTGGGGAGGCAGATTGTCAGCATGAGCCTACAGCTGGGCTGGCGAGCCTGAAAGTCACCCTGGCCCCTGCCATCTGCTGAGGCCACCAGAGACACTGACTCCAGGGGACCCGAGCACCAGGAGCACCAGGAGCAGGGATGTGAGCACCAGGAGCAGGGATCTGAGCACCAGGAGCACCAGGAACAGGGATCTGAGCACCAGGAATAGGGATCTGAGCACTAGGAGCAGGGATGTGAGCACCAGGAACAGGGATCTGAGCACCAGGAATAGGGATCTGAGCACTAGGAGCAGGGATGTGAGCACCAGGAACAGGGATCTGAGCACCAGGAACAGGGATCTGAGCACCAGGAGCACCAGGAACAGGGATCTGAGCACCAGGAGCACCAGGAACAGGGATCTGAGCACCAGGAACAGGGATCTGAGCAGCAGGAACAGGGATCTGAGCACCAGGAACAGGGATCTGAGCACCAGGAACAGGGATCTGAGCAGCAGGAACAGGGATCTGAGCACCAGGAGCAGGGATGTGAGCACCAGGAACAGGGATCTGAGCACCAGGAGCACCAGGAATAGGGATCTGAGCACCAGGAGCAGGGATCCAAGCCCCAGGAGCAGGGATCTGCGCAGCAGGAGCAGGGATCTCGTCTCAATTCGATTCCTCCCGCAGCACTGAGCTGCCTTCACTGCAGAGGGGACAGTGCCATCTACAGCCCCGACTCAGCCTGGCTGTGGGACCTGCCTGAGAAACGTGAGAGGATCTGGTGCATTTATGGATTTATCCTCGTGCTGACTATTTAAGACAGCACTTTCTGAGCCCTCCTGCGGGCCCTGTCTGGTGCTGAACACACTGACAGTAAATAATGGACAACAACACAATAGGCACACAAGCAATTTAGGAATCACATTATTCCAACCGCTCTCCTTGATGGTTTTGTGTCATTTTGAAGACTGTTTGACAGGGTTCATAGAAAATGCCTGATCTTTATCCAAATCACATAAATTTCCATCAGGTTTTGGGCTGTTCTGCAGGTGTATAGCTCTTGAACTCCAGGCAGTTTGTGAATGATTATTGCAGATATTGTGGCACACAGATCACAGCTGTTCTGGGAGAGGAAGGGAACACAGAATCTACTTGGTGGGCCAAAATCCCACAGCAAATGCAGATTGATTCTAAACTCAAACAATCACTGAGGCTTTCTACGGCTAATTAATGAAATAATGCTGTCCTGGGTGCATTTAAAGGCTGTACACACCTGTCATCCAAAGGAGAAATGGGTGAGATTTGCTCTGTTTGTGTAGCCTGGGAGGTTTCTGTCCCATGGGCTCTGGCTTTGATGGCTCCAAATGTTTTAGTGCTGCTCCACTTCTTCCCTTCAGGCAGTAAATCTGTGCCTGCTCTTTGGAACAGGAAAAATCTACGGATTGGAGGCTCTGATTCCAGTGGAACAACTGCACATTTGTAGGTTGTGGAAGTATCTTGCTAAAGGCTGCAGAGGAGAGGAAGTTTGGCTCTGTTTTGTTCCAAAATTCGGGGTTAGGTTGGGTCTGGCCCATGTGATCCCTTCAGAGGAGAATCAGTTCCAGCAGCTACACCTGAAAAGTGGAAAAATCAAAGCAATGGCTGTGGAGGAGATTTATGGGCTTTAAATTTACTCCCAAAGATCTGGACTAATTTCATTCTGAAGCAAAGCTTCAGGTCTGGTAAGCTCCTGAAATAGAAATGTAGCACCAGGCTGCTCAGGAAAAAGAAAACAAACGTATTTCTGCTCCTGAACCTATCGAAATATCTCCTGTGTTAGCAAGGTTTTTGCCACTCAGTTGACAATTCAGTTCTAGGCAGTGGAGCACAGTGGGAATCAAATCAGATCACACCACCATAGCAGGAGGATTTAACATGGTAATGAGTAAGATGGACTGATGTTTAAATAGCAAGAGATATTTGGGTGAAGATTAAAGGATTTTTTGTCATGGATCCAAATTCCTTGGTTAAATAAAATTTCTAGTGACATTTGTACAACAATTCTGGGGAATTACACTGTGTGTACTTAGTCTGTGATAAAGCTTAACCTGTAGGATCTCCTACAAAGCACAAGAGCCGTTTCTAGCACAAAAAAAAGTGGACCTGCTTGGCCTCTTCTCACTCTCTCTGGTTTTTGACCTTGGCATGCACCATCCAAAGTCCAAGGAATTAAAGGATAAGCATCATCCTTGAGGATGGTCAAGCTGGATTGCTCCAGGATCACAAACCCACTGGGATTTCCATGGCTGAGCATCTGTAAGAGTCAAACTAAACCTGTCAGACCTCATGGCATATTCTTCAGAGCACACTGAGGGGAAACTGGCTTCTCCAGGTGCTTTCTCCTTTTTTTTTTCCTATTATTCTAAAGATAGAATTAGAGCAAACAAAGCTAGAAAACCCCTGCTATGGTGAGTTTGTGGCTACCAGTTCCAATTCCCCACATAACAAAACCAATCAGTTTTTGAGTCGTCTGGAGCTGTGTGGCCACAGCTTTTCCCACCTTTAAAGAAAATTTCCAGTAATTATACATTTCTGCTGTGCTTAGAGTGCTTGCTCACCACCACCTTGGAGCTGCAGGTCCTGTTTGCAGTACCCTGGGGTGCAGCATTTATCATCCCTGTCCTTGCAACCCTTCCTCCCCCCGAGAGCTGAAACTCTCTGTTTATCTCCAAACAACAATTTTTTCCTACTCAGGCTCAGTTAATGCATGCTAACCTTAGTGTAAACATTTTTTTTTCGCCTAGATAAACTCCCTCAGGAAAACTTCCTGCTTGATTTTTGAGGAGTTGCTTAGCTGTAATCATGCAGAATTCTCAGGGTTTCAAGCTGTGTGCCTCCTGCAGAGGTGTTCTGCCTGCTAATGATAGGCACTCAAGCTGTTCACTTTGCTCAGGCAAGGCCACTTGAAGGACAGCTCTCGAGTTTTGCCACCCCTTCCCATCCTGGGGACCAGAAACTGCAGAGCTTCTGCAAAATGTCACAGTCCCTTTGCCCAGAAAAGCTTCCTGGGAAAACACACGGATGTTGCTCTCAAGCGTGAGCCACTTGTTTCTGTGCGTTTGGAGAGGTTGCTGCAGGGAGATATTTCCATCTTTTTCCAAGACAAGCTGTAAATCAGTAAGAAAAAGACTAACTGATACCAAAAATGAAAGCTTTCTGCCCTAAGAGTGAAGATTCATTATATAAACACCAGGCAGTTTTTCAGAGCAAATTTGGAGTTCGCAGTGAAAATAACTGCTCACTTAGTTCCTGGCAAAGCTGCCTCCAAATTATCTGCTGCTTCTCATAGGAATCAGGCTCGTTCAGCAGGCTTTTTTGAGACAGCAGACATAGAAAAGGTTGTTGTGCCACTGTGGAGCTTCACACATCACAGGCCTCATAAATCCCAGTTCCAGAGCGAGTGCCTGAGACAGGCCCTGAACTCACCCACGGGTTTGTTTGAAGGGGGAAACACTTGTGTCTAATCCAGCTGGGGTTTGGGCCAGGGATTCACTGTTTCCCATCTGCCTGGGCCTCACAGAATATCCCTCACAATATCCCTGTGAGGGAATTTGGGAGGGGCAGGAGCGGGTCCCCCCTGTGCCTGCTGCAAGCCCCTCTGCTAGCCAAGGGGCTGCTCTGGGATGCTTGGAATGCAGATTTCAATGTTAGGCTGTGTTCATACACAAAGTGTCTGGGACAGGAGAAGGTGCTGAATCACTTTATGGGCTTTCCAGGTAATTAATAAAGCATTAATGACACAGGGATGGCAGCCCCTGTGCTGGCAGTGCCTGCCAGCTAAATCCCTACAAATTCTCCATGAATTTACCTCCTTCCTTTGCCAGTGTTGGGAATACAGAATCATTTCTGTTTTCTGAATCAGCCAGGGAAAGAAGAAAGCCCAGGGCTGTGGCAGGGGCTGCAAACCCTGCCCCAGTGACCCCATCCCTAATTCCTGCTCATCCCAGGGCTGGCCACAGCCAAGCAAAGGCTTTGCAGGAAAAGAGGAGAGTGAGCAGAAATCCCTGGCAGGCTCAGGTGTCTGGATCCCAGGACTTCTGTTGCATGGAGCGTGCTCTCCCTGCCTGCACACAGGCTTTGGTGACAGCTCAGCCTGAGGAGATTTGATTGATGCCTGACAATTTGAACATTGGTGGCAGGAGAGGCTGCACCTCCGTCCTCCCTGCAGAGCTCTGCATTCATCCTCTCCTGTTGATAAATAATCATTTCTTTTCTAGGTATAAAACATGGGGTTCCAGTAGGCAAAAGCAGCAGGAAAAGCCAGCGAGGTGAGAACGTTTGGGGATTAAACACGGCTGAGAGAGATTTCAAATTCTAATCATGACTTTTTTCTGAGGCATTTGTTCTGCCCTATCAGCTAATACAGCAATGGCGCATGCATTAACATCCCGAAATTGAAACAGAGATCAAGGGTATAGGGTATAAATTGGTTTTGGAGCATAACATTAAATAATCAAACCACGCTGGAGCAGCCTCTGTGACAAAATGACTTACATTTTTGGTGCTGCTTTTAAAATGTGATGAAGCATTTTAATTGTTTAACTTCAGCCTGCGGAGTAGTTGCAAAGATGTTTTAAAATAACTTACGGCATGAAAAGCCTCCTGGCTTTTAAATATGCCTTGGGTTCAATAAATTTGTTTTTAATTTTGTGTGATGTGTGAAGCAGTGACTTTGTTCAGTGCTTTCAAGGGGGTGGAGTAGGATTTTCTAAAACACTCTGGATTGACGAGGCTACAAATGTGTAAAGACAGTAGAAATTTCCATTCAGATTGTTGTTTTGTTACTCTGGAAGAACACAGGGCTCCATGAATTTCATGTTTGGAAGAACAGGAATCTTCAAGGCCAGGTTGGACGGGATGTGGAGCACCCTGGGACAGCGGGAGGTGTCCCTGGCCATGGCAGGGCTGGAATTTGGATGAGCTTCAAGGTCCCTTCAACCAAACCATCCTGAGATACCGTGACCCTTGTGCTGCTCTGAGCCTCAGAGGAAAGAGCTCTGGGACATAAAGGGATGATGGATAAACAGGAAAAGTTGTTGGGTTTGTCTTCTCCACTCCTTCAGCCTCATCCTCCCTCCAGGAGCCCTTTCTCCAGCTCCAGATGTCCCAAATGCAGAACCTCAGGGCATGTCCATGCCAGCAGTGCCCACATCCCCTCCCAAGAGAGGGCTGATCTGGGAACTCATCCCACAAGCTCAATAATGAGTGGAAACTGAGACTTCACCCTGTGCTTTGCTTGTTTGTGCTCCTCACTGGTCAGAGAGCAGAAAATCATAATTTATAGTGGCAACTGTCAGCATTTGTAACCAAGTTCTTGGCTAAAACACTCGAAAGATGATTTAAAAAATTAGAAATGGCAGATGGTGTCATTCTGCTAAACATATTTTGCTGATGCCTGTTGATTTAGAAGTGCTCAAACTGAATTTAACAGGAGTTTTATTGTGCAAGGACTTCAATTTCCAACATTTCTTGCTAATGAGCAACACCAATAATCAAACTCATCAATCCCCTTGAATCCCAAAGAGTCTTCAGTAGGAATGTGGGGGTGGAAGCCTCAATCGTGTCTGGGATCTCTGTGAAGCAATTCAAACTTCACTGTTGTTCAGGAGAAAAGTCTTAAACTTCTGCCCTAACTTTTATTTAAAAGTGGTTCTGGCCTGGAAAAAAAAAAAACAACACAATGTTGATGTGAAGTTCTTGCATGAAAATACAGTTAAGAACATTTAAAACCAGATTATCAAAGCTTCCATTCCTCATTAATTTTTGCATTTGCAGCCATTTTTAAGAACATTTGGTCTGATTTATATTATTTCTTGAGTTCAGTAGCAGAAGGGCTGGTGTCCTTTCCTTGAGTTGGTTTTTCCCCCTTACATCCCATTAACATTAACAACCACTCTCCTGCTCTTGGAAGTAGATATTTTTTTTAAGATAACAACACAACTGAGGGTCTGTACTTGTGTTTCTCAGCAGGAATTTAGACCAGCAAGCACTCAGGTTGTTTTATCTCTGGTGACCACTCACTTGCATTAAATGAACTGCCCTGTAGAGTAGTGAAGAAATTCACATTATTTTTTCTAAAATGCCTGGTGCTGAGCATTGAAAAGTCTTTTGATGGCACATCACACACAGGCTTCACTCCTGAGGTTTTAATTGCCTAAAAGCCAGCAATCCTCGTGTCCTAAACTTGGTCTCTTTTTTTTCTGTGTTATCAGTTGATTTAATTTTCCAAAAGTAAAGTATTTCCAAAAGTATTGCTGTCTTGGATATCCTTGGCCTCCTGACTCCTTGAGGTACATTTAAAAATAATCAAACAAATAAAATCTTCCTGGAAACCTTCTTGTGTTGCTTTTAAGGAGCTGATGTTCCTGTTCCAGTGGATAGGGAGCAGCCAAGCTCAGTGATTTCCCCCACTGTGGAGTTTAAAATGCAAAAAGCTTTAAGGAGACACTTTTCCTGTGTTTTAAAGAGACGGGGAGCTGGTGCTCAAAAGAAAACACTTCTGTAGGAGAAACAAGTGGAATCAGAAAGTTTAATTTACTGGGAAATTCATGTTCTCAGAGATGAAGGATTTGGTCAGAGGAGGGAAAAGTGAAACTGGAGGAGCTCTGCAGGTGGAGCCCGAGCAGCTGGAGATGGCAGCTGGGAGCTGGCAGGACACCAGACAGGTGCTGTCCACAATCCACCCAGATTTTGGACATTCCTGTGCCACCAGAGGGCATTTGGCCCAAATCTGCACCTGGCACACAGGGGACAGGGACCCCTCTGCTGAACACAGCAGACTGGCCAAGCTCTCAGGGGAATTCAGAGGTGGAGGGTGAGACCCTGCCTTTGGACACAGAAGGGTCACGAGTCAGCCACACCTGCCACAAACACACCTGCAGTTCTGGAGAAATAAACTCCATCACTTCTCCAGCTGCTAATTCCAACAGGATTGGATCTCTCCAGTGAGGACTGCGCATTGCACAGCTCTGTAAACTCAAGGAACTTTTATATCTGTATCTATGAGAACTTCATAAATAAAAATGTCAGGTCTGTAGCAAAGCAACATAAAAAAACATATTCTATTATAACATGCAGATTTTTCAGAAAGACAATTCCTGGTTAACCTTTCTGATTTCAGAATGTTTATAAGAGGTAAAGTATCTATTCTGATTCTTTATTTTCCTGATGACCTAATTTCATTAACTCTACATCAGAGTGAGAAAAAAATATCTCAGCAAGCATTAACTCTTTTCAAAACAGCGAGGCTTAAAGCCCAGGAAGTGATTTGTGCATCCTCTTTGTTTTCTTAACTGTAAACAATCCTCAGTGCCTTGTGCAATAGCCACATTTCAGCAGTGTGGCTGGTTACAGCCCCAACATCTGAGCCCCGGCTGAAATGACAGTAATTAATCCGAGCAGCGCTGCTCCTAGCAGTGCCTGTGCCACTAGAAGGCACTATCTGATAGAAAGTTGGGAGAAGAGAAGCGTTTATTTAATAATTCCATGTGGTCACCTCCAGGAAAACCGCAGGCTCGGGTGTAGCGTTGGAGAAACGCTGGGCAGCGTCTCTGGCTGTGGTTACAGCTGTCCCCCAGCCAGGCCACAGAATCTACATTATTTCCCCTGGAAGGCAGGGCCAAATGTATTTACAGTGTAAAGGACTGAATTCCACGAGTTTTGAAGGCTGGAGGAAGAGCCAGTGAGTGACTTCAGCACTCGCCCAGGGTTTGGAG